>NC_134267.1:52563966-52880216 GCF_031893055.1 Leptodactylus fuscus | reverse complement strand
AATTCCCAGTCAGACAATGGCACTGTATACCAGTAGTAAAAATTGTGGGTGCACGTAACCCCAATATATTCTTTGAATTCCCAGTCAGACACTGGCACTATATGGCAGTAGCAAGAAATGAGGGTATTTGTATTCCCAATATACTCTTTGAATTCCCAGTCAGACAATGGCACTGTATACCAGTAGTAAAAATTGTGGGTGCACGTAACCCCAATATATTCTTTGAATTACCAGTCAGAAACTGGCACTATATGGCAGTAGCAAGAAATGAGGGTATTTGTATTCCCAATATATTCTTTGAATTCCCAGTCAGACAATGGCACTGTATACCAGTAGTAAAAATTGTGGGTGTATATAGCCCCAATTCTATTGCTAGGGGACTTGCAGGGTATTTCTGGGGTGAAGGTGGGGGGGCACACCGTTGGAACGGGTATCGGGGTATATATCGGGTATACGGGAATACACTGACAGTGTATTCCATTCAGGATCCTGGGAAAGCTGGGTTGCGGCGATTGAGCCCGTCAGTGCCACGTTACACTGACAAGCTTCTCCCTGGAATTTAGCTCTTACAAGAGCTGTTGGTTGTCTTCTCCTTCCTATCCTAGCCTGTCCCTGCCTACCCAGAATCTAAGCCCTAGCTAGCTGGACGGAAACCTCCGTCCTCGGTGAATTGCAAGCTCAGAATGACGCGAAGCTGGGCGTCGCTGTTCTTTTAAATTAGAGGTCACATGTTTTCGGCAGCCAATGGGTTTTGCCTACTTTTTTCAACGTCACCGGTGTCGTAGTTCCTGTCCCACCTACCCAGCGCTGTTATTGGAGCAAAAAAGGCGCCAGGGAAGGTGGGAGGGGAATCGAGTAATGGCGCACTTTACCACGCGGTGTTCGATTCGATTCGAACATGCCGAACAGCCTAATATCCGATCGAACATGAGTTCGATAGAACACTGTTCGCTCATCTCTAATGTTGAAATGTGTTTTGGGGGATAAAGTTCATTTTCTAGGCAAATATTGACTTTGCAAGTAATTGCTGTTAAGCTGATCACTCTTTATAACATTCTGGAGTATATGCAAATTGCCATTAGAACAACTGAAGCATAAGACTTTGTAAAAATTAATATTTGCATCATTCTCAAAACTTTTGGCCATGACTGTAGTGTAACTAGTGTGTAACTAGTCCAACACTTGTGTATCCATCTTATGGGATATAATAATATACGTGTACATCCAACGTTACTTGAAGAAACTTTGGTACAAAGGATTGGTAAAGTGCAAAAAGTTGATAATAACTAGAGATGAGCGAACACTATTCGAAACAGCCTTTTCGAATAGCACGCTCCCATAGAAATGAATGGACGTAGCCGTCACGCGGTGGGTTAAGCGACCGTCCGCCAGCAAAGTCTGCGTGCCGGCCGCTTCCATTCATTTCGATGGGAGCGTGCTATTCGTAACGGCTGTTCCGAATAGTGTTCGCTCATCTCTAATAATAACCTATATCAGAAAATTGCGTAGTGTTTCACTACACAGCAGATTAGTTTATATACAAAAAGTGGAATACCTCCTTAACACCCAAAGTGCAATCAGTTATCTTGATTTATTAACTTTCCGTCTGAGTTTACAATAATGTAACCACATGGTCATGAACCTGTATTAATAGTTCATTTAATATATTATATCTTGGCTCTGACTTCTTCAACAGAGTAGAATGGGAATGAACACATCACGTTGTACAATGTAGGTGATTTATCATGATGCTGCTAATCTGCTCTCCAATGACTTTCTCTTTCGACTTTAATTTCACACAAGTTTGCATTTTCAATTGTTATTATACTAAATACTGATTTCGTTTTATAAATTTGCATAACATTTCTTGATGCTTAATGGCTGGAGACAATGTAAAAATCGTAGATCAATATGTAACCCCTGTGGCATTGTGCTGTAGGAATATTTTACATATGTATGTACCTTAATTACACTTCTGAATATGTTAGGAGAAAGTGGCTTTATACACCTGACATTTAATCTTTATTTACTAGCATCCTAATCCATCTGTCCTTTCAATAAGTTAACAAATGTTAAGTACTGAAAATACCAAGCAAATAATCTTATCTTCCACTTGTGAGAACATTGCTAACTAACAGCAAAATAAATAGTTGTGGATCCAGAATAAGTGGTGAATTTTCTTTTCATTAGTTAGTATTTCATATTTTAGTACAATATAGAATAAATGGATTTCAGACTTTTTGAAAACCCCAGTATATGGCCTCATACGTGCAATAGGCTTACTGTGTTCTTCTGTGTGGTTCTTCCATTAGGCACACTATCACATAATGCAGCTTGTTACTGTATCTTTCCCTTTCAACATGGGAAATATGGAGTAAAATTATGTCTCTTTAGATCGCTATAAAATTATTTACCACTCTAAAATTGTTTGACAGTGAAATGTGCCAAAATGACCCCAATATTCACTAAAAATTGGGAATTACTGCATCACTCTATATTATTTATCATAACCCAACCTCTCCCCAGCCAACAACAGACAGATCTTTTGCTTTACCAGTTGTCATGTCATGGTGAGGTCCTTAGTGTTTGTCTACTATGGTGGGAGTTTTTTTAATTCATACTGACTGTTTGGATCCCATTCTTTCTTCAGGTCCTATGCACCTGCCATACTTTGTCATGGAAATGGGACCTAAGCAAATGTGGAGGTATCTAGCTGTATCTTGCCCACGTTAGGCTCATCCCAGGTCGTTGCTGATGATGGGTAGATAAACCCAGTATACTGTGGTGTTGGTGAGACACTGCAGGCTTTAGTGACAAGGAGACTATATATAAATTACTTAAGATGGGAGAGCCTATGGTCCTACTCAACCACTAGGACCCTTACAGTTACTCATCTAATTACTATACTATAATTTGGGACTCCCCACTTAACGATTTATCCTACAAAACATAATTATTATTTGTTTTATATATATTTTGCCTCTTTGCATTAAAGCAGGTATAACTTGCATAGTTTTGTTAGATGCTGAGTCATGGGAAAAAGAAAGTCTACCATATCAGAACCTAATAAAAATTCTGTTCCTTAGAAGGTCTTAAAATTATGTAACAACTTCAGATTGATTAAGATGTAGATTGTAAGCCCACATAGAGCTCACAATGTACATTTTTCCCTATCAGTATGTCTTTGGAATACAGGTTGGAAATCCAGGAAAACACACAAACTCCTTGCAGATGTTTTTTTTGCCCTTGGTGGGATTTGAACACCAGGACTCCAGCGCTGCAATGCTGCAGTGCTAACCACTGAGCCACCATGTGGCCCCTGATTTCAGCCAAATTCGACCCAGTTTAGATAGATGTCATCACTTTTAACTCTAGAATACTGGTATACAGAGTAGTTCATAGACTAGTCAATGACTACAATGTGCCCAGGTCCTGGTTGCAAAACAAACCAAGATTATCACCCCTTTGCCACTGTGTTTGACAGTTGGTACAAGGTATTTGTGCCATCCTGTGGTTGATTTTCTCCAAACATGGTGCTGTGCATTATGACCAAACATCTCCACTATGGTCTGTTTTTCCAAATAACAAATCACAACTATGTAAACTTAAGTTATGTTGCTATGTTCTCATTATAAAGAAAACGCTTTATCTTGACACCCCTCCCAAGAAAGTCATATCTTTTCAGTCTTTCCCTAATTGTAGTGTCATGAACATTTGACATGCCTGAGGCCTGTGGAGTTTTAGACAAAGCTCTTGAGTTTTTTGCAATTTCTTTCCTTCCTCCTTGGCATTATTGCAATGCCCCAGACCAGCAGACTGCCAAAACTTCAGTTGCTATAAAGGTGACCATACTTGCTGATGATCAGTTAATCAAGAGAATCTGATTTTCAGCACCTGGCTGCTACGTGCCCTGTTACATCTTGTGAAAGCAATAAGGATGTAATTAATTTTACATTAATTTTAATTTTGACTCTGAATTTTAGACTTGATTTGTTAACTAAATAATGATAGGTTCTGTGGATAATATCGCTCCTTAAGGAGACATCACCTTCACAGGTGTATGGAGTCTTACAAAAGCCTTTTTCGCTCCACTGGGGGATCATGGGAACTAATATGGGAACTAGTCTAAATAATGATACTGAGTGATCTGTCATGTGTTGTTGTTCAACTCAGGTCTGATCCCTGCCCCTGCCATTAGAACAGGGCTGTATCTGTGTATGTTAGATATACAGTATGATAGTGTTATGGCTGACAAATATTTGCTCTGTACTAACCTGATTATTTGGAATTGTAATACAAATGTGAGCTTAAAATGCAAAAATTACATATTTTATTTTCAAGTCTCCTACTTGTCAAACACCAACAATTGTCAGGTCTAGAGATGGGTGAACTTCTGAAGAATCCATTTTGTGTGGTAGCTGTGGTAACATGAGTGGTAGTATGGCATGGAATAATAACATGGACCATTATTCTGTAGTTCTATTGTAGCTGTTGTTGCTTTCTAGTAGAAAATGGAGCAATTGGTTTGGATCATGCAGTGATGATAATAACCCGGATGTCCCCTAGCTTGAGTATCACAAAATGGCTCTTCCCCTAGTTGCAAAGAGCATTATAGTCTGTGTGTGACACCACCTATCTCTCACTATTGGCTGAGACGTTGTCAGGTGAAGTCAGGTGATGCCAGAACGTCACGCTCATGTGTCTCCTCTAGAGATGAGCGAACACTATTCGGAACAGCCGTTCCGAACAGCATGCTCCCATGGAAATGAATGGACGTAGCCGGCACGCGGGGGGTTAAGCGACTGGCCGCCGGCAAAGTGTACGTGCCAGCTGCTTCCATTCATTTCTATGGTGGGTTGCTGTTCAGAACAGCTGATCCGAACAGTGTTCGCTCATCTCTAGTCTCCTCTTTAGATACAGTGCACAATGCATGTTGCGGTAGTCATTTTATTTAATTTGTTTCATTAAAATCCAAGCGATTTGGAGTATTTGGGTCGCCCATGTAGAGATAATATTGGGGGTTTTAAAGTTGCCAGAAAATTATCTAAATTGAACCTCTTCTTAGGTTAGGTATGTCCTTATGCTGCTGGAGTTCTGGGCTCCAAATCTCATGCTCGTCCATTAACAGGATCGACTTTAAATTGCAACTTTTAATATGTTAAATAAAGTAAATGTAATCTGTCAGTAGTGGGAAGAATTCGGAGGATGATAGGCAATATACAAATCCAAACTTTACATGCTGTAGGCACGCGTCATAATTATGTTTAATTACTGAAAACCTTGCAGAATCATCTGTTATAGCAAAACATAGATCAACATAGACAAAACCACCTGGCATATTCATCACCACAATCTGCCTTTTTACTAAACATGGCCATCTGTAAATATACAATATATATATATATATATATATATATATATATATATATATATATATATATATATATACAGTTAGGGCCAGAAATATTTGGACAGTGACACAATTTTCGCGAGTTGGGCTCTGCATGCCACCACAATGGTTTTGAATTCAAGTGCAGATTGTAACGTTTAATTTGAAGGGTTGAACAAAAATATCTGATAGAAAATGTAGGAATTGTACACATTTCTTTACAAACACTCCACATTTTAGGAGCTCAAAAGTAATTGGACAAATAAACATAACCCAAACAAAATATATTTTTTTTCAATATTTTGTTGCGAATCCTTTGGAGGCAATCACTGCCTTAAGTCTGGAACCCATGGACATCACCAAACGCTGGGTTTCCTCCTTCTTAATGCTTTGCCAGGCCTTTACAGCCGCAGCCTTCAGGTCTTGCTTGTTTGTGGGTCTTTCCGCCTTAAGTCTGGATTTGAGCAAGTGAAATGCATGCTCAATTGGGTTAAGATCTGGTGATTGACTTGGCCATTGCAGAATGTTCCACTTTTTTGCACTCATGAACTCCTGGGTAGCTTTGGCTGTATGCTTGGGGTCATTGTCCATCTGTACTATGAAGCGCCGTTCGATCAACTTGGCAGCATTTGGCTGAATCTGGGCTGAAAGTATATCCCGGTACACTTCAGAATTCATCCGGCTACTCTTGTCTGCTGTTATGTCATCAATAAACACAAGTGACCCAGTGCCATTGAAAGCCATGCATGCCCATGCCATCACGTTGCCTCTAGCATGTTTTACAGAGGATGTGGTGTGCCTTGGATCATGTGCCGTTCCTTTTCTTCTCCACACTTTTTTCTTCCCATCATTCTGGTACAGGTTGATCTTTGTCTCATCTGTCCATAGAATACTTTTCCAGAACTGAGCTGGCTTCTTGAGGTGTTTTTCAGCAAATTTAACTCTGGCCTGTCTATTTTTGGAATTGATGAATGGTTTGCATCTAGATGTGAACCCTTTGTATTTACTTTCATGGAGTCTTCTCTTTACTGTTGACTTAGAGACAGATACACCTACTTCACTGAGAGTGTTCTGGACTTCAGTTGATGTTGTGAACGGGTTCTTCTTGACCAAAGAAAGTATGCGGCGATCATCCACCACTGTTGTCATCCGTGGACGCCCAGGCCTTTTTGAGTTCCCAAGTTCACCAGTCAATTCCTTTTTTCTTAGAATGTACCCGACTGTTGATTTTGCTACTCCAAGCATGTCTGCTATCTCTCTGATGGATTTTTTCTTTTTTTTCAGCCTCAGGATGTTCTGCTTCACCTCAATTGAGAGTTCCTTTGACCGCATGTTGTCTGGTCACAGCAACAGCTTCCAAATGCAAAACCACACACCTGGAATCAACCCCAGACCTTTTAACTACTTCATTGATTACAGGTTTACGAGGGAGACACCTTCAGAGTTAATTGCAGCCATTAGAGTCCATTGTCCAATTACTTTTGGTCCCTTGAAAAAGAGGAGGCTATGCATTACAGAGCTATGATTCCTAAACCCTTTCTCCGATTTGGATGTGGAAACTCTCATATTGCAGCTGGGAGTGTGCACTTTCAGCCCATATTATATATATAATTGTATTTCTGAACATGTTTTAGTAAACAGCTAAAATAACAAAACTTGTGTCACTGTCCAAATATTTCTGGCCCTAACTGTATATATATATAATGTTTATATTTACTTTAATTGCAGGTTTTCATTGCTTACACTTTTGGCCCTCCATTATCATTTGTGCAGTCAAATAAGTTTAGGAAAGGCAGTGAGTAGGCTTTACCTGCAGCCTTAAGAGGGTGGGGATCTCATACCAATAATGGCAAACACTGTATGACAATCCTATTTCCCAATGGAATAGGGATTTCTCTAACACCTCTATTAGGCTTTATTCACACATCTGCATTTTGCAGACATGTGATCTCTATAATAACTACGCAAAGTACATGGATCAATTTTTTTTAAACGGCTCTATTGTAATGTATAGAAATATTTTTTTAAGTTGATCCATTATTCATGGACATAAATAAGTGATCAACTGAGGAATGGACCATGACCTCAAAATATTACCAAATTATCAATTGCAGATGTGTGACTAAGACCTTATTCTCTTTTCTTTGGGTGAACACTCCACCATTATACTTACTAAAGACTATGGTTACCTTGCAGTTCCCCACTGTTAAGACCACCAGTAGGTCCCTATCTTCTGCTAATTCCAGCATACTCCCTCTCTCTGAGTCTTATCAGTCCTTGTTACATTGATGAATAGAGATGAGCAAACAGTAAAATGTTTGAGGTTCGACATTCGTTTCGAGTAGCCCCTCAATATTTGACTACTCAAATCGAATATCAAACCCTATTATAGTCTATGGGGGAAAATGCTCGTTTCAGGGGTAGGCAACGTTCGTTCAAATTACACTTACCAAGTCCACGAGTGAGGGTCGGGCTGGATCCTCCATGCAGTCTTCTCCTTGCAAGGTCCCCGCGGCCTCTTCCGGCTCTTCATTCACTCTGCCAGGCATCAGGCCTGGGCAGAGCCGACTGCGCATGCCCGCACTACAAGCAGACATGCGCAGTCGGCTCTGCCCAGGCCTGATGCCTGGCAGAGTGAATGAAGAGCCGGAAGACGCTGAGGGGAAGCTGCACGGAGAAGACTTCTAAAGGTAGGAGAAGAACCAGCGTTGATTGGCCGACTGTATAGCATTCGGCCAATCAATGCTGGTTCTGCATTGAACTTTTACATTCGAACAGCGAGTGGTACTCGATCGAGTACGAGTGTTTTGAATACCGTAGTATTCGATCGAACACCTACTCGATTGACTACTACTCGCTCATCTCTATTGATGAACTCTTGAATGTCTCTGCCTTTAGATAAGGGAACCCCTGGAGAATATTGACGTGTGCCCAGACACTGAGCGCATTCCAAGCAACTATGACATACTAAATTTGATTAAAGTGTTTTGCTCTTAGTTATTGTTCATACTGCAACGATCTAGCTGTGTAACAACTATTCTGTGTGCCCATCTGAGAACTGAAACAGATAAACCTTTTGCTTTTAAGACCTCAACAAGCCTTTCATAACTTGTAGAAGCAAAGGTTGGGCTAACTTTACTGATACATGTCTGCCTCTTCATTGTGCTATACCCCAGTGGGGACCTGTTAGAGCCAAAGACCACAGGATCCATGGGCGACAATCTCCAGATTCCCCATCTGCATGCTGTATCTGTAATTTGTAGTTCTCTCTAAGCTGATGGGTAGAGACTAACACCATATACTTCATGCAGTCAGCAGAGGAGAATCTGTTGTATAACTCAATCATAAATATCCCCAGGATTGTGCAGGACATATAAAAAGAAGTCTTGATGTGTATTGACGTGAATAAAATGCTTTGATTGCGAATATCAGCTGTAGCATCATTCTAAGGCTGGGTTCACATCTGCATTCAGTGAACATTCAGTGCATCATTCCCCAGTCTGCTTTAAAAATGTGGAGAGAAAAGTCCTGCAAGCGGGACGTTTTTCTCCACATTTTTTGGGTGGACACTTGGCAGACTCCATTATAATCTATGGGATCCATGGGATTCCACGGGAAACCACATTTTAAGTGGGTTGAGTTTTGATTTTTACACTCCCCAAGCGGATTCGAAGAACAGAAACCCAAGCACAGATGTAAACTGTAAACTGGTGTTTCTTCTATTATCTCCTACATTTCCTGCTCACTTTCCCTGCTACTCTCCTTAGACTTCTATAGAAATGAGTCATCTTAGTCTTAAGACCTATAGTCTATTTTAGGCTAAGACCCCACGTGGTGTCCCACAGCAAAAAAGGTTTCTTCTGTGGAGTTTCTGTTTTAATTTATACCTATAGGGAAAACTCCGGCATTTCTGTAGGTATAATTTACATGATACGACTTTACAATTTCCAAAATTATATCATGTGAATTAAACCTTCGCGGTTTTGGAAATCGCAGTGTGTCCGTTATCTATATTTTTCCACAAAGTGGGGGTGGATTTCACTAGAATCCCATCTACTTTGCTCTATCTCTATTTTATTTTATATATAAAGGAGTTATTTAAAATTGCCTGCCCTATTCTTTTATATAACGCTTGCTGAAATAACAGTGTCTATTAAAATGATAATGTCATCTCAATGATAAACTCTACACCAAAAACTGAAAGCAAAAAAATTCACAGTGAAAATGTAAATAAAAAGTTGTGCCTTTTTGCGAATACTTTAAAAAGCTTTTCCATGTTCAGAATATTGATGGCTTATCTACCGCTGAAGGAAGATAGAACAGTTTGCTTCATGCAGAGAGGCTATGTAGACAGGCCTGGTTCACATCTGCGTTCGATATTCCGTTCGGGGAGTCCGATTGGTGGCAGGCAGTAACGTATAGATTATTATGATGGACCAGGCCGCAGGACTTGTCTGGCTGAGTGTCGGCAGTAATGGTTGCTGTGGCAATGTGAGTGGTAGTGCAGTATGGAATATGATAGACTAGGCCGCAGGAGATATTAGGCTGTCAGTAGCGGCAGTCAGGCTCATACAGATGAAATTTTCTCCCTCCCAAATTTCTATCACTAACCCGGCTGTCATTGATTAAATCTAAATAAACTTTGTTGACTGGAAAGGTGATGTCAGGTAATGCCATATTGTCACAATGGCTCAGAGGGTCTCACTGTGTATATTTTCACTGGTCAATGCATGTCACCACAGCCATTTTACATTTTCCTAAATGAATTGCTGTTTATTTTCATTTTTTTTTTTAAACTGAAACATTTAAAATATTGAGAACAAATCAGTTTGCCCCAGGGCCGCCGATAGGCCAGTACTACTGGTACTGGCGTCAGGGGCCCGGCCAAATTGAAAAATGGGGGGGCCGGTTTTGGCCCGCCACCGTGTGCCGGCCCCCTGGCGCCCATAGCAGTCATTGTGTATGTCCTATTTCAACTCAGATCTGCATCCAGAGGACGCAGATCTGAGTTGAAGACATACGCGGCTGAAGCAAGGAGCTGACACAGGTCAGCTTCTCGCTTCGCCGCTGCGCGCCTCTCTCGCTGGCACATATGCAGCTGAAGCGAGGAGCTGACATGTGTCAGCTCCTCGCTTCGCCACCTTCGCTGCTACTGGCTTGTAGACGCGATGTGATGACGTCACATCGCGTCTATAACTGTGTGCCAGTGAGAGAGAGGCGTGCAGAGAGCTGTGAGGGAACGAAGGAGAAGGTAAGTCAGTCAGTGTAATGTGGAACATGAAACTGGGGGCAGAGAGAGGACAGCATGACAATGGGGGCAGAGATGGAGAGGACAGCATGACAATGGGGGCAGAGATGAAGGGGACATGAATATGGGGCAGAGATGGAGGGACATGAATATGGGGCAGAGATGGAGGGGACATGAATATGGGGGCATAGATGGAGAGGACGGCATGACAATGGGGGCAGAGATGGAGGGACATGAATATGGGGGCAGAGATGGAGGGGACATGAATATGGGGGCAGAGATGGAGGGGACATGAATATGGGGGCACAGATGGAGGGGAAATGAATATGGGGCAGAGATGGAGGGGACATGAATATGGGGGCAGAGATGGAGGGGACATGAATATGGGGGCAGAGATGGAGGGGACATGAATATGGGGGCAGAGATGGAGGGGAAATGAATATGGGGCAGAGATGGAGGGGACATGAATATGGGGGCAGAGATGGAGGACATGAAACTGGGGGCAGAGATGGAGGGGGGGAACATGAAACTGGGGGCAGAAATGGATGGGCGGACATGAATCTGGGGGCAGAGATTGGGTGGGAGACATGAAACTGGGTGCAGATGAAGGGTGTATATGAAGCTGGGGGAGAGATAGAGGGGGGACATATAATGTACGGGTGACTGTAGGAGGATTATACTGTGTGCGGGTACATGAAAAATTAATGAGAATGGGTGGAGTCAACATAACGGTGGGTGGGGCTAAATTTGCCGCGGCGCGCAAAGCGCACCGCAGATTTTGTCCCTCTTTTGGTTCTTCAAAAGTTGGGAGGTATGGGTACAGGGGGCAGTGGAAAGATGTTAGAAGGTGGACGGGGGGGGGGGGGGAAGGGGGATTGTTGGGGCATTGGGGTGTGCGGCACTGCGGAGAGGGAACTGGGGCAATAATATATAATATATAAGTTTTTAGCTGGAGAACTACAAAGCACACAAGACCTCCAAAGGTATGTGTGCTTTGTATTAATAATGCTGTAGGCCGCTATGTTACTAGCATAGCAGCCTGTTTGGGGGTGGGACTTTCACTTTAAAGGAGTGTTCACATTGTGTTTTTGGCCTCCCTTGCCGGGATACATTGGTAACCAGTCACAATCAGCTCCCCAATTATCCCTGCACGGAGAACTGCAGGCCCCCCTTTTTTTTAATGGCCAGTTCTTCGTGCAGGGATAAGTTGACAGCTGATTCTGACTGGTTACCAACGTATCCCGGCAAGGGAGGCCAAAAACGCAATGTGAAAAAGCCCTGAGGATTTATTAAGAGGGCTCTTATAAATGGTGTTGGCTCTCTATAGGGGCTGTCACACGGAGCAGATTGTACCTGCAAATAGAATCTGATTAAGCCTTGTAATGCTGCTAAATAAAGGTAAATGTAATACAGAATTAGTATGTCGCAAAATAAAGTAGTTTTAAAATAGCGGCAGAGGGGGGACAGACACTTAGTCTGTATGGGGCCCCAAAATTCCTGATGGCGGCCCTGGTTTGCCCATCTCTGTTTGATATATGAGGGAAAAAACAGGGACTACAGAACTTAATTCCCTGGGTCACATAGCTTAGGGTGTGTGGAATATGTTAGTAGATGTAAATTATGGGATAATTTACTTTGGGATAATTTCCTTATAGCAGTATAATCTTTATATTATGTTAGAGTTGAAGTAAATGGGATTACTTTGTGATTTGCAAATTGCCATCACCCCAACACTACAATGACAAGATATACAACCTGGGTTTCTTGTGACTGAAGTTGCAAAGTGGTCAGACCAGGTATCTGTGGGAGGGAATGGCTGTTAGCCTCTAGAGAAGGATATACTACTAGAGATGAGCAAGTAGTATTCGATCAAATACTACGGTATGCGAAATACTCGTACTCGATCGAGTACCACTCGCTATTCGAATGGAAAAGTTCGATGCAGAACCAGCATTGATTGGCCGAATGCTATACAGTCGGCCATTCAACGCTGGTTCTTCTCCTACCTTTAGAAGTCTTCTCTGTGCAGCTTGTGAATTCAGAGTGAATTCAGAGCCGGAAGACGCCGCGGGGACGCTGCACGGAGAAGACTTCTCGGAGGATCCAGCCCGACCCTCACTCGTGGACTTGGTAAGTATAATTTGATTGAATGTTGCCTACCCCTGAAATGAGCATTTTCCCCCCATAGACTATAATTGGGTTCAATATTCGATTCGAGTAGTCGAACATTGAGGGGCTACTCGAAACGAATATCGAACCTCGGACATTTTACTGTTCGCTCTTCTCTATATACTACCCCTACCGCACTGTGCCAGCCGATCACTGTTAGTATTATATCTACCTGTATATTTTGTGTATTGTATGTAAACCCCCAAATGTAAAGCACCATTGAATTAATGGTGCTATATAAATAAACAATAATAATAATAATAATAATAATAATAATAATAATAATAATAATAATAATAATATACTTAAACTAGGAACCCCGTTTTTTGTTACCATGAGGAGTCACAACCAATTTGTGACAAAACACATAGCTACAGGTATATTTAGTGAGGGGTCAGTTGTGGACTGCTCTTGTAAGGGCAGGCGTGGTTTGGGGGAACTGAAGGCTGCATCAGAAAGAAGGGTCAGAAAATGATGACTAATGTGGCAGATACCTTTGCTATGATGCAAGTGGTGAAAATTAGAGATGAGCGAGTAGTGAAATATTCGATATTGGATATTCATTTCGAATAGACCCTCAATATTCGACTATTCGACTGAAAAAATGGTGTGAAGGGGAGTAGAAAGTGGAAGAAATGGAGAGTGACCCTTCCGGTGGGGGCAGCAAAGTCATGCCAAGTAACACTCTGGCACACATGGCTGACTTCATGTTGGGCTGCTGTTCCACAGACAAAGGCATTGTTCACATCATGGAGAGCAACCAATACTGTATTTTTGCAATCCTCAACCCCCGGTACAAAAATTACATCTCGTCTTTCATTCTGGTAGAGGAGAGGAATAATCGCATAAATGATTGCCACAAGCAACTGGTGCAGAATATGATGTACATGTTTCCGTAAACCCTTGCTGGCGGCAGAGAAGAGATTTCCTCCAAGAGGCTAATAACTGCCATTCAGTCCACAACCACCAGGGGAATACTCTCTAAGGTGCGGGACAGGTTATTGGCCCCCCCTGGCCAAACTACTGCCACTGAGGGGCTTAGTGTCACCAGGAGGGAAAATTATAGGCACATGTTGCGTGAGTACCTGGCCAACCACGGCCCTGTCCTCTCCGATCCCTCTGCACCCTACACGTATTGGGTGTCGAAGTTGGACCTGTGGCCCTTGGGGTGAGTGGAGGTTTGCCCCAGCTGAGTTTTGGGTGAGTTTGGCGAGGGGGTGCCAGTACGCCCAACAGTTAGCCTTTTTGGTGGCATAGAGTGTACACAATGAACCCCAACTGTCACTTGCTGAGCCACTCTTCTAATTGTAACATCATGATAGAACCTGCGTGTCTATGCTTTCTTTTGAGTTCTAGTTAGATTTGTGCACCTGCATTTTCAGTTTATGCCCCATTCTGTTGCTTCAGCCCACAAGCAGTGTTCTTTTTTTTTGTGCCCCTTTGTGCCAATTCAGCCCTGCCACCCCCAGTAGTAATCCTTTCACCCCTATCTTGGAGTTGTGACTTGCCCCAGCAGCGTTTAGAGTGTCAGGCCTATTCTGTTGCTTCAGCCCACAAGCAGAGTTCTTTTTTCGTCTCCCTTTGTGCCAGTTCAGACCTGCCACCACCAGTTGTAGTTCTTTCACCCCTATCTTGGAGTTGTGACTTGCCCCAGCAGCATTTAGAGTGTCAGGCCCATTCTGTTGCTTCAGCCCAGCTATATACTGTATACCAGTGGTAATTTGAGCCCTAAAAAGTGCTTTTGAGAAATTTCTGCAGAATGAGCCTATAAGCTGATGATGTTTATAGACTCTTCAAGCAGTAGTGCTGTTTTCAGAATATTTCCTGCCTAGTAGAAGCTAAAATTTATCTCTGATCCTCAGCACAATGTCTCTCCCTAGCTCACCAAACCACATCTAGCACAAATATGGCTGACGCTATTCTTATAAATCCGAGGTCACCTGATTTCGTCAGCCAATGACTTTTTCCTATATTTTTTTCGATGCCTATGTTTTCCTCCTTCCTGTCGCACCTCCCCTGCACAGTTATTGATGCAAAAAAAAAAAGCGCCAGGGAAGGTGGGAGGGCATACATATTTTATACATATTTTGTGTATACCGCGATACCGCGTGGTATTCGATCAAAATTGAATATGTCGAATACCCTGATATTCGATCCAATACCTACTCGATCGAACGGTATTTGCTCATCTCTAGTGAACAGGCAGGAGTGAAATGGTCTACAAACTGGTGAGCTCTATCCAGTATGGATAACTTGTAGACAAACGGTATGAGAATTGATTATTCTGGTATTGTAGCTACTGTGTTTAACATCTGTGATTTTTGTATTGACTTGGAAACAGGCTGTGGTTGGACATTGTTATTATTTTGGATTCTTTTATAATGGTCCAGGGGTCCTATTAACCTATGTTTCCTTACCTTTGTTCTCTCACATGTGATCTAGTTATATACTACTTTACGTGGTGTGTGTGGTAACCAGGGGTAACACTGTTTAGGTCGTCTGGGTATGTAGGGTCACGTGGTAGAGTATATGCAGCCCTAGTGTTTCTAATATCCCAAAAACCTAAATTGCTCTGGGTCACCTGTGTGCGATGTGCAGGCTAATGACTTCTGGACACAAGGTTGGAGTAAACCAGGTAACAGTTTTTTTTACTGAAGGATTGTGCATAAAACAACTGTAAGCCACATATAGATGTGCAGAGGAAAAGTCACTTCAGACGTAAGCACAGTCAGTGGTACAAAAGTGGAAGATGCCTGCAATAGTCTGTTCACATTCTCCTATAGTAACTTCTGCTTGGAAGGTAATATACTTGGTTGCTACGGGTGATGGTCATTAAGAAATATACAGTCCAAGTAACAAGGCTTCTGCCTAGAAAGAGCCTTCACGACTTGGCTGAGAGTGGAGATGGCGCTATACACGTGGATATAGACTGTTTAGTGCCCAGGCTGGCAGAACCATTAAAGGACTGGAACATGCAAAGGGGCCCTGGACATAGGATTATCCCTTCTGGCTCAGATATACTTATGAGAAGAAGATGCTCTTCTAGCATGGACTGGGTGACAGGAGAGTAGCTTGCCCAAGTCTTACAAGGAACTGCAAAGGACTCTTGTACACAGCAGCAATCCAGCACAGGTTGTCCTCAGGCAAAACACCTCAGCCGGGACTACTGGAGAATCTCTACCCCCTTCCCTCATAGATTGTAAGCCCTCGCGGGCAGGGCCCTCTACCCCACTGTGCCAGTCGGTCATTGTTAGTATTATATCTACCTGTATATTTTGTGTATTGTATATAACCCCCAAATGTAAAGCACCATGGAATTAATGGTGCTATATAAATAAATAAATAAATAAATAATAATAATAATAATAATAATAATAATAATAAAGACTTGGCAGTTGAACAATGCAGTGGAGGAGCAGAGTAGTAGTCTGAGGGACTTATCTCCTGAGAGGAGAGATGATGAGGCCATGTTTTTCTGTCTTAGGACAGGTCCTGACTCACTACTGAAGGAAGCACACACACTAGGAGGGAGAGGGCGAATTTAGTAGTTTCTAGAACCTTCAGAGACATCATCAGATGCCATTGGCTGGAAGGATCATGTGACAGACATGGCACATACCATTACAAGCAAGGAATAAACCAATATTTTTGCAAACAGATCAATGTGTCATTTTGATTTTAGGTGGCAGCAAGACAATAAAACTAATGTGGTATAATGTGGTATAATGTAATGCCAATAGGAACCCATGGCACACTATTATTTAAGGTGACAGCAATAATTAATATCCGTATGCAGAGCATTGGCCAGTGCCACACGAAGGCCCAATGTACACAGAAATAATGGCCATTCTGGGACATTACAGTGTGGGTATCACATATTCATATAGGTTTCTTTTTAGCATATCATTGTAATTAAAATTATTTTTGTTCCATCCATGCTGTTTCTGATACTCTAATTGTGAAACTTGTTGCCGTAATTGGCGTTTGTGCAGTTTTTTACATTTTGTATAATGGGTGTAAAAAGTTGAGCGAGTTGCTGATGAAGTCAGAAACTCTGTACCTGTGTGTAGAGGACACTCTTCATGGTGTTGTTTCCCAGGGATTCTCTAACATTACCAGTTGCTTCTACAGATATTATTGGGGTAAATCTATGGGGAGGGGGGGGGTCAAAACACCAGCAACACTAGCATTACAGTAAGGATATGTGTTGTGTTCTCCGTCATTCGTATCTGCAGTGAGTCATAAATGACAGAGAGTATGTGTTAGGGAAGTGCCAGACAGCAGTTCCCCAGTGCTGTAGATGAACCCTGGGGAGAAGGGGGCACAAGAGACAGTGAGCCCTGGTCTGAAACCACCCACTTTCCCTTCCTGCTTGCCGGTCCTATCCTAGGTAATAGGCGACAACTGGATGACAAAACCCTTCCTACATACGTGATACACAAAACGCAGACAATACAAACAACAACAAGGGAGGTCAGCTAGCCAGGGGTCAGTAACAGTCGAGTAATGAAGTGTCAAAATCGGAATCCAAAAAAATATTCAATAGGGAAAGCCAGAGGTCAAGAATCAGAATATAAGTAATAACAGCGAGAGAAAAAGCCATTACGCACAAGGCAATAGCAAGCACCAGTGTGAATGTGAGTCAAGACTATATAGGAAGGAAAAACCCGCCCTGGACCTGATAGGAAGGCAGGTTGTCAATCACAGAGCAAGACTAAGTTTAACTGTTAGAGGAGCAGAGAGAAATGAAGGTGAAGGAGATGGGTGTGGTGGGAAATCAATTAACAAGGTGAAGGAATAGGGCAGTGTTCAGACAATGCATAACGAACCCAAAAGAAGAAATCACAGCCGAACACATCTCCTGTGCCGCAGCATGCGACCGCATGATGACGCCAAACCCCGGACGGGCAAAGATGTTACAGTATGCCTGCTAGAATAGCAGTTACCTGCGGACCCCATAGACTATAGAGAGGGCTTCCGGATGTCTGTAAGGGTTTCCGCTGGTTTTATACCATGCAGAAGTTTTCGCTCCAACAATTTTTGGCAGAATTTGCAACAGGGTCTCTTATGGAGACTCTGACAGAGACGTGAACGAAGCTTAAAACTTATTGTCATTAAAATTGTTTATTGTTCATGAATAAATGTGTATTACATTTTAGCTAAAAATATTACATTTATTATAAAATATTTTCAGCATCTATGTAGAATAACAACAATAATGTTTACTAATGAAATATTATGGTAGAAATCAAACACACAAGACAATTGCATTCACACAATTTCAACTTAATTTGATTTAGTGGTCTCACAGGACATCACACATTTACTGGCAATTAGGTAGAACCTAACATAACTGGGGTCATAAATCATAATAATCATATGATTGAAGCATAATTGATCTAATTAGCCCTTTCAGACTGTTATATAACTGCAAATAGGTAAGATAAATTGATTAATCTCTTTAGGAAGCTCTTGGAGATAAATGTTATTTACAGCTGCATATTGCAGATTAACATATAACGAAATGAACTTTCCTTAATCATATCTCAAGTGCGTTTCATTTGCAGCAATATAATGAAATATTATGCACTTTAAGAGACTTTATAGCTTAACAGAATTGTAATGAGCAGCATAATAATACATAGGAGAAAATAATTTTTCCAAAATCATTCAAAAAGCTGTTACTTCCTTAAAGTTTCAAGGAGCACTTCTTCAAAAATCCATATTTAGTGCACTCAGTCTATTATTTGAACAATCATTTACGGTACAAATTCATATAAAGTGCATTCCGATTTATGGCACTTATTAGAAATATACATATATTTTTATGATGCACTTAGATACATTTTTCTAGGGGAGTGCTCTTTGTACACTTCTAAATTGCTTGTTTGTTGTAAACCAAAAATTACATTTCAGATTTCTCTGTAAGTTTTGAAGACCAAGTCCTATAGCAATTGCATCTCGGCCCTAGTGCTTGAGAAGGTCTAAGGACCTTTCTACCACCTAAGAAACTGCTAGCTGGCATATGGAACGTGGGTGGGTTGTTATAGATTTAATATTAGATTTCAAGAGCGTTAAATAATGTCTCTAAACACACCCCAGGAGAAGCCGAAAATATGCAGAACTTCGGCTCTTCACCTTTTTTTCACACATAATGGAGGTAGAAGTGATATGCACAGGAAAATGTCAGCATTCCACTGCTGCAAAGAAAAATAAACCAAGAAGGTAACAATTTGTGGATTTCTTTTTGACATAATATATTGATGCACAGTTACTGGAACAGTATATAAGTTACTTTAAAGGTGTTGTATACTTATGAAAACATGCTATCCAGAGTGTCCACAGTGTTAAACAAAAGTCCCCCAAGAACTCCTTGTGAAAAGAGTGCCAGTGTGCTTGTGCGACTGGCGCTCCAATAAGTATTTTGGAGCTGTTGGCACTGCCAGAGATTACAGTCCCAGCAGCCCCATAGAAGTGAATGGAGTGCTGGTCACAAAAGCACACAGCAAAGGATCCTGGAAAGGAGTGATTTACTTGTATTATGTCTGGCTACCTGTATTTGACCCTGGATTGTTAACCGACTCTGTTCCTGCTACCTGATCCCTATTCTGCTAATTACTTGTGTCTGACCACAGCTTGTTCCTGAACTTTGAGTCTGTGCTGCCCAACATTTTCTTATGCCAGTACAACCAACATGGATCATACTCCACCAGCCCTGACCTTGGTCCACAACTGACTACTCCCCTGTCTGATCCCTCAGTGTTACACACTTGTGTCTCTCATCCTATTTGGGTCAACTGTCGCTACTTGTCACTACGTCCCATGAATTGCCGTCAATATTCCATTATCGGTATTAAAGGGTGAAAATTGGGCACCATTTAGACATCACCATGAGCAGTAGCCCAAAACCAAAATGACTCAGTGGGTCCAAATATTACTTTTTAAGAAGTCATGAATATTTATAATTATAGTGTTCACTATTTCTATTTTTAAAAAAAACACAAAAAAACACAGGGTCATGAATATGTTACCGTATATACTCGAGTATAAGCCAAATTTTTCAGCCCAGTTTTGTGCTGAAAAAGCCCCCCTCGTTTTATACTCGAGTTAGCAAAAAAAAAAAAATTATATATATATATATATATATATATATATATATATATATATATATATATATATTTTTAGGAGGAGGGGTCTATGACCAGCCACAATATTAATGTATAGAATCTTCCATAAAATAGTGCAAAAAAAAAAAAAAAAGAATAAAAGTTCTAAATCCCTCCTTTCCCTAGAATACATACAAAAGTAGAAAATGACTGTGAAACACATACACATTAGGTATCCCTGTGTCTGAAAGTGCCCGGTCTACTGAATATAGGGTATCTGCAGTGCTCCTGTTCCGTCGAGAAGGGGTTAATAGGAGCACTGCAGATACCCTATATTCAGCCAGACTGAATTCCAAGTGGGGGGAAAAAAACAGTCCTCAAGCTCAGGGAAGGGGCAGACAGACAACCAAAACACCTCCTCCCCTTCCCCAGCACCCAGCATCTACTGCACCCAAAAACTCCGACCATTTTAATTTTTGAAATTTTCCAGTAGCTGCTGCATTTCCCCCCTCGGCTTATACTCGAGTCAATAAGTTTTCCCAGTTTTTTGTGGTAAAATTAGGGGCCTCGGCTTATATTCGGGTTGGTTATACTCGAGTATATACGGTATATCTACATGTATACATTTATTGTAATATACGTATATTAAAATGAAACAACAGACAGGTGCATGAGAGAGGTTTAGTAATTCTTGGTAGTGGTCTCATGTAGAGAAGTGGTTAATAAATATGACAATGATGACAATATCACACAAGTAGAATCTTTCTAGTTTTTATCATCCTTAAGCCATGAACTTTAGTACTTATATTGTTTAGACTTTTTTCTTATTTTTTTTTTTTTTTTATAAACATGTATTGTACATTGGAAGGATTCTGAGGTATGCATTACCAGAAGGCTTATATAGATGCTCTACAATGACATCTATCCCCCATGGAATGTATATGGAAAAATGCAGCCCACGCTGTATACTTTTTAATCTCATTACTGACAGTCACTGTATAGTATAGACTGCTGTGCCATTCTATACACCCAACATGTCAGAAATACTGTAGACACAATGTGAAAGAGATCGTAGTGTCCTGCAGATACCTGCTGTTGGGCTACAGCATACTCTGCCCTAATCCTCTTAATATTTTACATAGGATAATGCCTCTCTGAGTGCTCTCACCCAAGAAAATGGCTCCTGTTGGTACTCCCAGCAAGTGGCTCCTCAGTGACTCTACACAGTTTAACGGCCCCTTCATTCCTGGGGGAGCGTAGTGAGCTAAGGTTCATTACGCACCAGACACCAGCTATCTATCCCCACTGTTTCTCTGCTCCAGGCAAGGAGCTGTGAATTATCAAATAGACTAAGAGCAGCAAAGGAACTTGTAGCAGGGTAGTGAGTAATGAACTAGTACTCACTGCTCAGGCCTAAGATGGCTGGCTGGCTACAAGTTGGAAAGTGCATCACAGAGCTTCTTGCCATACCTACTGTTCAGGATTGGTTTAGGCCCTTAGGGGTGCTCACACTTTTTCAGCGTGTGAGCTACTTTTTAACTGACCAAGGCAGAAGATCTACCAGGGCAGGGCCAGGGCGGGCCTGTGGGCGGGGCAGGGACGGGCCCATGGGCAGGACCTGGCGGGCTTGTGGGCATGGTGGACATGTCTGTGGGTGTGGCCGGGTAAGTGGGCTGGGCCAGGCGGATCGTGACAAGCAGGAGACAGCGGAGTTCTGTGGCTGCCCAGGGATCCCCGCTGTCTGCTTCTTCACAGCGCAGGCTGAGAGTTATCTCTGGACACTGGCAGGCAGGGCTGCCGCAGCCCCTGACTCTCAGCTCATGACTCTCAGCCTGCACTGTGAAAAAGCAGACACCGGGGATCCCTGCATCCCGCGATCGACCCATACGTCCTTTGCGATCTACCAGTAGATCGCGATCAACGTATTGGGCACCCCTGGTTTAGGGCACCTCTTCTTCCCTGTTCTGAGAACTGATGGCATTTTTAACAACTGTGTCAGCAGAATGGCTGCATCCCACCTATCGAAGGAGGTACCCTGAGATGGGCATCTTCTAAGTTGGCACCCACTTCCATTCCAACCTAACTCTGTGCCAGGACTTCATGTCCTGTCTGTCCCCCATCTCCAGCTATGTGTCAGGATTTGAACCTGTGACCTGCTGTTTTACCTGGTGTCTCCTTGCTACCTGAGCTATCAGGCTTGTGGAATAATGGCCTGTTGGACGTCTGTGTGAAGCCTACTGCTGAGGCTCATCAGCTGCTGCTAATAATTGGAACCCGCCCTGTATTAACCTTGATTGGACTGGCTATATATAGGTGACTCTGACACTTCCTGTTTGTGTTGGTATTGTGTTCAGTTTATTCCGGATACAGCCTGAACACCCAGGAGACCTCCTTGCTGGAGATCTTCTTCGGTTCTTTGGAAATTCACCTGCAAGCTCACCGTAGCTTGACTACAGCCCTTGAAAGACTACTGACTTCTACCTGGTCTTTACTCAGCTGATCTTGGACTACTACCTCAGCCCCTGTGGGCCATCCACCTGCTGTCTCCAGCCTCCTCTGTGTTTCCTGACGACTGGACTCCTGATCCCGTACCACCAGTAGCGTGACACTATGCCTCTGCAATGTTCAAATACTTATTACACTGGACCCTACTTCCACTATGACATGGATCCTCAAGTTTATTTTGATCATCCGTTCCCAGAGCACTGTGTATTTGAGGGGAGTGGGGCACAGAGTGCCTCATTTTTATTGATGCCGTCTATTCCCTTAACTGGTATACATAGCATTGCATAAATCAATCAATGAATAAAGTGTTTTAGATACTATAAAGCCGCTATTATATTGCATAGTACTGGATCAACTCGGTTTAGTTTATTTTAGTTTGGGTACCTGCATGAAGCTGGTTGTCACCTAAGTGGCAACCAATCACCCAAGAAGGGTTTGGAAATGTGACCGTCTAGTATTACTTTTGCCAAAAGCAGGTACTAATAAAGTATCCAATAGCAAGTACTTTGCAGTACTTTTTTGCACGTAAAAATTGTCAAAGGGTGAACTGAGGTAATCTGGTCCATGCAATGAAAAGGAGGCATATGTCTTTGAAAGTTTGTTGAAGTATACAGAGTCTATTGTAGTAAGAGAAATTAAATTCAGCTCTTCTTGCCAGAGTCTTTGCATGTGTCTTTCCTTCACAGATAAGACAGCTGTCCCTAGGATTAAATTAAAATAATAATTCATTGGTGATTTAATAATGCCATTTTAATAAATAATGCATTGATAGGGATGTCGGCAGATGCCAGTGACATGAATTAGGCAAAGTTTAATTCTCAACATACTGTATTTTATATCTTTGACACTTTAAAGGGAGGAGATGTGCAATGAATCTAATTGTTGGTAGTTAATATTAATCCAAGTCTTAAATTTGAAATCAAAGACAAAGCTTATATTGTATGAATGTGCATGTCCGATTCCTCCAAATGGTGAATTGAAACTGACAGCACAAAATACTAAATTGCAAAGTATAGATAGAAAATGGAAAGCATAAATATAAAATGCAAGGTATATCTCTTGTATTTATAGGTGCATTGGTTGTATTAGCAATGAGATTTCTTGACAAAGGAAATGACAAGATTTTAAAGACAAGTAGATATGGTCTTGTAGAGACGAGATAAAATACTGAAGCATTGGGCTGAAAACACCAAAAACCACTTTGGTTCTAAAAGAGATGAATTTTTCACGATGGTCAGTGCAGTTTCTCTTGGACCTATTTGTTGACCAAAGTCTTTCTCTCACAGCTTTTATTTTAATCTATAAGATCCATATACAATGCAGTGAGATAAATTATATTAAAACACATATAAACGCAAGAACTTTCCAATTTGGTGTCCAGAATGATCTTACCAAAGTCTTCAGGTAAAAGCAATACATCAGTCTTCCGAGTATACAGTATGTTCAGATTTCAGGAAGAGCCTCCCTTTGGAGTCCCTACCTCTCCCTATTCCTCTCTCTTACTTCCAAAGTGACTCCAGCTTTAACAAGTGTCTGTAAGGATTGGAGTCAGGGTCAGGCAGTGCAAAGTGACACAGCTGTGAAAGCAACACTGTGCAACTAATGACAAAAGGGGTCGCAGGCCCTGCAGCTATAACTATGCTGTAATATCTGAGATGAGGCAGACCAATGCACTTCCAAATTGAAGTGCGCCTACCACGGCTCCTAACTTTCTATCCGGCGGCTAGGATAAGGGGAGAGGAGGCCCTGAAAGTCCTAGGGACTGGAGTCACGGGGTCACACCTAAACAGAAAACACAGTGTAAATGCAATGCAAAACAAAAGACTAAACAGCATGGAACCAGGGAGGACCACAAGTCTCAGCAAGACACAGAAGAGAAGGCGAGGTCAGACGAGCAAGAGGTCAAGCCAGGAGATATAGTAAAGGTACCAAATCAAAAGACAAGGGATAGTCAAAAATACAAGCCGGGTCTAAAAACCAAGAAACATATGGAATACAAACAGACAGGGAATCAGACTGAGCAGGGGAACCAGGAAACACAAAGTGAATGGCTGGCAAGGATCCATGCTTGGGTGGAGTTTAAATAGCAGCAGAGAAACACACCTGATGGCTAATGACATGGAGACTGAAGGCAAGGAAAAGATTAACCCTTAATGACCTAAGCACACCCAATAGAACTCCTAACACGTCTCCCAGGGAGACGCCGCGCAGCAAGGAGACCGCGGCGACTCCGTATCCTGACAGTGTCACAATGTAAACCATGCTCATTCAAGTATGGTCTACACTGGTCCGAATATGCAACCCTACCACTGTTAGAGTAACACTGAATTCAGTAGCGGAACTACTGCTGTATGGGGCCTGTGATCTTAGAGGACATGGTGGGTCCCTGCTGTTTTCTTATTATTATTATTTTTTTTGCACCTCCAGTAGCCAGAGCAATTTTCACAGTTTTGAGATGGATAAATCAAAGCTAAATTGCAACATTAAAAAAGCATCCAACCCCCCCCCCCCATACCTATATATTTTCTTAAAGTAGACACCTGCAGCATTGTCTCAATGCAACTTGGTACTGTATACGAACAGGCACCTTCATGCAATTTTGATTTAAAGTGAATGTTTTATGAAAAAATGCAAATAAATTTATATTAGCTGTTAAAAGTGGAAACCAAACAATAAATTATATGCACCAAACCTCCTAAAAATAAGAATTCAACATGTGCAGAGTTCATACATATCACTATAGCCTGCACCCGCATGCACATGTCTTCAGAAAATTGCTAGAACTGGAAGGAACAAAAAATCTGCTTTGAAGCTGGAAATGCTAAAAAAGTATCATCCTATAAAATGTAGGGATTACACACCATGAGAAGCAAGTGAACCCCTAAACCCTATATATTTTTTGAAAGTAGACAACCTGAAGATTACATATATCTCAATGGGTCATCAATAGCCACATCCACCTTCATGCAACTTAGTGACAAACACAAAACATTTTTTTTAAAAAATGCACTAAAACACATATTTGCACCTAAAACTCATGTTCAATCTCAGATTCATATACAAAATACATCTAAAATAATAAGTTCTGGGGGCAGAGATGTGGGGACATGAATCTGGGGGCAGAGATGGGGGGACATGAATCTGGGGGCAGAGATGTGGGGATATGAATCTGGGGGAAGAGATGGGAGGACATGAAACTGGGGCAGAGATGGGGGACATGAATCTGGGGGTAGAGATGGAGGGGACATGAATCTGGAGACAGAGATGGAAGGGATATGAAACTGAGGGCAGAGATGGAGGGGACATGAATCTGGAGACAGAGATGGAGGGGACATGAAACTGGGGCAGAGATGGAGGGGGACATGAGTCTGGGGGCAGAGATGGAGGGGGGACATAAACTGGGGGCAGATGAAGGGTGTATATGAAGCTGGGGAAGAGATAGAGGGGGGACATATAATTTACGGGTGACTGTAGGAGGATTATACTGTGTGCTGGCACATGAAAAATTAATGAGAATGGACGGAGTCAACATAAAAGTGGACGGGGCTAAACTTGCCACGGCGCGCCACGCGCGCCGCACATTTTGTCCCTTTTTCGGTTCTTCAAAAGTTGGGAGGTATGGGTACAGGGGGCAATGGAAAGATGTTAGAAGGTGGATGGGGGGATTGTTGGGGCATTGGGTGTGCAGCACTGCGGAGAGGGAACTGGGGCAATAATATATAATATATAAGTTTTTAGCTGGAGAACTACAAAGCACACAATACCTCCAAAGGTATGTGTGCTTTATATTAATAATGATGTAGGCTGCTATGCTACTAGCATAGCAGCCTGTTTGGGGGTAGGACTTTCACTTTAAAGGAGTGTTCACATTGTGTTTTTGGCCTCCCTTGCCGGGATACGTTGGTAACCAGTCACAATTAGCTACCAACTTATCCCTGCACAGAGAACTGCAGGTCCCCCTTTTTTTTGTAATGGCCAGTTCTTCGTGCAGGGATAAGTTGACAGCTGATTCTGACTGGTTACCAATAGAGATGAGCGAACAGTGTTCTATCGAACTCATGTTCGATCGGATATTAGGCTGTTCGGCATGTTCGAATCGAATCGAACACCGCGTGGTAAAGTGCGCCATTACTCGATTCCCCTCCCACCTTCCCTGGCGCCTTTTTTGCTCCAATAACAGCGCAGGGTAGGTGGGACAGGAACTACGACACCGGTGACGTTGAAAAAAGTAGGCAAAACCCATTGGCTGCCGAAAACATGTGACCTCTAATTTAAAAGAACAGCGACGCCCAGCTTCGCGTCATTCTGAGCTTGCAATTCACCGGGGACGGAGGTTTCCGTCCAGTTAGCTAGGGCTTAGATTCTGGGTAGGCAGGGACAGGCTAGGATAGGAAGGAGAAGACAACCACAACAGCTCTTATAAGAGCTAAATTCCAGGGAGAAGCTTGTCAGTGTAACGTGGCACTGACGGGCTCAATTGCCGCAACCCAGCTTTCCCAGGATCCTGAATGGAATACACTGACAGTGTATTCCCGTATACCCCATATATACACCCCAAATCCCCGTTCCAACGGTGTGCCCCCCCACCTTCACCCCAGAAATACCCTGCAAGTCCCCTAGCAATAGAATTGGGGCTATATACACCCACTATTTTTGCTACTGCCATATAGTGCCATTGTCTGACTGGGAATTCAAAGAATATATTGGGGTTATAAATACCCAAATTTCTTGCTACTGGTATATAGTGCCATTGTCTGACTGGGAATTCAAAGAATATATTGGGGTTACAAATACCCTCATTTCTTGCTACTGGTATATAGTGCCATTGTCTGACTGGGAATTCAAAGAATATATTGGGGTTACAAATACCCTCATTTCTTGCTACTGCCATATAGTGCCAGTTTCTGACTGGTAATTCAAAGAATATATTGGGGTTACGTGCACCCACAATTTTTGCTACTGGTATATAGTGCCATTGTCTGACTGGGAATTCAAAGAATATATTGGGGTTACAAATACCCTCATTTCTTGCTACTGGTATATAGTGCCATTGTCTCACTGAGAATTCAAAGAATATATTGGGGTTACGAATACCCTCATTTCTTGCTACTGCCATATAGTGCCAGTTTCTGACTGGTAATTCAAAGAATATATTGGGGTTACGTGCACCCACAATTTTTGCTACTGGTATATAGTGCCATTGTCTGACTGGGAATTCAAAGAATATATTGGGGTTACAAATACCCTCATTTCTTGCTACTGCCATATAGTGCCAGTTTCTGACTGGTAATTCAAAGAATATATTGGGGTTACGTGCACCCACAATTTTTGCTACTGGTATATAGTGCCATTGTCTGACTGGGAATTCAAAGAATATATTGGGGTTACAAATACCCTCATTTCTTGCTACTGGTATATAGTGCCAGTTTCTGACTGGTAATTCAAAGAATATATTGGGGTTACAAATACCCTCATTTCTTGCTACTGGTATATAGTGCCATTGTCTGACTGGGAATTCAAAGAATATATTGGGGTTACAAATACCCTCATTTCTTGCTACTGGTATGTAGTGCCATTGTCTGACTGGGAATTCAAAGAATATATTAAGGTTACAAATACCCTCATTTCTTGCTACTGCCATATAGTGCCAGTTTCTGACTGGTAATTCAAAGAATATATTGGGGTTACAAATACCCTCATTTCTTGCTACTGGTATATAGTGCCATTGTCTGACTGGGAATTCAAAGAATATATTGGAGTTACGAATACCCTCATTTCTTGCTACTGCCATATAGTGCCAGTTTCTGACTGGTAATTCAAAGAATATATTGGGGTTACAAATACCCTCATTTCTTGCTACTGGTATATAGTGCCATTGTCTGACTGGGAATTCAAAGAATATATTGGGGTTACAAATACCCTCATTTCTTGCTACTGCCATATAGTGCCAGTTTCTGACTGGTAATTCAAAGAATATATTGGGGTTACGTGCACCCACAATTTTTGCTACTGGTATATAGTGCCATTGTCTGACTGGGAATTCAAAGAATATATTGGGGTTACAAATACCCTCATTTCTTGCTACTGGTATATAGTGCCAGTTTCTGACTGGTAATTCAAAGAAAATATTGGGGTTACAAATACCCTCATTTCTTGCTACTGCCATATAGTGCCAGTTTCTGACTGGTAATTCAAAGAATATATTGGGGTTACGTGCACCCACAATTTTTGCTACTGGTATATAGTGCCATTGTCTGACTGGGAATTCAAAGAATATATTGGGGTTACAAATACCCTCATTTCTTGCTACTGGTATATAGTGCCAGTTTCTGACTGGTAATTCAAAGAATATATTGGGGTTACAAATACCCTCATTTCTTGCTACTGCCATATAGTGCCAGTTTCTGACTGGTAATTCAAAGAATATATTGGGGTTACGTGCACCCACAATTTTTGCTACTGGTATATAGTGCCATTGTCTGACTGGGAATTCAAAGAATATATTGGGGTTACAAATACCCTCATTTCTTGCTACTGGTATATAGTGCCATTGTCTGACTGGGAATTCAAAGAATATATTGGGGTTACAAATACCCTCATTTCTTGCTACTGGTATGTAGGGCCATCATCTGACTAAGAATTCAAAGAATATATTGGGGTTACAAATACCCTCATTTCTTGCTACTGCCATATAGTGCCAGTTTCTGACTGGTAATTCAAAGAATATATTGGGGTTACGTGCACCCACAATTTTTGCTACTGGTATATAGTGCCATTGTCTGACTGGGAATTCAAAGAATATATTGGGGTTACGAATACCCTCATTTCTTGCTACTGCCATATAGTGCCAGTTTCTGACTGGTAATTCAAAGAATATATTGGGGTTATAAATACCCTCATATCTTGCTACTGGTATATAGTGCCATTGTCTGACTGGGAATTCAAAGAATATATTGGGGTTACAAATACCCTCATTTCTTGCTACTGGTATATAGTGCCATTGTCTGACTGGGAATTCAAAGAATATATTGGGGTTACAAATACCCTCATTTCTTGCTACTGCCATATAGTGCCAGTTTCTGACTGGTAATTCAAAGAATATATTGGGGTTACGTGCACCCACAATTTTTGCTACTGGTATATAGTGCCATTGTCTGACTGGGAATTCAAAGAATATATTGGGGTTACAAATACCCTCATTGCTTGCTACTGGTATATAGTGCCAGTTTCTGACTGGTAATTCAAAGAATATATTGGGGTTACAAATACCTTCATTTCTTGCTACTGCCATATAGTGCCAGTTTCTGACTGGTAATTCAAAGAATATATTGGGGTTACGTGCACCCACAATTTTTGCTACTGGTATATAGTGCCATTGTCTGACTGGGAATTCAAAGAATATATTGGGGTTACAAATACCCTCATTTCTTGCTACTGGTATATAGTGCCAGATTCTGACTGGTAATTCAAAGAATATATTGGGGTTACGTGCACCCACAATTTTTGCTACTGGTATATAGTGCCATTGTCTGACTGGGAATTCAAAGAATATATTGGGGTTACGTGCACCCACAATTTTTGCTACTGGTATATAGTGCCATTGTCTGACTGGGAATTCAAAGAATATATTGGGGTTACAAATACCCTCATTTCTTGCTACTGGTATATAGTGCCATTGTCTGACTGGGAATTCAAAGAATATATTGGGGTTACAAATACCCTCATTTCTTGCTACTGCCATATAGTGCCAGTTTCTGACTGGTAATTCAAAGAATATATTGGGGTTACGTGCACCCACAATTTTTGCTACTGGTGTATAGTGCCATTGTCTGACTGGGAATACAAAGAATATATTGGGGTTACAAATACCCTCATTGCTTGCTACTGGTATATAGTGCCAGTTTCTGACTGGTAATTCAAAGAATATATTGGGGTTACAAATACCTTCATTTCTTGCTACTGCCATATAGTGCCAGTTTCTGACTGGTAATTCAAAGAATATATTGGGGTTATAAATACCCTCATTTCTTGCTACTGGTATATAGTGCCATTGTCTGACTGGGAATTCAAAGAATATATTGGGGTTACAAATACCCTCATTTCTTGCTACTGGTATATAGTGCCAGTTTCTGACTGGTAATTCAAAGAATATATTGGGGTTACAAATACCCTCATTTCTTGCTACTGCCATATAGTGCCAGTTTCTGACTGGTAATTCAAAGAATATATTGGGGTTACGTGCACCCACAATTTTTGCTACTGGTATATAGTGCCATTGTCTGACTGGGAATTCAAAGAATATATTGGGGTTACAAATACCCTCATTTCTTGCTACTGGTATATAGTGCCAGTTTCTGACTGGTAATTCAAAGAATATATTGGGGTTACGTGCACCCACAATTTTTGCTACTGGTACATAGTGCCATTGTCTGACTGGGAATTCAAAGAATATATTGGGGTTACAAATACCCTCATTTCTTGCTACTGGTATATAGTGCCATTGTCTGACTGGGAATTCAAAGAATATATTGGGGTTACAAATACCCTCATTTCTTGCTACTGGTATGTAGTGCCATTGTCTGGGAATTCAAAGAATATATTGGGGTTACAAATACCCTCATTTCTTGCTACTGCCATATAGTGCCATTGTCTGACTGGGAATTCAAAGAATATATTGGGGTTACAAATACCCTCATTTCTTGCTACTGCCATATAGTGCCAGTTTCTGACTGGTAATTCAAAGAATATATTGGGGTTACAAATACCCTCATTTCTTGCTACTGGTATATAGTGCCATTGTCTGACTGGGAATTCAAAGAATATATTGGGGTTACGAATACCCTCATTTCTTGCTACTGCCATATAGTGCCAGTTTCTGACTGGTAATTTAAAGAATATATTGGGGTTATAAATACCCTCATTTCTTGCTACTGGTATATAGTGCCATTGTCTGACTGGGAATTCAAAGAATATATTGGGGTTACAAATACCCTCATTTCTTGCTACTGCCATATAGTGCCAGTTTCTGACTGGTAATTCAAAGAATATATTAGGGTTACGTGCACCCACAATTTTTGCTACTGGTATATAGTGCCATTGTCTGACTGGGAATTCAAAGAATATATTGGGGTTACAAATACCCTCATTTCTTGCTACTGGTATATAGTGCCAGTTTCTGACTGGTAATTCAAAGAATATATTGGGGTTACAAATACCCTCATTTCTTGCTACTGCCATATAGTGCCATCGTCTGACTAAGAATTCAAAGAATATATTGGGGTTACAAATACCCTCATTTCTTGCTACTGCCATATAGTGCCAGTTTCTGACTGGTAATTCAAAGAATATATTGGGGTTACAAATACCCTCATTTCTTGCTACTGGTATGTAGTGCCATCGTCTGACTAAGAATTCAAAGAATATATTGGGGTTACAAATACCCTCATTTCTTGCTACTGCCATATAGTGCCAGTTTCTGACTGGTAATTCAAAGAATATATTGGGGTTACAAATACCCTCATTTCTTGCTACTGGTATATAGTGCCATTGTCTGACTGGGAATTCAAAGAATATATTGGGGTTACAAATACCCTCATTTCTTGCTACTGGTATGTAGTGCCATTGTCTGACTGGGAATTCAAAGAATATATTGGGGTTACAAATGCCCTCATTTCTTGCTACTGCCATATAGTGCCAGTTTCTGACTGGTAATTCAAAGAATATATTGGGGTTACAAATACCCTCATTTCTTGCTACTGGTATATAGTGCCATTGTCTGACTGGGAATTCAAAGAATATATTGGGGTTACAAATACCCTCATTTCTTGCTACTGCCATATAGTGCCAGTTTCTGACTGGTAATTCAAAGAATATATTGGGGTTATAAATACCCTCATTTCTTGCTACTGGTATATAGTGCCATTGTCTGACTGGTAATTCAAAGAATATATTGGGGTTACGTGCACCCACAATTTTTGCTACTGGTACATAGTGCCATTGTCTGATTGGAAATTCAAAGAATATATTGGGGTTACAAATACCCTCATTTCTTGCTACTGGTATATAGTGCCATTGTCTGACTGGGAATTCAAAGAATATATTGGGGTTACAAATACCCTCATTTCTTGCTACTGGTATGTAGTGCCATCGTCTGACTAAGAATTCAAAGAATATATTGGGGTTACAAATACCCTCATTTCTTGCTACTGCCATATAGTGCCAGTTTCTGACTGGTAATTCAAAGAATATATTGGGGTTACAAATACCCTCATTTCTTGCTACTGGTATGTAGTGCCATCGTCTGACTAAGAATTCAAAGAATATATTGGGGTTACAAATACCCTCATTTCTTGCTACTGCCATATAGTGCCAGTTTCTGACTGGTAATTCAAAGAATATATTGGGGTTACAAATACCCTCATTTCTTGCTACTGGTATATAGTGCCATTGTCTGACTGGGAATTCAAAGAATATATTGGGTTACGAATACCCTCATTTCTTGCTACTGCCATATAGTGCCAGTTTCTGACTGGTAATTCAAAGAATATATTGGGGTTATAAATACCCTCATTTCTTGCTACTGGTATATAGTGCCATTGTCTGACTGGGAATTCAAAGAATATACTGGGGTTACAAATACCCTCATTTCTTGCTACTGCCATATAGTGCCAGTTTCTGACTGGTAATTCAAAGAATATATTGGGGTTACGTGCACCCACAAATTTTGCTACTGGTATATAGTGCCATTGTCTGACTGGGAATTCAAAGAATATATTGGGGTTACAAATACCCTCATTTCTTGCTACTGGTATGTAGTGCCATTGTCTGACTGGGAATTCAAAGAATATATTGGGGTTACAAATGCCCTCATTTCTTGCTACTGCCATATAGTGCCAGTTTCTGACTGGTAATTCAAAGAATATATTGGGGTTACAAATACCCTCATTTCTTGCTACTGGTATATAGTGCCATTGTCTGACTGGGAATTCAAAGAATATATTGGGGTTACAAATACCCTCATTTCTTGCTACTGCCATATAGTGCCAGTTTCTGACTGGTAATTCAAAGAATATATTGGGGTTATAAATACCCTCATTTCTTGCTACTGGTATATAGTGCCATTGTCTGACTGGGAATTCAAAGAATATATTGGGGTTACAAATACCCTCATTTCTTGCTACTGCCATATAGTGCCAGTTTCTGACTGGTAATTCAAAGAATATATTGGGGTTACGTGCACCCACAATTTTTGCTACTGGTATATAGTGCCATTGTCTGACTGGGAATTCAAAGAATATATTGGGGTTACAAATACCCTCATTTCTTGCTACTGGTATATAGTGCCAGTTTCTGACTAGTAATTCAAAGAATATATTGGGGTTACAAATACCCTCATTTCTTGCTACTGCCATATAGTGCCAGTTTCTGACTGGTAATTCAAAGAATATATTGGGGTTACGTGCACCCACAATTTTTGCTACTGGTATATAGTGCCATTGTCTGACTGGGAATTCAAAGAATATATTGGGGTTACAAATACCCTCATTTCTTGCTACTGGTATATAGTGCCATTGTCTGACTGGGAATTCAAAGAATATATTGGGGTTACAAATACCCTCATTTCTTGCTACTGGTATATAGTGCCATTGTCTGACTGGGAATTCAAAGAATATATTGGGGTTACAAATACCCTCATTTCTTGCTACTGGTATATAGTGCCAGTTTCTGACTGGTAATTCAAAGAATATATTGGGGTTATAAATACCCTCATTTCTTGCTACTGCCATATAGTGCCAGTTTCTGACTGGTAATTCAAAGAATATATTGGGGTTACGTGCACCCAAAATTTTTGCTACTGGTATATAGTGCCATTGTCTGACTGGGAATTCAAAGAATATATTGGGGTTACAAATACCCTCATTTCTTGCTACTGCCATATAGTGCCAGTTTCTGACTGGTAATTCAAAGAATATATTGGGGTTACAAATACCCTCATTTCTTGCTACTGGTATATAGTGCCATTGTCTGACTGGGAATTCAAAGAATATATTGGGGTTACAAATACCCTCATTTCTTGCTACTGCCATATAGTGCCAGTTTCTGACTGGTAATTCAAAGAATATATTGGGGTTATAAATACCCTCATTTCTTGCTACTGGTATATAGTGCCATTTTCTGACTGGGAATTCAAAGAATATATTGGGGTTACAAATACCCTCATTTCTTGCTACTGCCATATAGTGCCAGTTTCTGACTGGTAATTCAAAGAATATATTGGGGTTACGTGCACCCACAATTTTTGCTACTGGTATATAGTGCCATTGTCTGACTGGGAATTCAAAGAATATATTGGGGTTACAAATACCCTCATTTCTTGCTACTGGTATATAGTGCCATTGTCTGACTGGGAATTCAAAGAATATATTGGGGTTACAAATACCCTCATTTCTTGCTACTGGTATATAGTGCCATTGTCTGACTGGGAATTCAAAGAATATATTGGGGTTACAAATACCCTCATTTCTTGCTACTGGTATATAGTGCCAGTTTCTGACTGGTAATTCAAAGAATATATTGGGGTTATAAATACCCTCATTTCTTGCTACTGCCATATAGTGCCAGTTTCTGACTGGTAATTCAAAGAATATATTGGGGTTACGTGCACCCAAAATTTTTGCTACTGGTATATAGTGCCATTGTCTGACTGGGAATTCATAGAATATATTGGGGTTACAAATACCCTCATTTCTTGCTACTGCCATATAGTGCCAGTTTCTGACTGGTAATTCAAAGAATATATTGGGGTTACGTGCACCCACAATTTTTGCTACTGGTATATAGTGCCAATTTCTAACTGGGAATTCAAAATGCGCAAGGCTCCCGGAAAGGGACGTGGACGAGGCCGTGGGCGAGGTCGGGGGCATGGTTCTGGGGAGCAAGGTAGCAGTGAAGCCACAGGGCGTCCCGTGCCTACTCCTGTGGGGCAGCAAGCATTGCGCCACTCCACAGTGCCAGGGTTGCTTGCCACATTAACTAAACTGCAGGGTACAAACCTTAGTAGGCCCGAGAACCAGGAACAGGTCTTGCAATGGCTGTCAGAGAACGCTTACAGCACATTGTCCAGCAGCCAGTCAGACTCTGCCTCCTCTCCTCCTATTACCCAACAGTCTTGTCCTCCTTCCTCCCAAAATTCCCAAGCTTCACAGAACAATAACCCCAACTGTCCCTGCTCCCCAGAGCTGTTCTCCGCTCCTTTCATTGTCCCTCAACCTGCCCCTCCACGTCACGATTCCACGAACCTAACAGAGGAGCATCTGTGTCCAGATGCTCAAACACTAGAGTCTCCTCCATCTCCGTTCAATTTGGTGGTGGATGACCAGCAACCCACCCTCATCGACGATGATGTGACGCAGTTGCCGTCAGGGCATCCAGTTGACCGGCACATTGTGCGGGAGGAGGAGATGAGACAGGAGTTGGAAGAGGAAGTGGTGGATGATGAGGACACTGACCCGACCTGGACAGGGGGGATGTCAAGCGGGGAAAGTAGTGTGGATGTTGAGGCAGGTGCAGCACCAAAAAGGGTAGCTAGAGGCAGAGGCAGAGGTCAGCAGCTTAGGCGAAGCCAGGCCACACCCGGAATCTCCCAAGATGTTCCAGTTCGTACCCAGCCCCGAAAAACTCCCACCTCGAGCGCACGTTTCTCGAAGGTGTGGAGTTTTTTCAAGGAATGCGCCGAGGACAGATATAGTGTTGTCTGCACAATTTGCCTCTCGAAATTGATTAGGGGCTCTGAGAAGAGCAACCTGTCCACCACTTCAATGCGCCGTCATTTGGAATCCAAGCAGTGGAATCAGTGGCAGGCAGCAACGGCAGGACAAAGGCCGCCTGCCGTTCACGCCACTGCCACTGCCTCTGCCTCTGCCACTGCCACTGCTGACTGTGCTGGCGATGCACTCCAGAGGACGAGCCAGGACACCACTTCATCTGCCTCTGCCACTTTGTTGACTTCTTCCTCATCCTCCCCTGTTCCTGTCTTATCTCCTTCTCCTGCACCATCAAAGGCACCATCAGGCGCTTCTTTACAACAACCCACCATCTCTCAGACATTGGAGCGGCGGCAGAAATACACTGCTAACCACCCACACGCGCAAGCCTTGAACGCCAACATCGCTAAACTGCTGGCCCAGGAGATGTTGGCGTTCCGGCTTGTTGAAACTCCCGCCTTCCTGGACCTGATGGCAACTGCGGCACCTCGCTATGCCGTCCCTAGCCGTCACTACTTCTCACGGTGTGCCGTCCCCGCCTTGCACCAGCACGTGTCACTCAACATCAGGCGGGACCTTAGTTCCGCGCTTTGCACAAAGGTCCACTTGACCACCGACGCGTGGACAAGTGCATGCGGACAGGGACGCTACATTTCACTGACGGCAGACTGGGTGAATGTTGTTGAGGCTGGGACTGCTTCCCAAACTGGCCCGGTGTACCTCGTCTCCCCGCCTAACATTCCTGGCAGGGACACGAGAAGAACACCCCCCTCCTCCTCCTCCTCCACCGCCTCCTCCTCCGCCACCGCCTCCTCCTCCGCCACCGCCTCCTCCTCCGCTGTTAGATTGACCCCAGCTACGAGTTGGAAACGTTGCAGCACTGGCGTTGGTAGACGTCAGCAGGCTGTGCTGAAGCTGATCAGCTTGGGGGACAGACAGCACACTGCCTCCGAGGTGAGGGATGCCCTCCTCGATGAGACGGCAATATGGTTTGAGCCGCTGCACCTGGGCCCAGGCATGGTCGTTTGTGATAACGGCCGGAACCTGGTAGCAGCTCTGGAGCTTGCCGGACTCCAACATGTTCCATGACTGGCCCACGTCTTCAACCTAGTGGTGCAATGTTTCCTAAAGAGCTACCCCAATGTTCCAGAGCTACTGGTGAAAGTGCGGCGCATGTGCGCTCACTTTCGCAAGTCGACAGTAGCCGCTGCTAGCTTAAAATCTCTCCAGCAACGCCTGCATGTGCCACAACACCGGCTTTTGTGCGACGTCCCCACACGCTGGAACTCAACGTTTCAGATGTTGAATAGAGTGGTTGAGCAGCAGAGACCTTTGATGGAATACCAGCTACAAAACCCTAGGGTGCCACAAAGTCAGCTGCCTCAGTTTCACATCCATGAGTGGCCATGGATGAGAGACCTTTGTGACATCCTACGGGTCTTTGAGGAGTCCACAAGGAGGGTGAGCTCTGAGGATGCGATGGTGAGCCTTACAATCCCGCTCTTGTGTGTTCTGAGAGAATCCCTGATTGACATCAGGGATAACTCAGATCATACAGAGGAGTCAGGGATAGCATCCGATCCGTCACAGCTGGAGAGTAGGTCCACACATCTGTCCGCTTCATCGCGTTTAATGGAGGAGGAGGAGGAGGAGGAGGAGGAGGAGGAAGAAGAGTTGTCCGATGATGTGATGGTGATACAGGAGGCTTCCGGGCAACTTCGAATCGTCCCATTGTTGCAGCGCGGATGGGTAGACATGGAGGATGAGGAGGAAATGGAGATTGAACTTTCCGGTGGGGCCAGAGGAGTCATGCCAACTAACACTGTGGCAGACATGGCTGAGTTCATGTTGGGGTGCTTTACAACCGACAAGCGTATTGTCAAAATCATGGAGGACAACCAGTACTGGAACTTTGCTATCCTTGACCCCCGGTATAAAAACAACATCTCGTATTTTATTCTGGTTGAGGGGAGGGCCAATCGCATCAATGCTTGCCACAGGCAATTGATGCAGAATATGATGGAGATGTTTCCAGCATGTGACGTTGGCGGCAGGGAGGGCAGTTCCTCCAGTAGGCAACCAAGTTCTCACCGGTCCACACAAACGAGGGGCACACTGTCTAAGGTCTGGGACAACTTGATGGCACCCCCTCGCCAAAGTGCCGCCACGGAGGGTCCTAGTGTCACCAGGCGTGAGAAGTATAGGCGCATGTTGCGGGAATACCTTTCCGACCACAGCCCTGTCCTCTCTGACCCCTCTGCGACCTACACGTATTGGGTGTCGAAGTTGGACCTGTGGCTTGAACTTGCCCTATATGCCTTGGAGGTGCTGTCCTGTCCTGCCGCCAGCGTCCTATCTGAGAGGGTGTTCAGTGCAGCTGGTGGCATCATCACTGACAAGCGCACCCGTCTGTCAGCTGAGAGTGCCGAACGGCTCACTTTGATAAAAATGAACCACCACTGGATAGAGCCTTCATTTTTGTGCCCACCTGTGTAAAGCACCCCAACATGAAACTCCATGTCTGTACTCAACCTCTCCAATTCCTCCGCATCCTCATACTCATCCACCATAAGCGTTGCACAATTCTGCTAATACTCCCTCCACCCTAATTTCCCCCAACTCTGCTGGTTAGAGGATCCCTCCACCCTGATTTCCACCAACTCTGCTGGTTAGAGGCTCCCTCCACCCTGCTTTCCCACAACTCTGCTGGTTAGAGGCTCCCTCCACCCTGCTTTCCCACAACTCTGCTGGTTAGAGGCTCCCTCCACCCTGCTTTCCCACAACTCTGCTGGTTAGAGGCTCCCTCCACCCTATTTCCACCAACTCTGCTGGTTAGAGGCTCCCTCCACCCTGCTTTCCTACAACTCTGCTGGTTAGAGGCTCCCTCCACCCTGCTTTCCCACAACTCTGCTGGTTAGAGGCTCCCTCCACCCTGATTTCCACCAACTCTGCTGGTTAGAGGCTCCCTCCACCCTGTTTTCCCACAACTCTGCTGGTTAGAGGCTCCCTCCACCATGAATTGGTCCAAACTGGGCTGTTTAGAGGCTCCCTCCACCATGAATTGGTCCAAACTGGGGTTTTTAGAGGCTCCCTCCACCATGAATTGGTCCAAACTGGGGTTTTTAGAGGCTCCCTCCACCATGAATTGGTCCAAACTGGGGTTTTTAGAGGCTCCCTCCATCATGAATTGGTCCAAACTGGGCTGGTTAGAGGCTCCCTCCACCATGAATTTGCCCAAACTGGGCTGGTTAGAGGCTCCCTCCACCATGAATTTGCCCAAACTGGGCTGGTTAGAGGCTCCCTCCATCATGAATTTGCCCAAACTGGGCTGTTTAGAGGCTCCCTCCATCATGAATTGGTCCAAACTGGGGTTTTAGAGGCTCCCTCCACCATGAATTGGTCCAAAATGGGTTTTTTAGAGACTCCCTCCACCATGAATTTGCCCAAACTGGGCTGGTTAGAGGCTCCCTCCACCATTAATTGGTCCAAACTGGGCTGGTTAGAGGCTCCCTCCACCATGAATTTGCCCAAACTGGGCTGTTTAGAGGCTCCCTCCATCATGAATTGGTCCAAACTGGGCTGGTTAGAGGCTCCCTCCACCATGAATTGGTCCAAACTGGGCTGGTTAGAGTCTCCCTCCACCATGAATTGGTCCAAACTGGGCTGGTTAGAGGCTCCCTCCACCATGAATTGGTCCAAACTGGGTTTTTTAGAGGCTCCCTCCACCATGAATTTGTCCAAACTGGGCTGGTTAGAGGCTCCCTCCACCATGAATTCGTCCAAAATGGGTTTTTTAGAGACTCACTCCACCATGAATTTGCCCAAACTGGGCTTGTTAGAGGCTCCCTCCACCATGAATTTGCCCAAACTGGGCTGTTTAGAGGCTCCCTCCATCATGAATTGGTCCAAACTGGGCTGGTTAGAGGCTCCCTCCACCATGAATTGGTCCAAACTGGGCTGGTTAGAGTCTCCCTCCACCATGAATTGGTCCAAACTGGGCTGGTTAGAGGCTCCCTCCACCATGAATTGGTCCAAACTGGGTTTTTTAGAGGCTCCCTCCACCATGAATTTGTCCAAACTGGGCTGGTTAGAGGCTCCCTCCACCATGAATTGGTCCAAAATGGGTTTTTTAGAGACTCCCTCCACCATGAATTTGCCCAAACTGGGCTGGTTAGAGGCTCCCTCCACCATGAATTGGTCCAAACTGGGCTGGTTAGAGGCTCCCTCCACCATGAATTTGCCCAAACTGGGCTGTTTAGAGGCTCCCTCCATCATGAATTGGTCCAAACTGGGGTTTTAGAGGCTCCCTCCACCATGAATTGGTCCAAGATGGGTTTTTTAGAGACTCCCTCCACCATAAATTTGCCCAAACTGGGCTGGTTAGAGGCTCCCTCCACCATTAATTGGTCCAAACTGGGCTGGTTAGAGGCTCCCTCCACCATGAATTTGCCCAAACTGGGCTGTTTAGAGGCTCCCTCCATCATGAATTGGTCCGAACTGGGCTGGTTAGAGGCTCCCTCCACCATGAATTTGCCCAAACTGGGCTGTTTAGAGGCTCCCTCCACCATGAATTGGTCCAAACTGGGCTGGTTAGAGGCTCCCTCCACCATGAATTGGTACAAACTGGGCTGGTTAGAGGCTCCCTCCACCATGAATTTGCCCAAACTGGGCTGTTTAGAGGCTCCCTCCACCATGAATTTGCCCAAACTGGGCTGTTTAGAGGCTCCCTCCACCATGAATTGGTCCAAACTGGGGTTTTAGAGACTCCCTCCACCATGAATTGGTCCAAACTGGGCTGTTTAGAGGCTCCCTCCACCATGAATTGGTCCAAACTGGGGTTTTAGAGACTCCCTCCACCATGAATTGGTCCAAACTGGGCTGTTTAGAGGCTCCCTCCACCATGAATTGGTCCAAACTGGGGATTTTAGAGGCTCCCTCCACCATGAATTGGTCCAAACTGGGGTTTTTAGAGGCTCCCTCCACCATGAATTTGCCCAAACTGGGCTGTTTAGAGGCTCCCTCCATCATGAATTGGTCCAAACTGGGGTTTTTAGAGGCTCCCTCCACCATGAATTGGTCCAAACTGGGGTTTTTAGAGGCTCCCTCCATCATGAATTGGTCCAAACTGGGCTGGTTAGAGGCTCCCTCCACCATGAATTTGCCCAAACTGGGCTGGTTAGAGGCTCCCTCCACCATGAATTGGTACAAACTGGGCTGGTTAGAGGCTCCCTCCACCATGAATTTGCCCAAACTGGGCTGTTTAGAGGCTCCCTCCACCATGAATTTGCCCAAACTGGGCTGTTTAGAGGCTCCCTCCACCATGAATTGGTCCAAACTGGGGTTTTAGAGGCTCCCTCCACCATGAATTGGTCCAAACTGGGCTGTTTAGAGGCTCCCTCCACCATGAATTGGTCCAAACTGGGGATTTTAGAGGCTCCCTCCACCATGAATTGGTCGAAACTGGGGTTTTTAGAGGCTCCCTCCACCATGAATTTGCCCAAACTGGGCTGTTTAGAGGCTCCCTCCATCATGAATTGGTCCAAACTGGGGTTTTTAGAGGCTCCCTCCACCATGAATTGGTCCAAACTGGGGTTTTTAGAGGCTCCCTCCATCATGAATTGGTCCAAACTGGGCTGGTTAGAGGCTCCCTCCACCATGAATTTGCCCAAACTGGGCTGGTTAGAGGCTCCCTCCACCATGAATTGGTCCAAACTGGGGTTTTAGAGGCTCCCTCCACCATGAATTGGTCCAAACTGGGGTTTTTAGAGGCTCCCTCCACCATGAATTTGCCCAAACTGGGCTGTTTTGAGTCTCCCTCCACCATGAATTGGTCCAAACTGGGGTTTTTAGAGGCTCCCTCCACCATGAATTGGTCCAAACTGGGGTTTTTAGAGGCTCCCTCCACCATGAATTTGCCCAAACTGGGGTTTTTAGAGGCTCCCTCCATCATGAATTTGCCCAAACTGGGCTGTTTAGAGGCTCCCTCCACCATGAATTGGTCCAAACTGGGTTTTTTAGAGGCTCCCTCCACCATGAATTGGTCCAAACTGGGCTGGTTAGAGGCTCCCTCCACCATGAATTGGTCCAAACTGGGTTTTTTAGAGGCTCCCTCCACCATGAATTGGTCCAAACTGGGCTGGGTAGAGGCTCCCTCCACCATGAATTGGTCCAAACTGGGGTTTTTAGAGGCTCCCTCCACCATGAATTTGCCCAAACTGGGCTGTTTAGAGGCTCCCTCCACCATGAATTTGCCCAAACTGGGCTGTTTATAGGCTCCCTCCACCATGAATTGGTCCAAACTGGGTTTTTTAGAGGCTCCCTCCACCATGAATTGGTCCAAACTGGGCTGTTTAGAGGCTCCCTCCACCATGAATTGGTCCAAACTGGGGTTTTTAGAGGCTCCCTCCACCATGAATTGTTCCAAACTGGGGTTTTTAGAGGCTCCCTCCACCATGAATTTGCCCAAACTGGGCTGTTTAGAGGCTCCCTCCATCATGAATTGGTCCAAACTGGGCTGGTTAGAGGCTCCCTCCACCATGAATTTGCCCAAACTGGGCTGGTTAGTTCTCCCTCCACCATGAATTGGTGCAAACTGGGCTGGTTAGAGGCTCCCTCCACCATGAATTGGTCCAAACTGGGGTTTTTAGAGGCTCCCTCCACCATGAATTGGTCCAAACTGGGGTTTTTAGAGGCTCCCTCCACCATGAATTTGCCCATACTCTGCTGGTTAGAGGCTCAATCCACCCTGATTTTCAAAACAAATGTTGGTGCCAACCTCAACTTACTACAAGGGCCAAATTCACTGCTGGTGACAAGCTCTCCTCACTGCAAGTGCCAAATACACATGTTTCAAGGTGTTTTCCTACTGTCAGAGAGGTGGTATTGAGTGTGTAAAGTGTGTAGTTGTTAGGCTGTGATGTTGGGGTAATAGAGGGTCTTTGGTGTGTTAGATGACCCCCAGACATGCTTCCCGTGCTGTCCCAGTGTCATTCCAGAGGTGTTGGCATCATTTCCTGGGGTGTCATAGTGGACTTGGTGACCCTCCAGACACGGATTTGGGTTTCCCCCTTAACGAGTATCTGTTCCCCATAGACTATAATGGGGTTCGAAACCCGTTCGAACACACGGACATTGAGCGGCTGTTCGAATCAAATTTCGAACCTCGAACATTTTAGTGTTCGCTCATCTCTAGTTACCAACGTATCTGATTAAGCCTTGTAATGCTGCTAAATAAAGGCAAATTGAATACACAATTGGTATGTCGCAAAATAAAGTAGTCTTAAAATGGCGGGGGGGGGGGGGGGGCAGACACTTAGGCTGTATGGGGCCCCAAAATTCCTGATGGTGGCCCTGGGGTTGTTTTGCAGGGGTTGGCCTAGGCCACTTAAGTTCAGTTAAGGGAAACCTTAATGCTTTTGCGTGCCAAGACATTTTGGACAAAGCTATGCTACTGAGTATCTCTAAACAATTTAAGGAAAACACATTTCTGTTCCAGCCTGACTGTGCCCTAGTGCACAAAGCATAATAGCGTAAGAGCACTGATCTCAACCCCAACTAACACCTTTGGAATGAACTAGAACAGAAATTGAGAGATAGGCTCTCTTGTTCACCATCAATGTCTGCCCTCACAAACGCTCTTGTGGATGAGTGGGCAAAAATTCCAATAGACACTCAAAAATCTTGTAGTGTCTTCCCATATTAGTGTAAGCTGTTTCAGCTGCAAAGGAGGGACCACCCACATATTAATGTTTACGGGTTTTAAATGGGGTGCTGAAAAAGCATTTCCACTTCCAGGACTTTGGTTTACTGCTTTCTATAGACTGTCCAGGAGTTGGCAGATGCTTTAGTCCAAGTCTGGGAGGAGATCCCTCAGGAGACCATCCGCAACCTCATCAGGAGCATTCCCAGGCATTGTAGGGAGGTCATACAGGCACGTGGAGGCCACACACACTACTCAGCCTCATACTGACATGTTTTAAGGACATTACATCAAATCATTGGATCAGTTTGTAGTGTGTTTTTCCACTTTCATTTTGGGGGGACCCCAAATCCAGGCCCCCATTGGTTAATAAATTTGATTTCCATTGGTGTTTTTTTGTGTGATTTTGTTGCATCACATTCAACTTTGTAAAGGACAAAGTACTCAATAAGAATATTTAATTCATTCAGATCTAGGATGTGTTATTTGAGTGTTCGCTTTACTTTTTTGAGCTATAAATACATATATATATATATATATATATATATATATATATATATATATACACACACACATAGAGGGAGAGCATACAAACTACTTGCAGACATTGCCCTTGATCAAATCGAATCCCAGGACTCCAGCGCTGCAGTGCTAACCACTGAGCCACCATATACTCTAACTATACAAAAGAAAAAAAAAAAAAAACTCCTTCCTATTCAGCTGTCTTTAGCACAGCTTGGATATACAGGTAGATGCATGTAAGGCATCCTTTTTAACAATCCCGATTTTTGTAACCTTTTATTAAGATTAATTTGTCACCATGTTATTTTGCATGTTTGGATAATGTGATAATGTGATAAAGTGACTAGCAGCCAACTAAAAGAAATTTGGGAAATGTTCACAGAGGCTGAGAAAAATTCTCTCTGGAATAGTTAAGTAGAAGAACTGAAAAATCTGCATTAACATACAAACTATTGATGCATTGCCAAATATTTAACAAAAAACAGAAATGGATTTTTAGAGACCGATTATTTAATCAAAGATTTTGCCTGAAGAAATTACTGCAAGATCAATAAGTGACAATGTAAAATTATTGGAGCCACTGCAGCTGTATTCTGAAAGCTTAACTCAACATTATTTATGTTCTGCTGGTTTGCACGAGAGTGCCTTTTAATTAAGATTTTATGCCATTACCCAGGCAAAATGCCCACCGACTGAACAGTAGTAATTCATGTAAACTCAGAAAGAAGCATCTGCTGGGGAAATGCATGTCTTTCAAATATGGTTGTTAAACTGTCTACTTATCAATCACTTTGACTAGCCTCATGTAACAAATTCTGTTTCCTTTTTAAGGTCCAAAATGACTTTGTCTTTGCCAGGATAATAATAATTAACCCAAGTTTGCTGGATGGGCTGAAGGTTTAGTACCTGTCCTGACTATGACATCTCTTGTCGCAAAACTTTCTTTCTCGCATTTTCACCCTTGAAATTCTCCCAGGTTCTTATCATATACCTTCTAAAAGCAGATGGGAAAGCTTGTAGCAGGAAAACTGTGTTCCTTGCTGGAAGGTTTTATGAAAACCCTGGTAAAATTTCTGGCTGCTGGTGTCGGGAGAATTGGGTGTGTCTCTACTCCATTCAGCCACTTTAGGTTTTGGGATGAGTTGGATTAATTCTTAGTTCCCTGAAGTGTGTGTATATAAGGGCTGATAGCACTCAGGCAGTGCTTAATTGGTTTGGAATGTGCCGGAATAAAGAACCCCACAAACACCGCCATCATTATACTCAGGGTCTTTTCAGACCCCTGAGTATAATGATTGGAGGGTTGGAGAGGTGAGTGAACATGAAAAAACACTGTTACTTACCTCTCCTGGCTCTGGAAGGCTTCAGTTGACGTCACAGACATCATGTGGGCCAGGCTTGCATCCTTATGCATCGCAACGCTTAAGTGACGTCTCTTCCATAATTGAAGATGGCCAACATCAGCAGGGAGTGCTCCGGAGCCCAGGAGACGTAAGTAACAGTGTTTTTTTTATGTTCGTATCCTCCCCTAGGTCTCCGATTATTATACTCTGGGGTCTGAAAAAAGACCCCAGAGTGTAATAATTGTACATGGGTGGTCCACAATGGGGAATAATACTTTGTCTAAGGGTCACTATTGGGCATAATACTGTCTGCAGGCGCCACTATGGGGCATAATACTGTGTGCAGGGGCCACTATGGGAAATAATACTGTGTGCAGGGGCCACTATGGGAAATAATACTGTGTGAAGGGGCCACTATGGGACAGTGTGAGTTCATCTGATGTGTATTGTGTTTAGGGGGCTGTGCAGTAGGCCCAGCTCTCTGTAGTTAAGTACCTGTGTTGTAGGTAGTGGTCAGACGGCTAGGATTTTATCTTGTATTGTAATTTTTGTTTTGCCTGAAAAGCTTTAACAATACTGGTAGCAGCCAGTTGCACCATATTTGGCTGGACTGGACTTTCATTGCTGTGCCAAAAGTGCTCGTCTAGAGGAGACAATGATCCCTGAGCTAATCCTTTTACAATATATACATAACTACAAGGGGTTGTATGGAGAGGGCTCAGGGGCTGATATCGGCTGTATAATATAGCCAGGACTTGCCACTAACAGTTGCAATTCCTGTCAATTGGCTCGTCATTAGTATGGTTCTATTACACGCTGCCATAGGGGGTGTATAATAGAAGTCAAGTGATTTTACTATTCACTGCAATACATTAATATTGTAGTGAATAGTATAAGAGATCAGTCCCCCTAGGGTTCAAGTTCCCTAGTGAGTCTGATCCTAAAAAAAGAAGAAAAAAAAAAAAAAGGATTTTAAAACATTATAAAAATATACTGAAACAGTCCCCCTTCCATAGATCACATATAAAAGTAAATAAACAAAAGTAAACGGAAATACTTTAGGAGTCTCCACAGTCCAAGATGGCCGAACTATTAAGATATTTATCCCATATGATGAATGGTGTAGCAGGGAAAAAATCTAATTAGCCAACACTTTGCCTCCTAAATGAAATTGAATAAAAAGTGATCAAACCATCAGACCTTTCCCCAAATGCTATCAACAAAAAATGTCATCTTGTCCCACGTAAAAAGACACCATACCCAGCTCCATACTCCAAATATGAAAAAGTTACAGGTGTCAGAACATGGTGACAAAAAATATCTTTTTTTTTTCTATTTTGTAAAGGTTTTAAATTTTTTAAAAGAAATCAAAACATTACAAATACTATATAAGTTTGGTATTACCATGATAGTACTGACCCACAGCACGGTAACCTGTTATTTTTACCATATACTGAATGTCATAAAAATTAAACTCATGAGAAATTGGTGCAAATGGGTTTTTTTTCCCCCCAATTCCACCTCATTCTGAATATTTTTCCAGCTTCCCATTACACTGTACAGGATATTGAATGGCACCATTACAAATTACAATTTGTTTCGCAAACAATAAGCCATCATGTGAACTGAAAAGGTTATGGCTCTTGGAATGTGAGAAGGAAAAAACAGAAATGCAAAAATGAAAATTGTCCCGGTCAGTAAGGGGTTAAACAGTCTACAGTCTGTGTTTTTTATCTCTTGTCTTGTCGCATTGTTCTTGGGTACACCTGTGGTTGTCTGCCTTTTGAAAAAAATCAATATGGTTCATACGTCTGTTTCTTCTATGGAAAAACCTCATACAACAAGATTCACTGACAGCAGGTAAAAACAAGTGTATTTGTGATGCCTTTGTGTTTCATTTGTTAATGCCATCAGTGTAGCACGGTGCGATGCAGAAATGATTATAGTGAAAAGAAGTATAAACCTATATATTCTCACAGTACCCTAGCCCTATAGATATATACAGTAGGTTAGGGTCACCTGAATCATATGGTGTTTTTCCCCATGTGAGTTAGTTTCTGAGATGTCCCAGTTTTTGACATTATGCTGCTTATTTCTATGGAGAAAAGAGAATATCCTCATGGATTCAAAGAGCTCATTTGCATATCAACCAAAATATTGAAATCTTGGAAACAGAAGCAGCGAATCACGAGAGGAAAATGCTGTTTGATCTAGGAAACCCTAAGGGGTGGTGCACACAGAGTTTTTTATTGACTTCAATGGGAGCCTCTCGGCTTTTTTTTCCACTAGCCAGCAGCAGAAAAAAAAAGCAACATGCCCATTCTTCCCGCGGATTCAGCCGCAATGTAAATGGTGCGTAACTCCCTCCCGATGCACTGCATCGGCATTCCATCGTAGCCAGCCGCGCGTTGTGTTCACATGCGGAATCCATACCTTAACCCAGGGGTAGGGAACGTACGGCTCTCCAGCTGTTTCAAAGCTACAACTCCCAGAATGCATACTGGCTCTGCTGTTCTGGGAACGCCCATGGAAGTGAATGGAGCATGCTGGGAGTTGTAGTTTCACAGCAGCTGGAGAGCCAAAGGTTCCCTACCCCTGCCTTAACCTATCAATCTGCGGGATGGGTTCTTTTTTTAAAAAAAAAATGTAGATTGTGTGCCCCACATAGAGCTCACAATGTACATTTCCCCCCCCCCTATCATTATGTCTTTTTTGGAATATGGGATGGAAAGCCATGCAAACACGGGGAGAACATACAAACTCCTTGCAGATGGTTTTATGCCCTTGGCAGGATTTGAACACCAGGACTCCAGCACTGCAAGGCTGCAGTGCTAACCACTGAGCCACCGTGTGGCCCCTATCTGTGGGATGGGTTCTGTGGCAGACTCCCTTTAGCTTGAACTTCAGAAACTATACATAGTTGAAGGAGCGTTCCCATGAACATAACCTTTATTAAATTTGTAGCTAAAATTTTTTTTAACATTTTTGCGAATATAAATAATTAATATTTTGCAGAGTTTTAAAGATTTTCTCTAATATCTTGTGGTCACAGTCTTGTTGCCACGAACAGTTGCCAATGGATACAACCATGAATCCAAGATCTTTCCAAGGTCAGAAAATCAGCAATGATGTACTTTACTGTGACCGGGTTATCTTCTCATAAATGTAGTGCCTAATAAACTGCCAAAATAAAAAAAAAAAAAAAAAAAACAACCTTTCCCACAATACCACCTATCATTTACGAAGTCAAACTGTGACTAGGGTTATGATCTATCCAGTACTAATGACTTCTTTGTCAAGCATGCTCAGTTTCAGCATTAGAAGTTCTAGAACAGTAAGCAGAAGACTAGAAGGGTTGTAGTGGCCCCTAATCTAAAAGGCTCAACAGTCGGAGATAAGAATATGATGAGGTTGGAGACTTGGTTTTTCATCAGCCAGAGGCATACAAGGGAGATGGAGGTTGGAGAACAGCATCTAAGCAATGCAACATTGTGTGAAGAAGAAAAAAAAATCTTGGTATAGCGACATGCAACCGAAGTGATCCAGTCCAACCAAAGTTTTTTTTGCTTTCATGTAGGATTAATACTTTCTTCAGGTAAAACATCATCAGTAGCTAGATGTAACGTCTCTGTCTGTTTGGATCACTGCGCCACCCTCGGGTGCAGCAGGCATGTTCAGTTTGATTCTTTGCTTAGTGCTTTTCATTGCACTCTGTGAACACTGCTATATCTCTGTAGTTGCATTTCCACCACACCCATCTCCTGCACCTTGTTTCTGTTCAGCAAATGGTTAAATCTAGCCTTGCCTGTGTGATTGACAGACTGTCTTCCAATCAAGCTTAAGGTGGGTCTTTGGCTTCCTATATACAGGCCATCAGCCCACATAGGCTTGATGACTCTGTCCAGGGACTTTGTCCCTGCTAAGCTCCTCTTCTGCTACTATTGTATTACTGATCTCTGACCCTTCACTTGTGACTATTCTCTTGGATTTTGATTCTGTACTATGTTGCTTGACTTAATGGACCCTTGGCTAGCTGACCTCCCTTTGTTGTTGTTGTTTGTCTTGTCTTCGTTCTGTGTTATCACATATATAGGAAGGGCCCTTCGACCAGTTGTCATCTATTGCCTAGGATAAGATCGGCAAGCAGGATTGGACACCAGGGGGTTTCAGCTTAGGGCTCACTGTCTATTGTGCCCATCCCCTCAGAATCTACTAGTGAATTGCTGTTCTAGAAATTCTCTTACAATGGAAGTTTAGTTGGCAGAGAAACAGATGATGGCCAAATATTGCTGTTTTTCCACATATTTTGTTATGAATAAATGACAAAGGAATAGAGGAGAAGCAGTAGAGTATGGTGATATTGATGGGTGATGATGACAACAGTCATGTACTACATGTGGATGGGGCCTAGCTACTAGGATGAGGACAGACTTGTTCAAAGTTGGTTAAAAAAAACAAAACTTTCATACTCACCTTCTGTTTCCTCTTTTGGGCCACCTTGCAGAGTTTGGTGTCCGGTAACGTCATGATGAGCTTTTATTGTAACACTTATAAAGATGCTATCTGTCTTGTCTGTGATGTAAATGAGGTAACTGATTCAAAGAAAACCCCTACAACATTAGGCTGTATTGGCAAGTTTATTATTAGGCTCAGTGGCCAGAGTCAAAATTACAGGATAGAGTATTTTTATTTAAATAAAGTTAATAATGTGGAAATTATTATTAAAATATATATAAAAATTTCTTTAAAAAAGGGTTAACATTAAAACATGTTCTAATGTTCCTTTTACAAATTATTTTTAGTGAAATGATTTTATATGATGAGTAAATGTTAATATGACCTTGTAGAATGATAAATTTCAATATCAAAATATACAATTGCAATTGGCAATAAAAAAATGTCTATAAAATTTTGTAACAACTGCATAATTAATAAGATTATTTTAAGCAAATCATAATTCTACTTGAGTGGACTGCTGAGCGTTCTAGTTTTATTACACTGCCAAACATAAAACCAATCTAGTGTATATTTTTAATGAATCACAATTGGAAATTTATGAAGCTTAAAAAACAATATTGAATAAAGAAGTCTGCTAACTAAACTAACAGAAATAAGCGTATCAACAATATGTTACGTCTGACTTATTTATCAGCACATTTATTTTACATACCAAGCATAAAGACACTGGTAAGGGGCCATTCACACTTGAATTGTGCACTCCACATGTAGTCAGTTTTTGTAATCTATCTTAAGATCACAAAAACTGATTAGAAATGGTCTGTTAAAAAAAACCATTGATTTCAAAGGGTTTTTAAAATAATCTGCAAGTGTCCGTTTTGAGCCTTTCCGCCGTGTATCCGGTCTTTTAGATGGAGACCAAAGTCGGACATGTAACACTTTTAAAGGGATTGTATCATTAAAATTGTATTTTTTCTGCCTACTATGTCGGAATAGCCTTTAGAAAGGCTATTCTTCTTCTACCTTTAGATGTCTTTTAGACCTTCTCTGGACCACTGTTCGGTAGAAATCCCGGTTTTCTGGGGGCCACATGGTCGCTCAGTGGTTAGCACTGCAGCCTTGCAGCACTGGAGTCCTGGTGTTCAAATCCTGCCAAGGACAAAAAACCATCTGCAAGGAGTTTGTATGTTCTCCACGTGTTTGCATGGATTTCCATCCCAGATTCAAAAAAGACATACTGATAGGGAAAAAAATGTACATTGTGAGTTCTATGTCGGGCTTCCAATCTACATTTAAAAAAAAAAAAAAAAAAAGAAATCCCAGTTTTCGTTGGTATGCAAATGAGTTCTCTCGCAGCACTGAGGGCAGACCCCAGTGCTCAAACAGCACTGGGGGCATTCCCAATGCTGTGAGAAAACTCTCCAACGCCGCCTTCATCTTCGTCTGCAACAACCTCTCTTCGCATCTTCTTCTGCTGCTGAGTTCAAACTGCGCATGCCCCCTGGCCACAAGAAAATGGCTGTTTACACTTACTGTGTAAGGGGCCATTTTCTTGTGGCTGGCGAGCATGCGCAGTCGGCTTTGCCCAAGGCCTGAGGCCTAGAAGTTTGAACCCAGCTCAGGAAGAAGACATTCCAGACGAAGATAGAAGTGGCGCTGCAGAGTTCTCTCGCACCATTGGGGATGCCCCCAGTGCTGATTGAGCACTGGGGACACCCCCAGTGCTGCGAGAGAACTCATTTGCATACAGATGAAAGCAGGGATTTCTACCGAACGGCGGTCCGGAGAAGACATCTAATGGTAGGAGAAGAATAACCTTTCTTAAGGCTATTCCGACGTGGTAGGCAGAAAAAATACAATTATAATGATAGAATCGCTTTAAGATAATAAAAACGGTTAGGTTATATAATATTTATTTAGGAATATATGAATTAATAGATTAATAAGAATATTTTGAACATGGTTATAAACAAACACATGAACAATGAAAGTCGCAATCTGTCAATTTAGAAAAAACTATTCAGATTACATAGACTATAATGGGATTCGATATTCGGTCAAATAGTCGAATATTGAGGGTCTATTTGAAACGAATATCAAATATTTCACTACTCGCTCATCTCTATTCGTAACCAGCCGGGTTTGTACAAATTTTCCAAAAATCTCAGGTTCAGCCAAACCTGAGGTTCTTGCAGTTTACTGCCCATGAATAACTATTATACTCAGTCCGAGTCGTACACGTGAGCACTTCCCATTCACTTCAATGGGAGCACTTGTAGAGTAAAAAGCAGCCCATTCATTTCAATGGGGAGTGCTCGTATGCCGGCTCCCCATTGAAATGAATGGGATCTGCTTTATACGCGCTGATTCTGACCGTGTTTTAACATTCAGAATCAGGCAGCGTATCCGTAGTGTGAAGGGGCCCTGATACTTATTTTTCCTCATCTTTTGCAGTGTCCAGTGTTCCGCTGCACTCTAATTATCAGTAGTGTAACTAAAGTCTTGTGGGCCCCGATGTAATCTTTTGTCCAGGGCTCCCTACCTCATCCCTACAGCAAGTTCTTGATAGTGATGGTTATGGATGCTAAGGAGTTTAATCACCCTTAGTGTAGTTAGAGTAATCTGTGGGTCTACTTGGCTTGTGGGCCAGATGGAAGCTGCAATCTCAATACTGATGCTAGTACGTATGGGCCCCCTAAGTCTCATGGCACCCGGTGCGACTGCACCCTCTGCAGCCCCTCAAGTTATGCCCCTGCCTATTATGTCATCTTCTAGTCTCTTCTGAATTTGTGAGTAATGTCATAGACACCGGGAGAATGCTGAGGCCGTCACTGGGCCAATGTGATCATGTGTGCTGTGTTGATGTCATAAAGCTTTGACACAAGTTCAGTCTGAAACTAAACCGGTTGGCGAGCCTCACAAATATTCATGAAACAAATCTCGTTGTGTTTGCCTATTTCTAACTCTATATAATGTGCTTATAGATATAAATCTAACATTTTGCATGTCTAAATGACTAGATTTGTTATCCATAGCACGTTTTTGGATGGTTATTTTAGCTGGCTGTTGTCTTTATATTTTCTTTCAATAACAAATTTGCTTAATTAGATCATTGATTGTATGTTTATTTGCTTTTATCCTGCACAACACTGTTTGTTTTCTAAGTAATTGCCGGTTCCTGATGAAAATACGGACATTTTACATGAACTAAATCTCGAAATGCATTGTTTGTGTTCTAAATGTCAATTCTAAATGGTTCATTCACAAGAGACAGCTTCACTTCCTTCACCCAATAAAAATGTTAAAACAAAACCATCAAAAACATATAATAGCAAATAATGTGTAAATGTATTAGTTATTGTAGCAGTTTAAGAATCTGTTACTATGGAAACAATGTCTTTGCTAAAACATGAGCCTAGTCAAGATAATGGGACCTCGGGGAACGCAGGGGAATAAATTCTTGTGACTACACACCTCGATCAATATAATATATATGACTAATTTATACATAATGCAAAATAGCTTTTAGAGAACACACTTTATTGGAAATGAAATGCATAAGCAATTTGTCATCTTTACATTACTGTAACACAATGTCATATGTGGTGATTTGTCACATTGCTACTGCAGATTAATCTTCATATTATAGGCTATATATTATTAGCAAATACTCCATATTCACTAGTTACCGTATTTTTTGGACTATAAGATGCATTTGGGAGGAAAATGGGGGGTGCGTCTTAGTCGAATGTGGGTGTTGGAGGAGCAGAGGAGCGCAGTTGCAGCATCGCCCCACTCCTGCTGCCTGCAGCAGTAGAATTAGAACAATGTGTGGATCCTGGGCTAGGGGGAGAGCTAACTGAAGGCTCCCAGGCCTGTCATAGCAATGTTACTATTGCAGCATGTCTATGAGCAGCCGCAATAGTAATGTAAAAAATCTCTCATACTGTCAGGACATGGAGTCGCCGCGGTCTCCTTGCTGCGTGGCGCCTCCTCGGGAGACGTTTTAAGAGTTCTGTTGGTTGCGCTTAGGTGATTAAGGGTTAAATCTTTTCCCTACTCAGTACTCTGCCATTAGCCATCATAGGTTTTGGGTGTGTTATTTAAACCCCACCCAGGCTTGTATCCTTGCCAGCCATTCACTTTGTGTTCCCTGATCTCCAGCTCGGTCAGATATCCAGTCTGTGTCTCCTTCAGTCTGTGTATTAGTTGCTGTGTACCCGGCTTGTATTTGACTATTCTTTTGTCTTCTGATTCGGCACTTCATTCTGATATCCTGGTTTAACCCTCTGCTTGTCCAACCTCGCCTTCTCTATTGTGTTCTCGCTGGGACTTGTTGTCCTCCCTGGTTACATGCTATTTTGTCTTTTGTTTTGTATTGCATTTTACACTGTGCTTTCTTCTTAGGTGTGACCCTCGTTACTCCAGCCCCTAGCACTTTCAGAGCTTCCTCTTCCTTCACACTAGCCACCTGGACAGTAGCGTAGGAGTCACGGCAGGCGCACTCCAAGTAGAGAGTGCATTGGTCTGCCTCACTTCAGATATAACAGCATAGTTCTAGCTGCAGGGCCTACGACCCCTTTTGTCATTAGTTGCACAGTTTTGCATCCCAGCTGTGTCATCTCACATCGCCTGACCCTGACCCCAATCCTTACACATACACTGCAATACACTTGCATTGAAGTCTATGAAACTTGGAATCAATCAGTGGCAGAGCAGGAAGTAGCAGAGAACCGACAGGTAGACCTATAATAGTCCCGTCGCAGATCACAAGTCACAGAACAGTAGTCTACATCCTCAGTTGATCTTACATAATGCAGTTGTGGCCTGAGTGGTGTGCAATGTAGGTGGGCAATACATCAGCCAGAAAAATGCACTCTGAAACTTTTGTCACAAAAGAACAGGTAATTTACTTTAGCAAGTTCAAGTACCCATCAGGTACACAGCAGGAACAGCATAAAATGAAGGTGCACTTATTGAGGTAGATGAACACAACAGTTCACTGAAATGCATAAAGAACACCAGTTGATGACAAGTTGTCAAGACTGCACTTTGGAAGATGACATATTGATGCATAATTTCACATATTGGCTCATAAGCACCTCTATAAATTAAGAGTTCACATTGCTCTATAGTCTCAGTGTAAGACCCCAGCTGATGCAGAGTTGCACTGCAGAGCATGTCACTGAACCCCATCAACAGTACACATACAGAACATGTACAAAAGTTTCATTTTTCCAATGTTGCCAAAGGAGAGACAGAATTTTGTTGGCAAGTGCAAAAACAACATAGTATTCACCATATATAACAATGGCATACAATGCACAGTTCAAGTAAAGCACACACAGTAAATATAAGTTGATGTAAAATCACACACATACTTACTTCAAAATTCAACCATTATAAAACATCATTGAGGACAGAGACTTTGCCATAACAAGTTGCCCAGATATAACAACTACCCAGTTAAAGGGGAACACACACTTTAAGATTGTTTAAAGCACCTTAGAGTAGAGGTGTATGAGTTACCACAGGATACAAGGTCTTGAAGATTTGTTTTGTCCTGTGTTTGGTCCAAAACTGTACAGATAGAACTGGAAAGGAAATTATTATACTCTGCAGACTCTTCAGATACCAGAGTACAATAGCTGGAGGCCCATGGGAGGTGACAAAAAAAAACAACAACTTATGCTCACCTTCCATTACCTCTTCTAGGCCTCCTCGTGGCTTCCAATGCTCTGTGTCTTCCTCCTTGTGTCTGGTGCACGTCACTGCTGAGGCCCAATTATAGGCCTGAGAGATGACACTACAAAAATGAAGCCATTAAGGAATGCCAAACGCCAGTTCTCCATCTCTTCTGTGACCTCATCCACCTGGAGAAGGAAGACACAGATTGCTGGACACTGCAAGGAGGCCCAGAAGAGATAATGGAAGGAGTGTATAAACGTTTTAGAATAACCTGAAGGTAATTCCCAATAAACGCTGCTAGGGAGAAGGATGACAGAGATACTGAGCCCTAAAATTTGATCCACCCTATGTCTTTACCTATTTGCTGCAACTGTCCTAAAGACAGGGACAACTGGACAACAAACCCTACCCTAGATAACTACACAGAACAGGACAAGACAAAACAACACAGGAGATGAGTCAGCAAGCCAAGGCTCATACCAGAGAGACAGTACAATACCAAATCAAACTCGCCATCGCAAAGTGGTGTGGTAGCTCCTGGGATTGGTGAAGTGGTTGGACAGAGTGAGGGACAGTTAAAGGACCTGAAAACATCCTGGGAGGGGGGAATTGTGGGATGACTGTCCTCGGAAGATTGGGCATATTGGGAGGAAGGTGGACCAGACTCTTGGCAAGGAAGAGGACTTGAAGTAATGGCTGACTGGCTGGTGGATAAGAAGCTGTAAGCATTATCCGCTAGCCATTATAACACCTGTTCCTGGTGCTCGGACCTGGTTAGTGTGGTACCCTGATTAACGCAGCTATCAAGTCAGGGACTGTGATGAGCGCATGCTAATGTTTCTTTAGCTTTAAATTTGGGTTTCTGTCCATACTATTGGGGAGGAAAGAAGGTTTCCATGTATTTTTGAACTTTCCATAGAGGTTGTATTGAGTATGGCAAGTGTGTAGTTGTTAGGCTGTGATAGTGGGGTAATACAGGGACTTTGGTGTGTTAGATGCCCCCAGGCATGCTTCCCCTGCTGTCCCAGTTGCATTCCGAGTTGTTGTCATCATTTGCTGAGGTGTCATAGTGGACTTGGTGACCCTCTTGAGTCGAATATTTGTTTCCCCCTAAATGAGTATTTTTTCCCCATAGACTATAATGGGGTTCGATATTCATTCGAACAGTCGAGTTTTGAGGGGCTACTCGATTCGAAAATCAAACTTCAAACATTTCACTGTTCATCTCTAGTAATGAACCATGTGCCGCTGCCGGACATTACTAGCATTGACTGGGTTTTACAAGCTCCCCACCTATAAGGAGTGCCTGAAATATTATTGAATTGTTTAAGCTGATAGCACAGGCTGGGTGTAAATGACAGAGTTCATCAACACCAGCCAATGGGTCAGCAAATTGCAAAACATAGGAGGGGTTAATGACTGTTTAATTGCTGCAGCACCTGAGAATAGCTGAGGCAAATCAGGTAAATGTTGCAGAGTGGACTTTGTAATGAAGACTGAAAACTATTCTGCCAAGAGGACAGAGGTGAGCAAGAACAGAATTCATAAGGGGTACTATATCTCTTTAATTAGTCATATATTCCATGAAATGTATTCTGGGATAAGAATATGCAAATAAGTCTTCCTTGGTGGGAAAAAATTAAAATATGCTCTCACATTACTTTTTGGATATTAGCTCCCCATAAATTAATGCCTAATATTTTTGGAGGAAATATTCTGGCTTCACATTAATCCCAGAAGTAGCACTAGAGCAAGTTTTCTTTCCCACAAAATTGTACTCCCCCCCCCCCCCCTTTTTTTTTTTTTTTTTTTTTTTTTTACAACAGACCAGCTTGTTCCATCCCTATATACTGTATGTCTATGTGTGGCCACTCTGTGGTGCTTGTTATAATATTGCACCGAATTGGTTTCATGACAAATTGGAGTCCATAAAGTACGTTGTTTTATTTAACTTTGCACAATCATCTGCCATATGTATGTACATAAAGAGTAACATTGTATCTGGTCATTATATGACTTATATTCTACAGTATTTAGTATGCTATCTGTATAGTTTGCATTACTGAAATAGTAAAGAAAGGTGGCACTATTGAAATGTCTATAGTAACATCATGAAGCTCCAAAACGGACACGGAGCAAAAAATATATATAAATCAAGTGATGGCAGTTAAATCAGAGCCCATAACTGTGGTGCTCAACAGCCCTTTAAAGGTACATGTGATCACAAAAAGCAAGGAAGAAAGTAGAGGGACACTCACCCAGGGCGTCTGTTTTTCTTAAAAACTAATCTTTATTCCAGCATTCCTAAAAACATGGTATAGGAAAGTAGATGCATGAGTAAGGTTTGGTTCACACTAGCGCTTGTATTCCGTCCGCAAGGAGTCCGCATGGAGACCCCCCCCCCCGGACGGAATGCAATCGCAATTGCAAGCGATATGCTTACAAAGCACATGGAGCCCATAGACTATAATGGGCTCCGTGTGCTTGCCGCACACTGCCCACACAATTCATTCATACAAGTGCTAATGTGAACCAACCCTTTGTCAGGCCTGTCTTACATCGCAGGGCACATGACATCACCCAGCTTACCAAAGAGGCTGAAAGAGGATCAGATAGATCATCAGATGCCGCAAAGAGGCCCATAATAGGTGACGTGAAGGTCAGTATAACTATTACACAGGTGATGAACTCTCAAGGTTTTGAGTTTCATTCAATCCTAAAACTTTTGGGTCAAATATGCATCAATCAGAACCGGTTCGCTCATCTCTAGTCATACATATACAGATAAACAAAAAGAACAACACTGAGCCGCACATAGCGTGATACCGCTTGATAAACTAATATTGAGTGCTATAGAATGAATGGGTGTGAGGCACACACCACACTGCTATGGTGCAATGGTCTTGTGTCTTGGGAAGACAGATAGATTAACCACAGGCAGTGAGTGTACACATTGGTCAAAAAGTTGTTAAGGTTCAACTCTCACCCGGTACAGTGGTGATCAGCCACAACTGCTCAGAATGCTTATAATAACCAAATGATGGTATTGAGGAAGGGTGCAGGACCTCTGGGTGAAAATAGTCTGTATGGAATGGTCAAAGCGTGGAACTTCAAAAAATGGAGATGTAGACCCACACTTTCCAGTGATAGACCTTTATTATTAATATTTTCCAAAAACGTGTTGGACGTTGATGTAATAGACCTTTATTATTGGAAAATTTGGGTCTACACCTCCATTTTTTGAAGTTCTATACTTCAAGCATTCCGTACGGACTAGCTATACATATGTCATATGGCATTTCTGTAAATACGTACGCACAGCTAGAAATCTAGAAATGATCGAACATACTGGAGAAGATTTATTATTTCCCTGCGCCAGAAAATTGGTCTAAAAAAAAATTTGCATCCTACACCAGTGCAGAGGATATCAAGTAGGAAACGCCCCATGACAAATCTGTCCCACAATATTGTACACAATAATTCTATACAGTTTAATCATTGTTATTAGAGATGAGCGAGTAGTACTTGATCGAGTAGGTGTTCGATCGAATACTATGGTATTCAAAATACTCGTACTCGTTCGAGTACTACTAGCTGTTCGAAGTTAAAGAGGACCTTTCACCATTTTGCCCACAGGCAGTTCTATATTCTGCCGGAAAGCTGACAATGCGCTGAGTTCAGCATACTGTCAGCTTTCCCGATCTGGGCCCGGTGTGAAGAGTTTACTGTCCGGTACCGTAGCTCTTCTATGGTCAGAAGTGCGTTTCTGACACTCAGTCAGAGATGTCCTTCTTCACAGCACAGCTAATCGCGCTGTGCTGTGAGAGCCGGGAGGAACTCCCCCCTCCCTCCCTGAGGGAGGGGGCGTTCCTCCCGACTCTCACATCACAGCGTGATTGGCTGTGCTGTGAAGAAAGACGTCTCTGACTGAGTGTCAGAAACGCCCTCAGCGCACTGTCAGCTTTCCGGCAGTATATAGAACTGCCTGTGGGCAAAATGGTGAAAGGTCCTCTTTAAGATTCGATGCAGAACCAGCGTTGATTGGCAAAATGCTATACAGTCGGCCAATCAACGCTGGCTCTTCTCCTACCTTTAGAAGTCTTCTCCCTGCGCAGCGTCCCCGCATCCTCTTCCAGCTCTGAATTCACTCTGCCAGGCATCGGGCCTGGGCAGAGCCGACTGTGCATGTCCACGCGGGTGCAGGCATGCGCAGTCGGCTCTGCCCAGGCCCAATGCCTAACAGAGTGAATTCAAGGCCGGAAGAGGACGCGGGGACGCTGTGCAGGGAGAAGAATCCAGCCCGACCCTCACTCATGGACTTGGTAAGTAGAATTTGATTGAATGTTGTGTACCCCTGAAACGAGCATTTCCCCCCCATAGACTATAATGGGGATCGAAACCCGTTCAAACAGTCGAACAGTGAGCGGCTGTTCGAATCGGATTTCGAACCCTGAACATTTGTGTTTGTTCATCTCTAATTGTTATACCTTTTCATCAAACATACTGTATAATTCTGTACAAATATAATATATAATAATAATAATAACGAATAGCAAAAATCTAGAGCAGGAGTAGAAGCAGCCAGGTATGAATAGTACTGCCTGCTATCCTGTAAGCTTACAACCAGCGCACGAGCAGAGAGCTGCTAATGCATTTCACAATGGCAGAAGTGTTTTGCATATCACATGACATTATACATGTATAGCATTACCTAATACTTCTCTATTTTACATAAAATAACACGTTTCGCTCAGGTGCATTACATTACGACATATTCTTGATAAAACAGGTTGGAAACATTTGGGGTTGGATTGGTTGAGAACATTTAAAAATAGCACTTCTTTCCTTAGCTTGTCGCCATGGTAACATATCCCTTAGGCACTGTGACACACGAAAAGTGGAGAAAAATCCATGAAAACAAATTTATGTATTCTAACTATATAAAAGCATCTGAAAGCTTTAGGATATATTGATGTACAGAACAGAGGTGTACAGACATTAATAATGTGAAATGCGACTTTATTAGATTTTTTTTCAGCAGACGATGTTACACATTCGCGGAATATTAGGCTTCGAGATACTTAAAGTTTTAGCTTTTCTAAGGAATTACTTAAACTGATTCTACTTACTTAATGCTTTGATCTTATACTATAAGAACACATCTTTCATCTCTTACGGTTTTATTTTTATAAAGCTCATGTACTATCGCTGTATAGACATAAATGTACTATAAAAATAACATTACACTTAGAAACCGTTATCCAATCTACTGGTGACTGTTACAGAACACATTCCTCCGTTTTTTTCTTATTAATGTAGATTGTGAGGCCCATATAGGACTCAAAATGTACATTTTTCCCTATCAGTATGTCTTTGGAGTATGGAGGAAATTCATGCAAACACGAGGAGAACATACAAACTCCTTGCAGATGTTTTGTCCTTGGCAGGATTCGAGCCCAGGACTTCAGCGCTGCAATGCTAGCCATTGCGCCACCGTGTTGCCCATGGAGCACATTCCCCTTTTGTATCTTGTCACACACCTTTCTTATGAACTATGGGAACTAAATGTGGTTTTTCAGCTATGACCTGCATAAAGCGTGCCCATAAAATGTGACCCTAGGAGTGAGGGAGATTTGTCTACTCTTACAGGAATCTGAGAGGTCATCCTTTATTTCGGGAATTCTTGCAAGTATGATCTAATTCTAGAGACAATAAGAAGGAGTTGGTCTACCTTTTACAGCTTCTACTCATGTAGCAAGAATATATTTAAAAGGGTGCCTTCAGACAGAGTAAACGCGCATGTATTTTTGCAAAATACACGTGTAAAAATAAGACTCCCATTGACTTCAATGACATTTTACAGGCGTATTTTTACAGGTGTATTTTTACAGGCGTATTTTTACACGTGTAAAAAATATCATTGAAGTCAATTTTTAGGGCTAGTTCACACGTGGGCAAAGGGGAGTTTTTTGACAGCGGATTTTGCTTCAAAATCAGCCCCTATACAATGGAGCCTTATGTGAACAGCTAGCTTTTTTTTTCCGCTAGCTTTTTTTTTTCTGCTAGCTTTTTTTTTCTGCTAGCTTTTTTTCAGCTAGCAGAAAAAAGAAGCGACATGACCTTTCTTCAGGCGTTTTCCGCCTGAAGAAAGCAATAGAAGTGAATGGGAGGCGAAATCCGCGCGGTTTTTTGTAACAAATAAGCGACGTGGCTTTTTGCAAAAAAACGCTAGCGTTTTTTTCAGCCCATTAACTTTATGGGAGGGGAAAACAGCCTGGCTTTTTTTGGAAGCGGTTTTTACAAAAAAAAGCTCCAAAAAAAGCTTGGCAAGGTAGAAAAAAGCTTCCTAATTAGGAAGCGCTTTTTTTCAGGACCAAAATAAGCCAGGAGGTTTTTACGTGTGAACTAGCTTACACGTGTATTTTTACACGTGTATTTTGCAAAAATACACACGCATTTACTCCATGTGAAGGCTCCTTTTGAGTATATCTGTGAAAATTTGTGACCATTCAGAAGACTATTTGTCAGGTCACAGATCCAGAACACTGGTGTTGGACAAGATAGTCTGGCTCAAAATGTCCATTCTAGTTCATCCCAATGGTGTTTAATGGGGTTGAGGTTGGAGCTCCGTGCAGTTCAGCTAAGTTCTTCCCCACAAAACTCACCTAACCACATCAGTACCCCAAACACAATAACTGTGCCCCACTGCCTCCCTTACATAATCACTCCATGATGTTGAACAACTGCTACTTTTTGCCTTAAAACATTGATTTCTCTTTTTTGACAGTGAAAATCTGGGTATCATTAATTTCCTTCCCCTACCTCACTGCAGTGTACCAGAGGGCAGGGGAAATAAATTTACAATTTACATATTGCTGGCTATAAATTGAAATCAGAAAGGAGATCAAAGAATTCAGTCTTAGGTCATCAACAGCAAACTAAGTGCCCTCCTTGTATATGGTTCCAAATACATCTGTGATTGCTACAACTCCTATAGTTACACCAGTTCTTATGGGACCCTAAGGCTCCTGGGGCCAGGGGAGACTGCACCTTATGCATCCTTTCAAGTTACGCCCCTGAGCATAAATCACACCCACATCCTGAGTGATAAACCTGTAGCATGTCAATAATTGCTGTGGGATTTACCTGCAAATTTCAGGGTTGAGCTGTAGAGGAATGTGCAGGTGGGCTGCAGCATAAATCACCCAATTTCAGTTATTTTCAGTTGTGATTTTACAGCAGAAAAGGCTGCTAAATTTCTCTATGAACATTCAGCAGTTTTTTTTCTTGCTGTGTGTGACCTGAGCCTAAAGGGGTTTTCCAGTCATTAGATATTAATGAACTAAGATATCTTTCTTCAGGCTATTGTGCATTGCTTTGATCCTATTGCATTAAAACACTGAAGAACTGCAGTGACAAATAAAATTGCCAAATTAGATCTAGCAAAGAAAAAATATTTTTGACCCTTGTCATTTGATTTTTGAAATATGAGAAAAACTAACCAGCACATTCACAGCATAAATCAATTTTAGTCAAATATTTTAGTCTAAAGGTGGCCATACATGTTATACAGATGTAAGTCATTCGTTATTATGCTCATGCACCCTGTACACATGCACATTTGCTCTGCCAAGCATTCATGTGTTTTGACTAAGGAGAGTGGAGTCAGTGGTGAACCGTGATGACGCCACATGCGCTGAGATGCAGAAGGCTAAGCCAGTCCAGGACAGGGCAGCTTTGTTTTGTTTTCAGAGCGCCATGTCTTGGGCTAGTTTAAGAAAAAAAGGGCAATTTTGCCACCGCACAGAAAGTGCTGCCTGAGGCGGCCGCCTCATCTCTCCCCATTAGTGGTGCGGCCCTAAGTGGAGAAAATTCCTACCATACACCCTCCGTAGCAGATAATATTCCTTGTTAACAAAGACATGTTAAAATTAATCAGCCTAATCCTTATTCCCATCTGCTATCAAAGTTGAGACACCTTTATTCACCTTACAGGGTCAACAGGTTCTGCCATAATCACCAAGCTCAAGCAACATTGATTTCTAACAGTTTGGGCATGGAAACCAAAGGGGACAATGCTTCTCCGAGAGCCACAACCATTTAGTGGTGATCACAGAACAGAAAACTCCTGAATATTTCCTTTAAAGGGATAATATCATTAAAAAGCAATTTTTTGTGACCAACACGTAGGAACAGGCTTAAAAAAGGCAATTCTTCAATAGAAGATACCTCAAATTAAATAACATACATAGTCTCAAAACCAAATAGATACTCAAACCAAAAAAAAACTTGAGACAGAAAAACAAAAAATACTTAAAAAATAGAAAATATTTATTAATTCATAAATAAACACTACAAAATACAAAGGGAGACAACAAAAGACAATCTACCACATAGTAGCAGAATATACTGAATCTTCTCACTGGTTAAATGAGCAGAGGGAAACCCCCAGGTGATACCAAACAAATATCCAGGGGAAATGCACCAATTACATAAATATAAACATATCAGAACAAGATAATCATATATAAATATAAATAAATAGACAGTACATACCCATAGTCATATTGGAAAAAATATAACCGGTCACCAGAGAAGGGGGAAAAGCCGCTGCACATTACCAGTGAGATCAGAATATGATCGCCTGACGCGCGTTTCGCCTGAATAGCTTCATCAAGAGGCGCAAATAACATTGTAATAGCGCGATATTTATGTCTGCAAACTAACAATCAAATCACTCCCACCTGATGTTCGTCGATGCCTCCACTATACAAAGACCCGCGCCTCCTGATGACGTCATTACGCACGCATCACGTGACGGCGCCACCAGGATTCAACCGCCTGACAAAAGAATAATTTAGATCGGAGATTGCCGGTGCGCACGCGTAAACACGCCGGCAATACTCACATTGGCCACATGATACTATAATAGCATCATCGCATACATGTGAAGTGGCCACCTTCCAATGCATGCTTTTCATCAAGCCATATAGTGGACATATGAAATAAGTGTCCATATTAAATGCATAAATAAATATGTAACGTGGAGACACCAAGAACAAGGACCATAGTAATATATATATACACCTACTAGTTTGTATCTATAAACTACCCATATTTCATATAAGATATTCAGACACACATAACATAATAAAATTAAATAAAGAAAATATATTTTTGTATATAATAAGTGAATAAAGTGTTATAAAAATATACATGTGTTAATGAATATAAAATTAATAAGCTATATATAAAATACATTATATATAATAAGTGAATAAAGTGTTGTAAAGAATATGCATGTGTTAATATATAAATATAGCATTAATAAGCCACACGAAAAACGTGTGGATAAAGTGCAAAAAATAGTGCAAAAAACATAATAAAAATAAAAATAAAACATAAATAAAACAGACAATTATTATACCCACAATTACAAAAATACAAAAAAAAAAATCAATACATAATTTTTATTTTATATTTTATATTTTACAATAATTTCTCTTTATATGTCCATAAAACACTAGGGTCCTCTTCTCGAAAAACCCAATGGAGAAATCATCTAAAGGGAAGAGTTTCATAGCTGGGAACATCTTTTCGTAGGCTCAGATATTAACATCAGGACAGGGAATAACTAAAAAAAATATAACTGAAAAAATAAAAAATAAAAAATGTTAGATACATAAACACAAGACACTTTAAAATTCGCGCAACATGAAAAACATATAAAAGCAAAAATTACAAAAAGGACCTAAAGCTAACCATTTCATTTAATCCCGCTGGTGCCACCGTATCAAGATCCACAATCCAGCGAGTTTCCTTACATAACAATGCTTTCCGCACATCACCTCCCCTACTACCAAGTTGGACTCTATCAATCCCACGCACTCTGAACCCCCTTGGGTCACTTTGATGGAAATCTTTGAAATGACGTGGTACAGGTTGTAATCTTTCGAACTCACGTGATCTAGATGACGCCAAGATTTTACTGACGTGTTCCAATATCCGTACCTTCAAGGCACGACTTGTCATGCCAACATATATTAGTCCGCAAGGGCACGTGGCGTGGTAAATAACTGCTTCGGTGGTGCACGACATGTGTTGTACAATGTTATACTGTTTATCACCTTTTGAATTAGTGAATGTTGTAGTACGAACAACATACTTGCAAGCTGCACAATTACCACAATTGAAAGAGCCCCATTTTGGGCCCCGACTGCCAAAAATAAATTTAGGTATTTCAGGTACATAATGACTCGAAGTCAACATGTCCCTCAGATTTTTCGTTCTCCTCCAAGTAATTTGTGGAGAGGTAGGTAAGACCTGGGCCAATTGTGGATCTGTCAATAATATGTTCCAGTGTTTACACAACACATCCCGCACCATCCGCCATTGACAGTTAAACTTGGTAATAAAACGTACCTGTCGTTCATTATTCAAATTCCTGTTCTTATGTTTACTTACCAAGAGTGAGTCTCTCGGGGTGGATCGTGCTCTCTGATAGCCCTTATATATCGTATCTTGATGATACCCACGATTTCGAAATCTTGTTATAAGATCAGATGCTTGTTGTTCAAATAACTCATCATTGGAGCATATCCGTTTAATTCGCAAGAATTGTCCTACTGGAATTGCTTCCTTCACTTTAGGATAATGAGAAGAGGAGGCATGCAACAGGGTGTTGGTCGAGGTGGCCTTCCTAAAGACATTAGTGACGATAGTTCCATTAGCTTCCCGTTTAATTAATAAATCCAAAAATTCAATCTGATCAAAGCTGACCGTAGATGTAAGACGAATATTTCGATCATTGCAGTTCAAGGAGGAGAGAAACAAGTCTAGTTGCGACGTGGAGCCCTGCCAAATGAATAGAATGTCATCGATATAACGTGACCACATCAGGACCCCCTCGCACCCTTGAGTATGTTGGACCACTTCCCTCTCCCACAGCCCCAGGAACAAGTTGGCATATGATGGGGCACACGTGGCCCCCATCGCTGTTCCCTGGAGCTGTAGGAAGAGGCGGTCCTTAAAAATGAAAAAATTATGCTTAAGAATAAAATCAAGCAACTCAAGAATGAATGATGTCAAATTAGTATCCAAACCCAAACAACGTAAAAAATAATTGGATGCTCGGAGGCCCTGATGATGATCAATCGATGTGTACAGGGACTCCACGTCGCAAGTCACCAGACACATGTCCTCCTCCAACTGCAATCCATTCAAACGGCACAGTATGTCGGAGGAATCCCTTGTAAATGAAGGCAATACCTCCACACACTGTTGTAGATAAAAATCCACAAACCTACCCAAATTTTCACAGAGGCCACCAATCCCGGAGACGATTGGACGTCCCGGAGGATTGGTGGCACTCTTATGGACCTTCGGCAATAGATAAAAAGTGGGTGTCACAGGAAAGTCCACAGTAAGTCCCTCTTTTATACTATTGGTAATGATGTTGTTATGTACTGCATTCATAAGAATAGTATCCAATTGATCTTTAAATAAAGTCATGGGATTTTCTGCTAGTCTCCGGTAGCAAGTGTTATTATTTAATTGGCGAAACGCCTCTTGTTCATACATCTGTGCCGGCCAGACCACAACATTCCCCCCCTTGTCAGCCGGCTTAATAACCACATCTTTCATAGATCTTAATTCCTTCACAGCTTGACGTTGTTTAAAATTTAGATTTGATCCCACAATCTTATTGGGCAATGAGGCAAAATCTTTGCTCACAAGCCGGAAGAAAATGTCAATAGGTGGACAAAGTGAAAAGGGAGGGAAATGCTGTGATCGGCGGCACAAATGGTGGGGTAAACCAGACTGTGCTGATCTATTCTGTTCTTCAACAAGATCCATGAGGTCCTGTAATGCCTGTCTTTCAATAGGATCATCAATGCCATTCCCAATCTCATTGTGAAAGAAATGTTTCTTAAACATAATCTTGCGCAAAAATAATGCAAGATCTTTCACAGCTTCAAAATAATTAAAATTTGTAGTTGGTGAAAAAGACAGACCCTTACTAAGAACCTCAATCTGATACCTAGATAATTCGTGTATAGATAAATTTATTACCTTTAGGTCCTCTTTTGGCGCTTCTCTCTGAGGGTAAAGCCTTTGTTTTTTCTCTTTGTGGAATACGGAGTGTGTATTAAATCTACCCCTCCAGAACCGCTTGGTTTGTCTAAAAAACCGGAACATGTCTCGTCTGTGGAAATGGAAGAAGCTATAGAAGAAGATCTAGAGCGAGTTCTGCCCTTGTCTTTATCTTGTTTATGATGCCACCGATAAATACGACCCGACTGAAAATCCTTAAAGTCTCTCTGAAACTTCCGGGACTTGATATTTTTTAAGTATTTTTTGTTTTTCTGTCTCAAGTTTTTTTTTTGGTTTGAGTATCTATTTGGTTTTGAGACTATGTATGTTATTTAATTTGAGGTATCTTCTATTGACTGGTCTTTTGTTGTGTCTGTATTTACAGAATCATCCTCAGTATTTATGGATTATAAGAAACGGGATAAAGATTGGATTACCCGTATTGGTACAGTTTTTGGAGATAGCAATTTAGATAATACTGAATCTAGTAACATTAAGGACCTTAAGTTAAAAGTTTGTGACTTATTAAAAAAACGAACAAAGATATGGTGGAACAAAGCGGCCCTAGAAAATTATCTATCTAAAAATATTATTCCTAGGGGCCTTCGTGTACAGATATTTCCTACCTTTGATAGTGAGGATCAGAGTTTTTGCAGTAGGTGGGAGGATACACTCACCAAGTGTTCACGCACCTTAATAGAACTACTCATTGGAGCAGATCGAAAGCAATTAGAAAATCTTGAAAAAGAAATTGATTCCTTGAAAGAAAAAATTCAGCAGGTGTTGTCCAAAGAGGAGGTTGAGGCGTTCAACAGGACGTTGGAGGAGGAGTTAATTAAGTGGGAAAAGAATATTCAAGATCTCAAGTCCCGGAAGTTTCAGAGAGACTTTAAGGATTTTCAGTCGGGTCGTATTTATCGGTGGCATCATAAACAAGATAAAGACAAGGGCAGAACTCGCTCTAGATCTTCTTCTATAGCTTCTTCCATTTCCACAGACGAGACATGTTCCGGTTTTTTAGACAAACCAAGCGGTTCTGGAGGGGTAGATTTAATACACACTCCGTATTCCACAAAGAGAAAAAACAAAGGCTTTACCCTCAGAGAGAAGCGCCAAAAGAGGACCTAAAGGTAATAAATTTATCTATACACGAATTATCTAGGTATCAGATTGAGGTTCTTAGTAAGGGTCTGTCTTTTTCACCAACTACAAATTTTAATTATTTTGAAGCTGTGAAAGATCTTGCATTATTTTTGCGCAAGATTATGTTTAAGAAACATTTCTTTCACAATGAGATTGGGAATGGCATTGATGATCCTATTGAAAGACAGGCATTACAGGACCTCATGGATCTTGTTGAAGAACAGAATAGATCAGCACAGTCTGGTTTACCCCACCATTTGTGCCGCCGATCACAGCATTTCCCTCCCTTTTCACTTTGTCCACCTATTGACATTTTCTTCCGGCTTGTGAGCAAAGATTTTGCCTCATTGCCCAATAAGATTGTGGGATCAAATCTAAATTTTAAACAACGTCAAGCTGTGAAGGAATTAAGATCTATGAAAGATGTGGTTATTAAGCCGGCTGACAAGGGGGGGAATGTTGTGGTCTGGCCGGCACAGATGTATGAACAAGAGGCGTTTCGCCAATTAAATAATAACACTTGCTACCGGAGACTAGCAGAAAATCCCATGACTTTATTTAAAGATCAATTGGATACTATTCTTATGAATGCAGTACATAACAACATCATTACCAATAGTATAAAAGAGGGACTTACTGTGGACTTTCCTGTGACACCCACTTTTTATCTATTGCCGAAGGTCCATAAGAGTGCCACCAATCCTCCGGGACGTCCAATCGTCTCCGGGATTGGTGGCCTCTGTGAAAATTTGGGTAGGTTTGTGGATTTTTATCTACAACAGTGTGTGGAGGTATTGCCTTCATTTACAAGGGATTCCTCCGACATACTGTGCCGTTTGAATGGATTGCAGTTGGAGGAGGACATGTGTCTGGTGACTTGCGACGTGGAGTCCCTGTACACATCGATTGATCATCATCAGGGCCTCCGAGCATCCAATTATTTTTTACGTTGTTTGGGTTTGGATACTAATTTGACATCATTCATTCTTGAGTTGCTTGATTTTATTCTTAAGCATAATTTTTTCATTTTTAAGGACCGCCTCTTCCTACAGCTCCAGGGAACAGCGATGGGGGCCACGTGTGCCCCATCATATGCCAACTTGTTCCTGGGGCTGTGGGAGAGGGAAGTGGTCCAACATACTCAAGGGTGCGAGGGGGTCCTGATGTGGTCACGTTATATCGATGACATTCTATTCATTTGGCAGGGCTCCACGTCGCAACTAGACTTGTTTCTCTCCTCCTTGAACTGCAATGATCGAAATATTCGTCTTACATCTACGGTCAGCTTTGATCAGATTGAATTTTTGGATTTATTAATTAAACGGGAAGCTAATGGAACTATCGTCACTAATGTCTTTAGGAAGGCCACCTCGACCAACACCCTGTTGCATGCCTCCTCTTCTCATTATCCTAAAGTGAAGGAAGCAATTCCAGTAGGACAATTCTTGCGAATTAAACGGATATGCTCCAATGATGAGTTATTTGAACAACAAGCATCTGATCTTATAACAAGATTTCGAAATCGTGGGTATCATCAAGATACGATATATAAGGGCTATCAGAGAGCACGATCCACCCCGAGAGACTCACTCTTGGTAAGTAAACATAAGAACAGGAATTTGAATAATGAACGACAGGTACGTTTTATTACCAAGTTTAACTGTCAATGGCGGATGGTGCGGGATGTGTTGTGTAAACACTGGAACATATTATTGACAGATCCACAATTGGCCCAGGTCTTACCTACCTCTCCACAAATTACTTGGAGGAGAACGAAAAATCTGAGGGACATGTTGACTTCGAGTCATTATGTACCTGAAATACCTAAATTTATTTTTGGCAGTCGGGGCCCAAAATGGGGCTCTTTCAATTGTGGTAATTGTGCAGCTTGCAAGTATGTTGTTCGTACTACAACATTCACTAATTCAAAAGGTGATAAACAGTATAACATTGTACAACACATGTCGTGCACCACCGAAGCAGTTATTTACCACGCCACGTGCCCTTGCGGACTAATATATGTTGGCATGACAAGTCGTGCCTTGAAGGTACGGATATTGGAACACGTCAGTAAAATCTTGGCGTCATCTAGATCACGTGAGTTCGAAAGATTACAACCTGTACCACGTCATTTCAAAGATTTCCATCAAAGTGACCCAAGGGGGTTCAGAGTGCGTGGGATTGATAGAGTCCAACTTGGTAGTAGGGGAGGTGATGTGCGGAAAGCATTGTTATGTAAGGAAACTCGCTGGATTGTGGATCTTGATACGGTGGAACCAGCGGGATTAAATGAAATGGTTAGCTTTAGGTCCTTTTTGTAATTTTTGCTTTTATATGTTTTTCATGTTGCGCGAATTTTAAAGTGTCTTGTGTTTATGTATCTAACATTTTTTATTTTTTATTTTTTCAGTTATATTTTTTTTAGTTATTCCCTGTCCTGATGTTAATATCTGAGCCTACGAAAAGATGTTCCCAGCTATGAAACTCTTCCCTTTAGATGATTTCTCCATTGGGTTTTTCGAGAAGAGGACCCTAGTGTTTTATGGACATATAAAGAGAAATTATTGTAAAATATAAAATATAAAATAAAAATTATGTATTGATTTTTTTTTGTATTTTTGTAATTGTGGGTATAATAATTGTCTGTTTTATTTATGTTTTATTTTTATTATGTTTTTTGCACTATTTTTTGCACTTTATCCACACGTTTTTCGTGTGGCTTATTAATGCTATATTTATATATTAACACATGCATATTCTTTACAACACTTTATTCACTTATTATATATAATGTATTTTATATATAGCTTATTAATTTTATATTCATTAACACATGTATATTTTTATAACACTTTATTCACTTATTATATACAAAAATATATTTTCTTTATTTAATTTTATTATGTTATGTGTGTCTGAATATCTTATATGAAATATGGGTAGTTTATAGATACAAACTAGTAGGTGTATATATATATTACTATGGTCCTTGTTCTTGGTGTCTCCACGTTACATATTTATTTATGCATTTAATATGGACACTTATTTCATATGTCCACTATATGGCTTGATGAAAAGCATGCATTGGAAGGTGGCCACTTCACATGTATGCGATGATGCTATTATAGTATCATGTGGCCAATGTGAGTATTGCCGGCGTGTTTACGCGTGCGCACCGGCAATCTCCGATCTAAATTATTCTTTTGTCAGGCGGTTGAATCCTGGTGGCGCCGTCACGTGATGCGTGCGTAATGACGTCATCAGGAGGCGCGGGTCTTTGTATAGTGGAGGCATCGACGAACATCAGGTGGGAGTGATTTGATTGTTAGTTTGCAGACATAAATATCGCGCTATTACAATGTTATTTGCGCCTCTTGATGAAGCTATTCAGGCGAAACGCGCGTCAGGCGATCATATTCTGATCTCACTGGTAATGTGCAGCGGCTTTTCCCCCTTCTCTGGTGACCGGTTATATTTTTTCCAATATGACTATGGGTATGTACTGTCTATTTATTTATATTTATATATGATTATCTTGTTCTGATATGTTTATATTTATGTAATTGGTGCATTTCCCCTGGATATTTGTTTGGTATCACCTGGGGGTTTCCCTCTGCTCATTTAACCAGTGAGAAGATTCAGTATATTCTGCTACTATGTGGTAGATTGTCTTTTGTTGTCTCCCTTTGTATTTTGTAGTGTTTATTTATGAATTAATAAATATTTTCTATTTTTTAAGTATTTTTTGTTTTTCTGTCTCAAGTTTTTTTTTGGTTTAAAAAAGGCAATTCTTCTCCTACCTTTAGATGTCTTCTCCACGCCACCGTTCAGTAGAAATCCCGGTTTTCGTTAGTATGCAAATGAGTTCTGTTGCAGCACTGGGGGCATCCCCAATACTGCGAGAGAACTCTCCAGAGTTGCCTCCATCTTCTTCAGGAAAGGGCTCTTCACGCGTCTTCTTCCGGAACTGGGGGTCAAACTTCCAGGCCTCGGGCAGAGCCGACTGCACATGCCCTTGGCCACAAGAAAAATGGCTATTTACACAGTAATTAAGTGGCCATTTTCTTGTGGCCATTTTGTTGTGGACACCCCCAGTGCTGTTTGAGCACTGGGGACCATGCCCAACGAAAACCAGGATTTATACCGAACGGCGGCGTGGAGAAGACATCTAAAGGTAGGAGAAGAATAGCCTTTCTTAAGGTTATTCCTACGTGTTAGTCACAAAAAAAATGCAATTTTAATGAGATATATATATATATATATATATATATATATATATATATATATATATATATATATATATATATATATATATATATATATATAATTGTGCGACCCTAATGATGATTTTATCTCACAGTATTATGCTTAGCTTTTCACTATTATAAGGATCACTTTATTTTACAGCTAATTTGTGTATTGTGTGGTGCTAATGATACTTTTATTGCTCAGGATTAATGCTTATTTGTAATGTGATATTAATATTCATTTTACTGTATAGTATAAATTCATTTCAGTAGAATAAAAATCTGCTGAAGAAAAATAAGCAATGCGAGTAGTGTTGTGTACTTGTGATTCATTTATTTGCATAGATACTTTTTTATTGGATAAAATTAATTTTAGGTTTGAGAACTGGTTCCAACAATAAATTGAGATATATTGGAGAATTTGATGCCTCTCTAGACTGTTGAAAGCCTGGAAGGAGCCAGTCAATGACTATCTAATATAAGGTAGAGAGCACAGCGGGTACACAAAAGCAATAATAAGATTGTCAGCCTTGTCGGTTGGTAGTTATGGGGACAGTAGGCTTATTCCTGGGGCTATAGGGACTATGCAGCACAGTTTATAACACATCTTTACAGTTGGAAATCTTTTCTTTTTGGATATGAAATTCCATTCATCTATTCACACAGTCTTTTTCTACCTGCAGTCACTAAATTTCACTTATACAGCTAGTATCAAACTTAGAGGAGTCAGGGCATCAATAGAGGTCAGCAAACATTTTGCAATCTGTTTCAGTTCTGCTTTGTTCATTTCAGACCAATAGTAAAGTCAAAGTCAAAAGTGCACATTGCTGTTATGTATTACAATCTGAGGGTTCCTAAGACTCTATCGAGCCATTTTCTAGGTTGTAGTCAGTGGCGTGGCTAAAGCCTCAAGGGTCCTGGTGCAAAAGTCCAGCTTGGGCACCCTATAATTTCCCCATTTGTGCCCCCCACACAGAATCCGTCCTTGATTATATTTTGACCTTTTGCTCCTTTTGGCATGAAAAGGTTAATTTTGTTTCTCCTTTTGGCAGGGGAGGTAATTTAGAATGCACTTATGGACCCAGTGGTGGGTGAGACCACTGCGGACCCTCTAGGTTATGCTAGTACTTACCTGCTCCATAAGGCTCCTGGGCCCGGATGCGATTGTACCCCCTCAAGTTATGCCCCTGGATGTAGCAATTAGTAAGGATGCAAATTGCTAAATTATTACAATATTTTTAGAGCCCTTTCTTCCAGAAGTATCGCACTAATCTTATGTGTAAAAACATTGAACACACATCTGATTCTCAGAAGAAACGAAATTTATAGCATTCTAAAGATAAAAATATTGTCTATTTGCAGCGTTAGTCTAAAATGTACGTAAATCTGCTTGTTGTAGAAGTATGACCTTAATGCGGTATACTGCCCCTCAGTGGTTGTAATGGGAACTGCAGCATGTCCAGGTTTTAATTGATATCTAGATATTACCTTGAACTGGTTTCTGGAGAAATTTTATTCCTTCACCAATTTCAAGCTTGTTTAAGTCACATTTACATGGCTTTTCCAATCTTACTGTGTGTCATATTAGTGCCATGTTATATGGTCATAAGTTAAGGATCTGAAGAAAGACTTTATTCCATAATGCCCTGCTAAGGTTTTCAGTCTCTTTATACCAGTTTATAATATGTTACAGAAATGAAATTCTAAACTTTAAAATCAAATCGTTATATGAAACTTCTTTTCAACAAAGCCTTTTTAAAACCCACATACATTTCAAGCAATTTTCTTGATGGATACACACAGGTTTATTTTTCAAGGACATTTCAATAATAGCCAATAAAAGTAAAGTAAAGTAAAAAAAAAAAATATGCACACTAAACTATGTGGAGTTTACTGGTAGATGTGGGTTACATAAAATATGTGAACAATAATTATATTCAGAAAGTATAACATAATGCAATTACTTAAAGGAGTTTTCGCACAAAAGACATTTATGGCCTATCCACAGGATATTTCACAAATATGTAATAGATTCAGTCTTCTCAGCAAGGACGCGGTCAGGTAAGTAGTGGGGCATAGAGGCTCATTTCAGAAATAGGTGCTGATTCTGGAGGTGAAGTCACCCTCCCCCCTCACACATAGACACAAATAGGATAGTTATTATTCACAAAAACATGTTGTTTTTAGAAAAGCAGCTTATGTCTATGTTCACATGTGTGTTGCAGTCTGTGTTCGGAGGCTGTCCTGCAGTGTGAATCCAAAATCCCGCAAGTCTGACTTTTTCATTGTATGGTTCCAGTTTAAAAGAATGAGCACCCAACAAATCCCATTAGAGTTTATAGAGTTGATCAGACTCCATATATACTTTGATCTGTAGTACGGGGCACCACAAGGTACAATTCTTGCCCCTTTCCTTTTCACACTGTACACTGCTAATCCTAGGTGCAACTTATCTAGCTGTTACTTGCAAAAGTACTCCGATGACTCTGCAATAGTAGGCCTCATTACATACGGAGACAACAGGGAGTACAGTGACTTAAACCAGAATTCTGTGGAATGGTGCCAGCAGAACCAACTTAGGATTAATGCTGAGCAGACCAAGGAGATGGGATGGTGGTGGACGTTAGTAAGCAGAGATATGCTCCAAAACCAGTGGACATCCAGTGGACATCCAGGGGACAGGCACTGAGGTAGTCAAGACCTATAAGTACCTGGGTATGCTCTTCAATAATAAGCTGGACTGGGCTGATCACCTGGATGTGTTGCACAGAAAGGATCACAGCAGGCTCGATCTGTTCAGGAGGCTGAGGACCTTTGGAGTCCAGGGGCCACTTCTTAGGGCCTTTTTCGACTCTGTGGTGGCATCAGCCATCTTCTTTGCAGTGGTCTGCTTGGGGAGTAGTATACCAGCCAGAGATAAAAAATAGACTTGACAGGCTGATTAGAAGGGCTAACTCTGTCCTGGAGAGCCCCCTGAACCTGGTACAGGTGGTGGGTGACAGAAGGACACTGTTCATGGTGAGCTCCATGCTGGAGAACAGCCTTCATCCCATGTATGAGACCATGAAAGCACTGGGCAGTACTGTCAGTGACCGAATGCTTCACCCCAAGTGTGAGATGGAGCACTATCTTTCCTCCCAACAGAATGGGGAAAAAAATTGAAAAAAACCCTGCATTTGCACCAGTTTTTTATGTGTTTTACAGCATTACCTGTGCAACACAAATGACATGTTGCCTGTATTCTGTGGGCTGGTATGATAATAGTGATTTCAAATTGAATGTTTATAAAAAAAATAATATAATTATTAGTTAGTAGCTAACCTGCAAAGGGAAATAGAGCCCCTGTCTAGCTTCACGTTTACGAAGGAGAGGCAGATACAGAACAAGCCCCCCACAGATGTCCAGACTTGGACTAACGGTGAACGTGAGTACACAAAAGCATAGGAAGAGAATAAACGTGAAACACAGAATAACTGAACTAAGCAAGGGATAGGGAAAAACAGAACTTAGGATCACACACAAAAAACCCCTACCAAAATTCCAAACTTCCAAACAGAAAAATACCTAGGGCTCGCTGCGCCCGGAACACTATGTCTGGATACAAGCTCAATACTTAGCGAACCAGTCCTGTGTGAACAGGAGCAAGAAACTGGATGGGCCAGGATGCAGATGGTAGCAGCTTTCAGACAACAGACATTCACTGAGAACAGGAACAGACGTTTAAGACCGGCATCAGGTAGCATGTACAACAGCCTTATATACTGAAGAGAAGGCCTTGCCCATGGCCTGTAAAGTATTCAGCACTGCAGAGAACTTAACCCCTTCAGAGGCCAAGACACACCAGGCACTGATCCACCAGGCCACTCACCACGTGAACCACGCCCGAGTGCCAGAGCAGAAACTGCATGTCTGGTGTGAACATTCACCTGCCGTGCATCAGGTGATTCACGCACTGAATGTCGTCCGGACACTCTGCGCCTGAACCTAAAAGGCCGAGACTGCTGAGACCGGGTCATAACATGACCCCCCCCCCCTTGATGAGGGGTCACCGAACCCTCAAAGGCCGCACCTGGTTTCTCTGGGAATCTCCGGAAAAATTTCCGCACCAGTCTAGCTGCATGCACCTCAGACGCCAAAATCCAAGAATTATCTTCTGGTCCATAGCCTTTCCACTTAACCAGAAATTGTAACCTGCGTCTACGCCATCTAGAGTCCAGGATATTCTCCACTTCATATTCCAGATCACCATCCACCAGAACTGGCTCGGACGGAGAGACAGAAGGAATCAGAGGTGGAAGAAACTTCTTCAATAAAGCCTTGTTATTAATGGCGCAGTTGTACTCCCTATGAGGCGGCAATTTTTCAGATTGGGATTTGGAGAAAACAGAAGAAAGATCAGACAAGTATTCCGGAACTTGATCATCTTCAGTCAGTACCGAAGACAGAGTAATAGTTGAATCCCTACATTTACACCTCCAACTGGTTAATTTCTGGGATTGCCAGTCAATTACTGGGTTGTGGGCTTTCAGCCACGGGTACCCCAAAATAACTTCACTTTGGAGACCCTGTAAAACCAAGAAAGTACAAAGCTCCTCATGTTCCCCTTCAGTCACCATTCTCAATTTGACTAGAAACTGGGGCTTGGATTCTGCAATAGAAGAAGAATCAATAGCCTGAAGATTGATCTTCTTAGTTACTGGAGCAAGAGAAAAATGACACTGGCGTGCAAAATCATAATTCATAACATTAACCATCGCCCCGGAATCAACAAAGGCCTTAGCAGTACATGAGGAGAACAAACTACAATCAGGAAACGTCACAGACAAGGAAAAGCGAAAACCTGGTCCAAGACAAACCTCTGGGTTGGACTTCACTGGAGGGCGTTTCAAACATTGCGAGATTACATGACCTGGATCTCCACAGTAAAAGCACCTTTTATTTTTGCGCCGATAATCCCTCCGCTGTTCAGGAGTTTTGAAATGATCAATTTGCATTGGCTCAGAAAACTCATTATTTACGGAAGGGAGCGGCAAATTGTGTTTCCTTTGGCGTAGTCGTCGGTGTACCTGTATGGCTAAAGACATAGATTCATTAAGCGATTTAGGTTTTGGGAACCCCAACATTACGTCCTTTACCGAGTCAGATAAACCCTTGCGGAAGATGGCTGCCAGCGAGGAGTCATTCCACGTAGTCTGTACAGCCCATTTTCTAAATTTCTGACAATACATTTCTGCCTTATCGGAACCCTGCTGCAAATTAATGAGAGCATGTTCAGCAACACCTTCAGCATCACGTTCAGAATAAATCAACCCAAGGCTCTCAAAAAATGAATCAGGATTTAGCAAAGCTGGGTCATTAGGAAGCAAAGAATACGCCCATTGCTGGGCATCACCTCGCAGTAGGGAGATGATGACCTGAACCTGTTGCTGAGGTGTTCCAGCAGAACGAGTTTTAACTGAGAAATAATTCCGACAGCTATTTTTAAAATTGTCAAACTGGGTATAGTCTCCTGAAAAACAGTCGGGTAACTTAATTTTAGGCTCCACATCTTGTGGCAGCCCTGCAGTCTCGAGAGCTTGTATGCGCTGACCTAACGCCTGATTTGAGAGAGTCAGTTTTTTCACCTGCTCAATCAAAGCAGCAATAGCTTGCTCCATGACAAAAAAAACTATTGAAGGATCCCACAAAAAAAAATTCCAATGAAAAAGGTCAGCTAGTTTTTTCTTTTTGGCCGGTCTTACTGTTATGATTTGGGGATCCCTGACCACGGACTGGCCCCGGACTGATAACTTCTCAGTACGGTACAGGAAAAACATATATAAAAACCAACAATCATAAGTATGAGCAGTTTGGACTTCTAGTGTGGATCCTCCTACACCCTGCCTCGCACAACTAGAAGTAGCCGTGGGCCCGACTAACTTGCCTGAAGGGGCACGAGCACAGCCGGAGAAGTAGCTAACCTGCAAAGAGAAATAGAGCCCCTGTCTAGCTTCACGTTTACGAAGGAGAGGCAGATACAGAACAAGCCCCCCACAGATGTCCAGACTTGGACTAACGGTGAACGTGAGTACACAAAAGCATAGGAAGAGAATAAACGTGAAACACAGAATAACTGAACTAAGCAAGGGATAGGGAAAAACAGAACTTAGGATCACACACAAAAAACCCCTACCAAAATTCCAAACTTCCAAACAGAAAAATACCTAGGGCTCGCTGCGCCCGGAACACTATGTCTGGATACAAGCTCAATACTTAGCGAACCAGTCCTGTGTGAACAGGAGCAAGAAACTGGATGGGCCAGGATGCAGATGGTAGCAGCTTTCAGACAACAGACATTCACTGAGAACAGGAACAGACGTTTAAGACCGGCATCAGGTAGCATGTACAACAGCCTTATATGCTGAAGAGAAGGCCTCGCCCATGGCCTGTAAAGTATTCAGCACTGCAGAGAACTTAACCCCTTCAGAGGCCAAGACACACCAGGCACTGATCCACCAGGCCACTCACCACGTGAACCATGCCCGAGTGCCAGAGCAGAAACTGCATGTCTGGTGTGAACATTCCCCTGCCGTGCATCAGGTGATTCACGCGCTGAATGCCGTCCGGACACTCTGCGCCTGAACCTAAAAGGCCGAGACTGCTGAGACCGGGTCATAACAATGCCCCATTCCCAGAGTTCCTTTCTCCATGTCCTAACGTGCAGCAGCCATTTTAGTGAAAATAAAAATCGTTACCACAAAACAGGGGAAATCCAGATTTGATACAGAATGTTATAAAACATGAATTATGACGTGCATGCCTTTAAAATCATATTTTTCTGTATTTGATATTATGAGTTCTGGCCTGGCAGGTTTCTAGGTCTCAGCTTACCTGCAAATTAGTTTGGTAGTCTGGAAATGGACTACCTGCACCTCTTGACATGGATTGTGAATTGAACTAAAAGACACAGAAGACACAATCAAACTATAACAATGAACAACTTTCATAACCTGATGCAATACCATATAAACATAATTCATAACACCATATAAAAGACAAACAGAAGTCTGCACCTACACGCTATGCTGAAATGTTTAGTAGAGCCGTTACAAGCAATATCCTTGAACATAAACTAAAAAATAGTTTGACCTTCTCTATGAGTGTGAAATTCTTTGTGAGTTATACATAGTAGCTGCACAAATCTTTGTGTTCTCTTGGATTCCAGGCTGATAGCTATTGCCAATACATCTCCCATTGTGGGAGCTCGGTTGACATTTATACGGCTAAAGCTAAGCTACTAGATCACATGTCTGACAGTGGAAAGTGACAGAAAATAAGTGACAACAGGAAGTGCAGCCGGGTTGTTAAGTCTGAATTAACTTTGCAGTAACTGATGGTAAACTGTCACAGTGTAACGGATCGAACGCGGTCACAAAATGACAGATGGTCGCGAATGTCTAAGAAGCTAAATCGAAAGTGCTTTTTTTTATTTCAGGAGTAACCAAAATTCACTTTCATGTTAAATGCTATAAAATGTTTGGTTTTTTTAATCACTTTAAAAAGTCAAGTTCATTGGAAAGTAATTTGATTTATTAGCCACGCAGCTGTTTTGTTTCCTCTCATTACTCTTAGAAACCTCTATGTAATATTTTGGGTTTTACAATGTAGTTTGTGAGTAGGAATTGGCAGATTGTCACATGGGATTATTTGTAGTACATAAAATATACTGCGCCTAGGAGGAATCAAAAGCAATAAAATATAATGTTAATCAAATCCCTCGCTCTGTACAGTCAGTAGTGCTGCAGGTCTGCAGACGTAAAGTTCTCACAGTTGCTCCTTGATTCCTCATTACAAGCAAATTTCAAACTGTCACGGATACTTAAAGAGATTGTCCAGGATATATATATATATATATATATATATATATATATATATATATATATATATATATTTATTTATTTTTTATTATGCTGGCGTAGGTGAATAAAGAAAAAAAAAAAAACATGCTGAACTGTCCCCAGTGCTCCAATGTCTTCCTACACAGTCCAGTCCTCTCTTTTTGTGGCGATATTCCTCATTGGCTGTGACGTCCCAGTTCCATTTCCTTGGGCCGCTGATTGGGCCGATCAGCGGCCTTAACGGTCTAAGGAAAGGACCTGTAGACTGTGGATATCACATGTTGTGACATGCCGGATCCAGTTACTGGCCTCAGCATTCATGTGCGGTGGGGACTTCTGCCAGAAGAAAACATCTGAGCAGCATGACCAGACCACATCGGGAGGCACCAGGGATATGTTAGTATGTTTTTTTTTCCTCCCCCAGCCTAATTAAAAAAAAAAAAATGTTCTAGACAGCACCTTTAAAACAGAACTTTTGCTAAAATTTCAGTGCACATTGTAGCCTTTAGCTATGCCCATTTTTCAGCGAGCTACAACCTTTCCAAACAAGCAGAGCCCCTTTTCTGATGATCAGAGAATAAAATTGTCTCAATCACTTAATAAATGTGGTGCAAGGCATAGAGAGGGAGAGAGAGTACTAAGAGTGTCATTTGGTGTCTATGTGTATCTGCACCACCAACAATACATGCTGACACAAGAGACACTCAAAGCTCTAGTTTTGAAATTGGTATCCTAACATATCTTAAAGCAGGGTTCCCTAACCAGCGGTCCCCGGACCAGGTGCAGGCCGTTGTTTTTTTTTTTTGCTGGTCTGAGTAGACGCAGCTCCCAGCACAGCACATTATTTGGGGTGCAGTGGGGTGGGTCAGCAATCTGGCCACAGTGTCATAGTTCCTGGCGGCGACCTAGCTGTACATCGAGGTCCCGCCAGCACCCCCCGGACTACAGCGCTATTTGTTGTATAGTGCTGCTAAGTAGCAATGCTGTACACTGATGCTCAATGTACAGTGCTGCTACTCTACTTGCAGAATTTGCTCAGACAGGGACAAGAATTTCCTGTTTTCATTTCCTTCCTGCTAGCTGTATGTTCTGCGAGTTAGAGGTGGAGGAGCTCCGGATGCTAGTGGGCAGCTAGATATAACATCACTTGTCCTACCTGTTGCTCATACTCATTCTGAACCAACCAGAACACCCACCCACCCACCCCCGCCCCACCCTGTTGGGCCATGGAAAAATGCTTGAAGCCGGTCTCTGGTGCAAAAAAAGGTTGGGGACCACTGTCTTAGAGCATAGAATAAACAAATGAGTAAAAATTGTTTGTGGTATGCCAAGACCACCAGGTATGAGACTTGGAAGCTATTGCACCACAGTTCTGGAAACATAGTGGGTGCTGCAGACTGGTATCTAGCATGCAAATTTAATACATGTGTTTTATTTAGAATTTTTAATGAAGTTTCTATGGTGAACTTTCTTTGCTAAGGGACCTGCACTAGTTACACCACTGTTTCAAAGATAATTGAAGTTGGATGTCCTATTTTAACATAAAATTTAGTTTTTGGTCTTCTTAAGCATTATAAATATAACCAACCAGTCCACTGGGAATAGTACTGATAGCCCTAAGGGGGCTTATATAGTTAATGGGTAGAGATGAGCGAACACTGTTCGGATCAGCCGATCCGAACAGCACGCTCCCATAGAAATGAATGGAAGCACCTGTGACGCCGGCCGGCGCGTGCTGTTTGGATCAGCTGATTTGAACAATGTTCGCTCATCTCTATTAATGGGTGACTGCCCCTGACACATAGACTATGGAAAGGTAAATACCTGTATGAGACAAAACTTCCCACTAGCAGGTGGTTGATAGAAAGATCAAAAATAGGAGATAGCTTGTAACTTCTAGTTAACTAGAAGCTGAATCTGGGAAGACCATCAAGAAAACAATTGTGGCATGAAAAAGGAAATAGCTAGAAGGGGAGTAAGGACGTTACCATACTTTGTAATTAAAGCTTAAAATGAAATGTCCTCCATAATAACAATGCATAGTAAATAAGAATAGACTTCTTCTTGTGCAATTCAAGTGACCAGCACTAACAACTCTCCAAGTCCACATTCCCATGCCACTCTGATTTTTTTATGGCACAACAGAAACAGGGCCACTCCTACCAACTTATGGAAAAAGATAATGGACATCTGGTTCTAGGGTGCTTGTTCTCCCAAATATGCTGCCTGATATCTTACTGTACTGTAGTTTGTGAAGTTCAAGAAGTAATAAAGGAAAGAGTAGGCATCTACAGAGATAGAGTCTGCTGCAGAAAGTGATCAGCTGATCCACCGATGAATCAGCTGTAAGACTGTTACATAACAATTGTCTCAAACAAACTAATAGGAAGGACATGATGACACAGCAGAACTTGTGTTCTTTGTAATGCTCTAAGACTATGCAGGCCTTGAGGCTAATATAACTTCACCCCCAATGAAGATGTATTATGACTAAATGATATTTAAAGTGGAAGTTGCCATTTCATATTTGTTAATTTATTATGCTCCTCAGCCTGAAAACATCTTAATTTGTGTTCCTTGAAGAACAGATATTTACATACACTACATGATCCTGTATCTCTGATATCCAATGATGCTACAAAATATTCTGTTTTTCTATTGAGCAGGTTTGTGCCTTTCAGGCATTGCCCTTCATTTTATATATTCTGTACAAATCTATATTCCAGCAATATACTCACATTTAAAACAGTAAAGTCAGCATTGCAGTTAATCCAGGTGTGAATATTATTTTATAAAGATCAACTCAGTTCTTCCTTGAAAGAAAGCCAAAATGAAAATTACATGTTACACGGTCACCTTCCCTACATTATGAAGCATTGAAGAGTGGGCAATTCGAGAGACTCAATAACCGTGCAATCTTCAAGTGTTTCATGACATGAAAACAAGAGATGTAAGCGATGGCACTTCTTCACTTTTACCATTAATTTCATTCTATAGGAAACAGAGACAAGTAAATTGTACTTTTATCGCTTTCATGTTTGAGCATATATTTAAATGGAAAATTACAATTTGCTCTGTTTTTAGGATTTATATAATGGTAAAAAGGCACGACCTAGAGAGAAATGTTGCACAGTAAGACAAGGGCCATATTACACAATCCCAAAAAATGATATTCAGATTGTAATTGCACTTGATGTAACATTACATAATCATTATTTTACAATGAACTATAACAAAAAAACATCAGTTTTGACTAAGTACTGGATTTATATCTGAGGAGTCTGTAGGTATATATTGTCTAGTGCTTAAGACTGTTCCCATCCCATTCCATGTCCGCTCTGTGTCATTCCGCCGGTTTTCCATCCTCAGACCTGAAAAACTGGACTGGGGATGGTTTACCGGCGGTTAGTTTTAAAACTTTTTCACTTGAATGGGTTTCAAAAGCAAACTGACAGTGTCTGCCTGCGGCCTCTCTGAGGGGAAACCGTTTTTTTCACCCGGACACAAAGTCAAACATGCAGGACGTTGTGTCCGGCTGAAGAAAAAGTTTCCCCGCAGAGAGGCTACAGGCAGACACCGTCAGTTTGCTTTTAATACCCATTTAAGTGAATAGGTTTTAAAACTGACCTCTAGGAAGCCATCTCCAATCCAGTTTCTCGGGGATGAGGACTGAAACCCGGTGTAGTGACAAAGCGACCGCAAAATCACGGCTGCAAAATAACGTGGCGTATACGATCCAGGCTCCCATTGAAATCAATGGGAGCTTTTACGGCGCGCAAAGTCTCACACGCCGTATACGTGCCACATCACGCAGCATGTTACTCCGTGTGAATGAACCCTAAAAGTGAAAGACACAGAGTGAGTGTGAGCCAAAGCCTAAAAGATACTTCCAACAGTATCTAGACCAAATGAGAAACTAAAGACAATACAAAACTTAAATGGTCACAAATGGATTCAAAGTAACAAACATTTTTTGTTAAAGGGTGTTTCTGTGTTTATTTTTTTTAATGTCTTTTAGAGCTATTAATGGGTTAATAAATGCACCTATAAACATTTGGAATTATTTCTGGGTGTCTCTGGGAGCTCCTGTTGTCTCCCGTGTTTGTTTACATGCTTCAGCTTCCTGCTATGTAACCTTCTTACTTACCTCTCTCACCTTATCCCCCCTTTTTTACTCCCACCCTCCTTCCTCTCCTCCCTCCTCTCTCTCTCCTCCATACACCTCCTCCCTGTCTCTCTAGCTATCCTGCCCTTCCTTACCTATGCAACCCAACCTCCGACCCTGTGAGATGGAATGTGCTCTTCTCTATCACTGCTCTGTTCTCTGTGGCAATGATCCAACTCTACTTCGAATGCGGAAGCTGCACAGTAGAGGTGGATTATCAGCAGCAGTTCACAGAGCAGCGATGGAGAAGAACGAGCACCTGCCGAATCAGTAAAGAAGGAGGAGTCGTCCTCCAGGAAGAAGTGTGGAGGGTAAATATAATGGGGTGGAGTAGTAGTGACAATCCATTTAAGGAAATGGGGACATCTCCGGAAATGGGGAAACGGATTGTCCCCAATCAGAAAATGTTCTTAAACGGTAACTATCCATTTTTTTATTAATTAGGTTATTTAGAGATTAGGAGGGGGAGGGTGTTTACATTAGTGTAGGGATTTCCAGTTATCCCAGAAAACCCCTTAAAAGAAGAGTATTTAATGTTTTTAATTTTAAACTTTTTTTAATTTTACATGCATATTTAACAATATTTTAAGTGTCGTTATCGCCCCCTTATTGCTTGTATAAGTTTAGGTTTAACACTAGAGCTCACTATATGTCCATCCCCAAACATGCTTAAAAATGCAGAGAAAAAAGTCTTGTAAACATCTCTCCTCCTTTTTCCGGTGGAACATTGGTGGAACCTATTATAGATTTTGGGGTCCATGGGTTTCCACTGCTATCCTCTTTTTAGCTTTCCGTTTTTTGGGACCCCAAGAACTGGATGCCAAACGCATGAGTGTACCTAGCATAAGTAAAAAGATCAAAATATACACTTCTTTCATCATGACCCAAATATAATGTGAACTGAGTCCAATGAGAATGACAGCAGGAATCTAATTGGGTGCATTGTGCAACTCACTTGTGTCATTACTTGTTTTTTTGTTGGGGCTGTTCCTTTTTAGTTTGTACTATAACTAGAGATGAGCGAACACTAAAATGTTCGAGGTTCGAAATTCGATTCGAACAGCCGCTCACTGTTCGAGTGTTCGAATGGGTTTCGAACCCCATTATAGTCTATGGGGAACATAAACTCGTTAAGGGGGAAACCCAAATTCGTGTCTGGAGGGTCACCAAGTCCACTATGACACCCCAGGAAATGATACCAACACCCTGGAATGACACTGGGACAGCAGGGGAAGCATGTCTGGGGGCATAAAAGTCACTTTATTTCATGGAAATCCCTGTCAGTTTGCGATTTTCGCAAGCTAACTTTTCCCCATAGAAATGCATTGGCCAGTGCTGATTGGCCAGAGTACGGAACTCGACCAATCAGCGCTGGCTCTGCTGGAGGAGGCGGAGTCTAAGATAGCTCCACACCAGTCTCCATTCAGGTCCGACCTTAGACTCCGCCTCCTCCGGCAGAGCCAGCGCTGATTGGCCGAAGGCTGGCCAATGCATTCCTATGCGAATGCAGACTTAGCAGTGCTGAGTCAGTTTTGCTCAACTACACATCTGATGCACACTCGGCACTGCTACATCAGATGTAGCAATCTGATGTAGCAGAGCCGAGGGTGCACTAGAACCCCTGTGCAAACTCAGTTCACGCTAATAGAATGCATTGGCCAGCGCTGATTGGCCAATGCATTCTATTAGCCCGATGAAGTAGAGCTGAATGTGTGTGCTAAGCACACACATTCAGCACTGCTTCATCAAGCCAATACAATGCATTAGCCAGTGCTGATTGGCCAGAGTACGGAATTCGGCCAATCAGCGCTGGCTCTGCTGGAGGAGGCGGAGTCTAAGATCGCTCCACACCAGTCTCCATTCAGGTCCGACCTTAGACTCCGCCTCCTCCGGCAGAGCCAGCGCTGATTGGCCGAAGGCTGGCCAATGCATTCCTATGCGAATGCAGACTTAGCAGTGCTGAGTCAGTTTTGCTCAACTACACATCTGATGCACACTCGGCACTGCTACATCAGATGTAGCAATCTGATGTAGCAGAGCCGAGGGTGCACTAGAACCCCTGTGCAAACTCAGTTCACGCTAATAGAATGCATTGGCCAGCGCTGATTGGCCAATGCATTCTATTAGCCCGATGAAGTAGAGCTGAATGTGTGTGCTAAGCACACACATTCAGCACTGCTTCATCAAGCCAATACAATGCATTAGCCAGTGCTGATTGGCCAGAGTACGGAATTCGGCCAATCAGCGCTGGCCAATGCATTCTATTAGCCCGATGAAGTAGAGCTGAATGTGTGTGCTAAGCACACACATTCAGCACTGCTTCATCAAGCCAATACAATGCATTAGCCAGTGCTGATTGGCCAGAGTACGGAATTCGGCCAATCAGCGCTGGCTCTGCTGGAGGAGGCGGAGTCTAAGATAGCTCCACACCAGTCTCCATTCAGGTCCGACCTTAGACTCCGCCTCCTCCGGCAGAGCCAGCGCTGATTGGCCGAAGGCTGGCCAATGCATTCCTATGCGAATGCAGACTTAGCAGTGCTGAGTCAGTTTTGCTCAACTACACATCTGATGCACACTCGGCACTGCTACATCAGATGTAGCAATCTGATGTAGCAGAGCCGAGGGTGCACTAGAACCCCTGTGCAAACTCAGTTCACGCTAATAGAATGCATTGGCCAGCGCTGATTGGCCAATGCATTCTATTAGCCCGATGAAGTAGAGCTGAATGTGTGTGCTAAGCACACACATTCAGCACCGCTTCATCAAGCCAATACAATGCATTAGCCAGTGCTGATTGGCCAGAGTACGGAATTCGGCCAATCAGCGCTGGCTCTGCTGGAGGAGGCGGAGTCTAAGGTCGGACCTGAATGGAGACTGGTGTGGAGCGATCTTAGACTCCGCCTCCTCCAGCAGAGCCAGCGCTGATTGGCCGAATTCCGTACTCTGGCCAATCAGCACTGGCTAATGCATTGTATTGGCTTGATGAAGCAGTGCTGAATGTGTGTGCTTAGCACACACATTCAGCTCTACTTCATCGGGCTAATAGAATGCATTGGCCAATCAGCGCTGGCCAATGCATTCTATTAGCGTGAACTGAGTTTGCACAGGGGTTCTAGTGCACCCTCGGCTCTGCTACATCAGATTGCTACATCTGATGTAGCAGTGCCGAGTGTGCATCAGATGTGTAGTTGAGCAAAACTGACTCAGCACTGCTAAGTCTCTGCATTCGCATAGGAATGCATTGGCCAGCCTTCGGCCAATCAGCGCTGGCTCTGCCGAAGGAGGCGGAGTCTAAGGTCGGACCTGAATGGAGACTGGTGTGGAGCGATCTTAGACTCCGCCTCCTCCAGCAGAGCCAGCGCTGATTGGTCGAGTTCCGTACTCTGGCCAATCAGCGCTGGCCAATGCATTCTATTAGCCCGATGAAGTAGAGCTGAATGTGTGTGCTTAGCACACACATTCAGCTCTACTTCATCAGGCTAATAGAATACATTGGCCAATCAGCGCTGGCCAATGCATTCTATTAGCTTGATGAAGCAGAGTGTGCACAAGGGTTCAAGCGCACCCTCGGCTCTGATGTAGCAGAGCTGAGGGTGCACAAGGGTTCAAGTGCACCCTCGGCTCTCCTACATCAGAGCCGAGGGTGCGCTTGAACCCTTGTGCAGCCTCGGCTCTGCTACATCAGAGCCGAGGGTGCGCTTGAACCCTTGTGCACACTCTGCTTCATCAAGCTAATAGAATGCATTGGCCAGCGCTGATTGGCCAGAGTACGGAATTCGGCCAATCAGCGCTGGCCAATGCATCCCTATGGGAAAAAGTTTATCTCACAAAAATCACAATTACACACCCGATAGAGCCCCAAAAAGTTATTTTTAATAACATTCCCCCCTAAATAAAGGTTATCCCTAGCTATCCCTGCCTGTACAGCTATCCCTGTCTCATAGTCACAAAGTTCACATTCTCATATGACCCGGATTTGAAATCCACTATTCGTCTAAAATGGAGGTCACCTGATTTCGGCAGCCAATGACTTTTTCCAATTTTTTTCAATGCCCCCGGTGTCGTAGTTCCTGTCCCACCTCCCCTGCGCTGTTATTGGTGCAAAAAAGGCGCCAGGGAAGGTGGGAGGGGAATCGAATTTTGGCGCACTTTACCACGTGGTGTTCGATTCGATTCGAACATGGCGAACACCCTGATATCCGATCGAACATGTGTTCGATAGAACACTGTTCGCTCATCTCTAACTATAACACATTTGACATTGAAGCTAATGTTTTAGATTAACTAGAATATAGATACATACAAGAGTTTAATACTCGTTCCTCCCTACAGTCTTTCATTAGAACAGAGCATGCTGTAACTTAGCATTCAGTGCTTAGCCTAAGTGTTCACATCTGCGGCATAGAATAGCTCTAAAATGAAATTTTGAAAAGCAATATTTCTAAAGATCATTTGTCTTTCAAATGTATTATTGCAGGCACCAAACTGTTTAGGAAGGTCAGGATGGAATGACATTTTAAGCTAAATTGTCTCTTACAATTTGGCTTTCATGAGAAATGTAACACACAAACAGGTAAATATTATAAAGGTTTTTATTTCTTAGCAACTTTGACATTAACATTTCCTGCAGTCCTAAAGAAACGAATAATGAATAAAGAAATGAAAATTCAGAATATTGGTCAATGCTGTGGAGAAGCCTGCATGGGATGCAAGTTATTTCTGAATAAGCACGACTTACATTTGCATGGTCCAAAACACTGGTGTTTTATAGTCAATGGAAAAACTACTTAACAATGTTCTAAACAGCAGTAGACATCTGGCAAACTGGGTATCTTTTGTAGCTTTTACAGTGGACAAATATGACCTTAAAGAGGTTGTCTGGGCTAAGCAATACATTCTAATTAGGCAGGGGAGGTGAAAAAAATATAAAAGAAAAAAAAACATACTCACTTGTCCACAATGCTCCAATGTCCTCCTGGGGCAGTCTGGTCTGGTCTGGTCGGCTGCCTTCTTGCTGTTGAATTTCTCGCCAGCTGTGACATCTTGATTCATTTCCACCTGGACCAGTGATTGGACCCAGTAGTCATGTGACTGAACAACATCTTTAATTGTTTTTATTTCCAGTCCAGGTTTTGACATTTTGTGTTTTGCTAGTTTTCCATAGTGTCATTGTTACAATGGTTTCAGCTGACAAGTGTCCTGGAACCAAATAAGATCTGCTTGAGAGGCCACTGTATTTGCAATCTGATGTTTCTTGTAATTGTAATCTGGGTAACAATTATATATATGTATAAAATGTCATAAAACCATGTTGTACTTAGAAAGGACACTCACAGTAACTATATGCATATCTCAATGTGCCCATCTATCAGACCACGTAAAGTAGACACCTCTGTACCTCCTACTTGACACTTTAAACTTCTTTTATGTATATTGTACTTACTTCCCTGCAATGTATTTTTCATTTCTGATCAGATGCCATTCTGAATTTTAAAATTTCCCCCTCTTTCTTTCTTTCTTTCTTTCTTTCTTTCTTTCTTTCTTTCTTTCTTTCTTTCTTTCTTTCTTTCTTTCTTTCTTTTTCTTCTCAAAAAGCCTCAGCAAAGCATCACATGGGCAGTTAAAGACAATATCATATATAGCTGCTGAGAGGCCAAGAAGAGAGGAAGTGTAATTATTATTGTCTCTATATTCTCCTAAATAAATAACAGACCATATACTATAGCTCCCAACCATCCTGGATTCAGTGGGACAGTCCTGGATTCTGGGTGCTGTCCTGGACAGTGGGAGACATGTTCCAGATTTAACTCAATTGTGTCCTTCAGACACAGATAAGTTGAATATAATGGTGAAGTAGAAAACCATCCACTCCCTAGTTTACCATTCGGCCCCTGTGATACCACTTAGGGCTTGTTCACATGGAGTAAACGCGCCGCGCATTGTGGCGCGTTTACGGCGCATGTACGCCTCATTTTTTTACGCGCGATTACGCCGCGTTAATGCCGCGTCGCACCGTAAAAAAACGCAGCGTACATGCGCCATAAACGCACCACAATGCGCGGCGCGTTTACTCTGTGTGAACGAGCCCTTACATTGCACATTCTGTTCCCTGAAGCTTCCGGGACCAAAGCCAGCAGGGAACAACAGGGGAACGGTACGAGGTGAGTATAAGGGTTTTTTCATATTTGTTTGATACTGTAGGGAAAAGAGGAAAGACATAACCTAGAATTGTAAAAAAATAAAATAAATAAATAATAAAATAAATGTTAAAAGGAAATTTTATTTTTATAAAAATGCAAATATTTGCTAAAATGAATGTAAGGTTAGCTGACCGTTACCTGAAAAAAATACTTTAGGTTTAGAATTCATTTAAATAAAAGAAGCAATAGACACCTCACAATCTCCAGAGAGGGTAATGGTAAAAACAGGCTGCTGGAAAGGGATATGAAAGCATATAATAATGTAGATTATTATACATGTATTCATTTGTATTACTGTATTATGCAAAAAGGAAAAGAGAGACAAAAGAAATTTACTGTCACTCAAACACTGCAGCTGGCTTATGAGCTAGTCTGTGAAGATTCTGCAGAGAGAATTACTGAATCATATTCTTCACATACATCAAAATTGATGATCCACATACTTTAACTACTTGCCAACCATCAATTTACTTTAAACTTCTGGACACGGCTGTTTGGATGTACCTGTAGCAAAAATATAAGCTATACATGAATATGCAGCTGCAGGAGAGGGAAATGGACTGTCGGTGATAGCGAGAGAGAATAGAAGAGGCAGGGATGGTTTATTACTGTCTCTGCCTTCCCAATCTCTCTATACACAGCACTCAATAAGTGCTGTGTATACAGCTATGGGAGCTACCATGATGCAGCTTCTCCAATGGCCCAGAGGTCATGTGATCTGCCAATTGCTAAGAACTGTTGGAAGAAGCATCTACATTCTAGAGGACCCAGATCATCTGTCTACTGGGTGCTAGGAGGCCATATTCTATAACCCAGAAAAAAAAATGTAATGTTACAATGCCCTCCCTCAATGGTATGTTATAACTCTGTGTAAGGGAATTGTCAGTTGAGCAATTCCCCAGTGCTGCTGCTGAAACCAGGGAAGAAGGGAAAGACAGAGACAGTGAGTCCTAAACTCAACCCAGCCCTTGTCCCTACCTACTTTCATCACTGTCCTAATGACAGGGACAACTGGGAGAAAGTCCCTTCTCTGAACATGTATAAACACAGAGCGCGGACGTGACGTCTCCCCTTCCAGTACCTGCCCACACTCTCCTAACCTGGGAGGCAGGGGGCATCGAGGCAAAGAAGAACGAGAACACCGGGCACCGGACAAGCCATCTCTGCAGGTAAGTGGACACCAGGGGGGACTAAGTAGCCAGAGGATTTTTAAAAAAAATCCTCTGGCTACTTAATGATTAAAAAAAAATCACTACACAGCGTGGATTCTAACAATTAAAGAGTTCAATTGTTAGATTCCATGCTGTATAGTGATTAGGATTGTTTGTAAAATCCGATCTCCGATTAGTGAAAAAATCCCATTGACTTGCATTGGGATCGGAATTGGGATCGAGATTGGGTTCAAATGAAAAATGATCGGAAATCGGATTTCAAAAACGATCCTGAAAAGTCAAGATCGGCTCAACTCTACCTCGCCAAGCTACAAGCAGCCAGTTGGGGAACCAGTCAGGCAGATACACTCTGCAAACTGAATATACAGTGATAGGAGTTTGTTCACATAGTGTTTAACAGTCAGCACCTCGAGAAGTTGAAGGAAGAGCTGTAAAGCTTTTTTTTTTTTTTTTTTTTCACTAAGAGTGCTTTGAATATTTCCAAAGGAGAAACATGACAACAAAAATTAAAATCTACCGCTATACTGAGATCTTGCTTCATCGTACTGGCTTCATCCTTGAATTAGCTTTGATGCCTCATTGAAACAATGAGAATAGTAAAGGAACTTTCAAAGCTAGGTTACCAAAGCAACAGTATATATAATTGTTGCTGCAGAGATAGTATGCATATAAGTCATTTATAAAGGTGAGCATACACCCTGATATGTCTAAGTCAAGCTTTTCAGAAATTGCCTTATACTTAATATTCTAGTAGCACTCTCAGAATATCCACATGAAGAAAACTAAAGCTGCATTTTTGTCTTACAAAATAGGCAGAAGACTGGTTCGTTGCAATCTCGGTACAACTCCTTTAGAGTAATACTGAGAGTCATATTACTGGCACAAAAATTACTTAGATGGCAAAAAATAGAAAATTAAAAGGAGAGGTGAAATAAAGACATCAAAATAAGAGCATAGAAAAATGTGCAATATAAAATTAAGTACTTGACAGGTATTGGTTCCAAAAATTCATCACATTTTTGAAGCCTCATGCAATCTATTTTGTAAGGGCTCGTTCACATCAGCGTTGTGAACTCCGTTATGCAGGTTTCCGTTTCCTGCCTAAAACAGAGGCAGGATACGGAAACCTGCAGGAGTCTCTCACCCATTCATTTGAATGGGTGAGAGAGATGTCCGGCCGTGAGCGGCGGTGAGCGTTTTAGGCTCTCCGCCGCGAAACCGGGTTTTATAATCCGGACACAGAGTCGGACATGCAGTACTCTGTGTCCGGATAAAAAAAATCCGGTTTCGCGGCGGAGAGAATAAAACGCTCACCGCCACTCACGGCTGGACCCGGTCTGTGCTTTCCGTCTTCTGGCATGCAGAAGACGGAAAGCACAGAACGGAAAGAAGAACGCAGGTGTGAACCTAGCGTAAGGCAGTGATGCCCCACCTTTTTGGGCCTGGGGGCCATATAAATTTCCAACAGCGTTTCATGGACTACTTCACTGTAAAAATATGAAAAAGAAAAAAATAGAGCAGATACTATTTTTATTAGAAACGCATTGTACTTACCATTCATTCTGTAGTAATTGGTGGGATGTTTAATATTGTTTTCCCAAAACCAACTTTTGAATGTCTGGCTGCATGTAGAGACACCAAGTCGGAGTACTGAATCGAGATGTTCATCTGTGAGGCGATTACGTAAGACGTCATCACTGAAAACGTTTGTTCACACCTAAGTACTTGTAAACATCATGATCATCCTTGATGCTTTTTTTCAGAGATTTGGAGGCGTTTCTGCAGGCAACACGGCGTAGAAATCAATTATCTGCATCGCTCAAAAATTTTTCAAGCAGGGATGTCTGGTTTTGCAAGACAATCAGTTCCAGTTGCAGGTCTCTCAGGGCACTTGACACATCGGCCGCAAATGGATTTTCGAAGAGACATATATCATTCTTCAATTCATGAAAATCCATAAATCTTTCATTGAAATTATCCTTCAAGAGCCCCAGAAGTTGGATCCTTCTTGCTTTGGGGAAAGACATACTTAGCTTTTGATCCAGACTTAGAACTGTACATGCTGGTAAGTGGACAAGCTGCACCCTTCCCGCCTGCTGAATGAACTATTGCAATTTTGCTTGGAAGGCTGAAATGTCTGCATACACATGCAAAATCAACATGTCTCTCCCTTGTAGTTTGGTGTTGAGTTAATTCAGATGTGACGTGATGTCGCATAAAATCGCCAGATCCCACAACCACGAGGGGTCATTCAGTTGAGGCACTTGCTTTGATTTCTCCATCAAAAAAATTTCAATCTCATGTCTCAAATCAAAAAACCGTTTTAGTACCTTTCCTCCAGTGGACTTCACTATGAAAGAGAATGTCTTCATATTCGGATTCTATTTTTCTAATAACTCCTGCTGCCGCCAATCCAAACATAAATTCTGGAACCCTCTTTAGTCATTCCCATTCATTTTTCCCAAGGAAGAGAAAGACCCTCTATTACAGCTGAAACTTCTTTGAACAAGCCTTTGCCAGTGGTGGTCCCAACCATGCCCCTCATGGCCGCTAACTCTTCTGTAATTTCAAAATCCCACAAATACATATCAAGAGTTGAGCTTTATCAGATACGTCGGTGGACTGTGAGCAGCAATAGAAAACATTTTGAACCGTCCCTTAGTTTGGACTGAAAATTTTTCCCCAAATCTTCCACTTGCCTTGTAATTGTCATGCGAGAAAGGCTGATAGCTTCAACTGCATTCATCTTTTCAGGACATATTTCCTCCACCATTGCTAGCAAGCACTTTTTTACATATTGGCCATGGGAAAATGGCTTCACTTGTCTGCTCAAAATGTGAACAACTCTGTAGCTTGCCCTAACCGACGCGTGATTTTCTTGTCTCTTCTTGGTAAATATGCTTGTCAAGCCTAAAATTTCTTAATGTAACTTAGCAATCTTTTCTTCGCCGCCTGAACCAAGGATGCTGCCATACTTTTTCTTGTGCTTTGTTTAATAATACCGTTTAATGTGTTGCACTTTCTTTGCAAATCAAACACATTGGCTTGTTATCATGTTACATAAAATAGTAAATATCTGTCCACTTTTCTTCGAAGTTTCTGCACTCAGAGTTAACTTTAATTTCTTCAGCTCTCCCATTTCATCAGCACACAAATGTTGCCCCGTACGGTACCACTTGTGTTGCTACTGGAAGGAAACTGCCAAAAATGCAAATAAGGTGCCTTGAATAATTTGTAATAATAATAATAAATAATAATAAATTTTATTTATATAGCGCCAACGTATTCCGCAGCGCTGTACAATTTGTAGGGTTCAAATACAGACAGAAAGATGCATTACATACAAAGAAAATCATTTCACACAATGGGACTGAGGGCCCTGCTCGCAAGAGCTTACAATCTATGAGGTAGAGGGGGTGACACAAGAGGTAGCAGGGGCGGTATTGCTTATGCAGAGGTCAGACACTTTGTAATAGAGGTGACTGTCATTACATAAACATAAGACTTTATGAGCCGTCGACAGTCATGTCCTTTAACATGTGGATGGAGCTTGGACCTATAAAGTTAGCATGAGATGACATCATATCATGTGGGGAAATGTGGGAGCGGGGACAGAGGAGGGTTAAGGGTTTACATTAGAAATTGTGATAGGCTTGTCTGAAAAAATGTGTCTTTAGTTTGCGTTTGAAACTGTAGAAATTGGGAGTTAATCTGAGTGTCGGGGTAGAGCATTCCAGAGAAGTGGTGCAGCTCGGGAGAAGTCTTGTATACGAGCGTGGGAGGTTCTGATAATAGAGGATGTAAGTGTTAGGTCATTGAGTGAGCGGAGAGTACGGGTTGGGCGGTAGACAGAGATGAGGTAGGAAATGTAGGGAGGTGCTGCATTATGGAGAGCCTTGTGGATGAGGGTGATAACTTTATATTTTATTCTATAATGAATAGGCAGCCAATGTAGCGACTGGCACAGACCTGAGGCATCGCTGTAGCGTCTAGCCTGATAGATGAGCCTGGCCGTTGCATTCAGAATAGATTGTAGAGGGGAGAGTTTAGTGAGGGGAAGACCGATAAGTAAGGAGTTAAAGTAGTCAAGGCGAGAATGGATCAGAAAGACAATAAGTGTCTTATTCTGGAGATGTTTTTGAGGTGGAGGTGGCATGAACGTGCGAGTGATTCAATATGAGGGGTGAAGGAAAGGTCTGCGTCAAACATGACCTCGAGGCAGCGGGCCTGCTGCCTAGAAGTTATAGTAAGGCCTGAGACGACAATGGATATATCAGGGACAGATCTATTAGATGGTGGAAACAGTAGTAGTTCAGTCTTAGAGAGATTTAGTTTCAGATAGAGTGAGGACATGATATTTGAGACAGCAGAGAGACAGTTGCTGGTGTTCTGTATGAGTGCAGGGGTGATGTCCTGGGAAGATGTGTATAATTGGGTGTCATCAGCATAAAGATGGTACCTGAAGCCAAATCTGGCAATGGTTTGTCTAATGGGGGCTGTGTAGAGAGAAAAGAGCAGGGGGCCTACCACCGAGCCCTGAGGAACCCCAAAAGCAAGGGAAAGAGGGGAGGAATCAGAGCCCGCAAATGATACACTGAAAATGCGGTCTGAGAGATAAGAGGAGAACCAGGAGAGCGCAATGTCATTGAGGCCAACTGAGTGGAGCATAGTGAGGAGGAGTTGATGGTCAACAGTGTCAGAAGCTGCAGAGAGGTCCAGAAGAATAAGAAGAGAGAATTCACCATTGGATTTAGCCATTAGGAGATCATTGGAGACTTTTGTGTGAGCCGTTTCAGTAGAGTGCAGAGCGCGGAAACCAGATTGTAAGGGGTGAAGCAGAGAGTTATCAGAGAGATAGCGGATTAAACGAGAATAGACCAGGCATTCCAAGAGTTTAGAGATGAAGGGGAGGTTAGAGACGGGTCGATAGTTAGCAGCACAGGATGGGTCCAGGGAGGGTTTTTTTCAATAGCGGAGTTATAACAGCATGCTTGAAGGAGGATGGGAAGATTCCAGAAGAGAGAGAGAGGTTAAATATTTTAGTAAGGTAAGTCGTGACAGCAGGTGACAGAGATTGGAGAAGGTGTGAGGGGAAGGGGTCACTACTGATGGTTGTAGGGCGAGATGAAGAAAGTAGTTGGGAGACTTCCTCTTCTGTAACAGGTTCGTACACATCAAATGCTTCCAAGAAGAGTGCTGGATGACGACATGCCTTGTCACTCCTTCTCACTATGTCCACCCCGTCCACTTGTAAGCTAGCAGTCCACTAATCCCCTGTGGAATGTGGCGTCCCTCATTGTCAACATATATTTCCTCCCAAGATGATAATTAACAAGGATATTAGAATACCACAGAATGAAATCCATCGATGAGAGATACCCTAATGTAGGGATAGATACTTTTTCTTCTCTTTTTTTATTTTTTGCCGATTTCCTACACTATGGGCAGAAGTTTTGAGGGGTCGGTTGGCACCACGTCACGGGCTGGATATGGTTTGCGGGCTGTTGGTTGGGCATCATTGGTATCTTACTGCTGTAAATAATGCTTAGCTACACTGTATATGTATTTTACTGAGGAGCAGTCATTACTTCTTCCTGAAGTACATTTACAGTGCACCCTAAAAGAGTTGACCATGATAGTTATTTATTTATTGATTTAATTTGAATGCCGAAGATCACCTCAAATTCCACTTCAAATTCCTCCATATAACAGCCCCTCATTCTATGGAATGCCAAAAAGATCTAAAAGGCCATGTGATGCCCTTTTGGAATCATGATGCTAAATTACAGAGTAGAGGTGACCCTATAATCCCCAAATTCCACCTGTTTTCTTTTGTTGTTGCCACCCTGTGTTGCTTCCATAACAGAAAGACTGATATGTCACATAGACAGTGATTGCCAGTAGACATAAAAGAAAATGGAGCCCCACAGGTTTGCCCTCCCTGAGTACTTTGAACAGCTCATTTGTATATGTAATAAAATATGAATTTCTCAGTGGCAAGATAGCAGTTTTACACAATAAAGGTATGTTCATTATGCCACGTATCAGTACTAAAACAGCATGTATGTGGTTTAAAAGTGGTTTCAGTGGTGGTCAATACATCCCCTTTGAGAAAAGTCAATATATCCCCAATGTTGTATTGCCAGTCAAAATCCTACTCTGCACTGATGAAGGGAAAATGCCCCGAAACATCTGTTTACAGATGAATATATGACCAGGTTGCTATCCATAGTGATATTCTAAGATAGGAGTATAGCTATGTGGGGTATAGTGGTAGTAGTCGCTAGCGGGCCCCAACGGTCGCTCTGTCACATAGAATCCTAAATGGCGCAAGGTAGGTAGTAGCCTCAGTGCAGAACCTTCAAGTTAGACCCCTGTTCCAAGGCTTGTTAAAGTGTGAGGCATTGAGTATAAGCAGCGCCGCACCTCTCATGAGGTGACCTGAAGCGACCGCTTCAGACAGCGCTATTCCGGGGCCCCGGGGGGGGGGGGGGGGGGGCAGCATTTTTACTGACCTAAGCCAGTCCGGGACAAGCTGTCCTGTTCTTGGCAGCCTGGCACGGGAAGTGAGTGGTGGATTGGGGAGGCCCTGTGGATGCAGCGCTGCTTTAAATTGCCTATTAGCAGCGCTGCTCCAGCGGCCGCCCCTCACGCTTAGCAGAGAGCAGGTCCTCTCCCTGCTGGCTCTCTTTTTTCCATGCTAACACCACCCCTTCGCTCCGCTCCGCCCCCTCCTCCCCACACGCCGGGTGACGTGGCCACGTAATCAGGCCCGCACCCGATGTGTGCCTGCGTCCTACGCGGGGGGAGACGCTCTGAAGACCGGACAGAGGACCGGACCAAGAAGAACAGGGAGCTGCAGAAAGCGGACACTGGTGGGGGGGAGGGGGTTAATCACTACACAGCGCGGGGTCCAAAAATTTAAACAATTTTTGGACTACATGCTGTGTAGTCAGGGGTGAACCTAGCCTTTTTGCCGTGGGATTGGGGGGTGGCAGGTGGTGGGGGGGTTGGGATTGGGGGGGGCGGCTTTCTGTCATCCACCTCAGGCGGCAAAAATGCTAGGTTCACCCCTGAGTATAAGGAAACTATGCCCACTAGACAGTACTAGGGACATACTATTTCCCTTCTGCCCATAAGTCTACATACTAAGTGGTCTCCACCAGGAGAACTAGTATCTTCGTAACAGTTGAAGAAAATGAATAAATGAAACATCAGACTTGTATTTGCTTATTAACCGGTTAAGGACCGCTGGCCGTAAATTTACGGCCAGCAGTCCTGGTCTCTAAGACCAGCCGATTGTAAATTTACGGCCGGTCTTCAGAGACTCACTAGGCAGGGGGTGGGGCGGGGGGGAGGGCAGGGGTTAGGTGTTACTGACACCTAACCACCCCCTCAACAACATTCAGTCGGACTCAGTTCCGACTGAACGTTTTAACCCTTTCGATCGTGCCGTGAAACATCACGGCGCGATCGAAAGGGATCCGCCGCATATTGAAGCTGATCGGCACCCCCCGCGGCGAGATCGGGGGGTGCCGATGTCAGTAAAAGGTAGTCTGGGGTCTGGCCAGTGACCCCAGACTACCGGAGCCCCCACATACCTGGTTGATCCTGCCGACCGATGGAGGAAGTGAGCGATGTGTCTCACTTCCTCTGCTGCTTGCAGGACACGAGCAGGCTCATGTCCTGCTCGTGTCCTGCAAGCTACTATACAAAATCAGTTGATGCTTTCATGAAAGCATCAACTGATTCAAGTGTCCTAAAGGGACACATGAAAAAGTTAAAAAAAAAAAGTTAAAAAAAAGTAAAGTGTATGAAAAAAGTAATAAAGTTATAAAGCCCAAAAATCCCTTTTTCTCTATACAAAATGAACTATATAAAAAAGTACTAAAAATTAATAAAAACAATGCATATTTGGTATCGCCGCGTCCGTAACAACCTGTACAATAAAACTGAAATAATATTTAATGTATACGGTGTACATCTGAAAAAAAAAACGGAAAAAACCCGCCAGAAGTAGTGATTTTTAACCATATCACCTTACAAAATATGCTATAAAAAGTGATCAAAAAATCATATGCACCCCACAACAGTACCAATAAAAAGCGCAGGTTGTCCCGCAAAAAATAAGCCCTCAACCAACACTGTCAACCGAAAAATAAAAATGTTACGCCTCTCATAAGATGGCGATGCAAAAATCACTGATTTATGTCCCCAAATGTGTTTTTGTTCTGCAGAATTAGTATCGCATAAAAAAATAGTATAAATGAGGTATCGCCGTAACCGTACCGACCCGCAGAATAAAGGGAACATGTTACTTTTACTGTGCGCTGCATGGCGAAAAATTTAAAGGGTACAACTCAATGCCAGGATTTTATTTTTTTTTAAATCCAGCAAGAAAGAGTTAATAAAATGTATTCAGTATGTTGTAGGCACCCAAAAATGGTGTCATTACAAAATATATCACATCCCGCAAACAACAAGCCCTTATATGGCCGCGTCACCAAAAGAATAAAGAAAATATAGCATCTAGCAATGTGAAGACAAAAAAACCCAAAATCGCCAAATTATTAGAATACAACTGGCGGCGTCAGGAAGGGAATGTATAAGCTGTGTCAGTGTACTTCAGGAGACACCCCAGATTTACAGTTTACAAGGGAAAGACACCAGAAGTGACCCCCAAAATGAGCCCCAGAGTGACTCCCCCAATCATAGGAGCTACTGGGACATAGTAGGGAATTTGGTGTCTGCAATGTACTCCGCACCGCTTACACATTCCCTCTTCGCCATCCGCTGTGCAGTCATGTCCGGGATACTAATACTCACTACACCCCCTGAGAAATTCTTTGAGGGGTGCAGTTTTCAAAATGGGGTCACTCCTTTGGGGAATCCACTTTTCTGGTACCTTACAGGCTCTACAAACATGGCATGGCGTCCAGATACCAAACATCTGAATCTGTACTCCAAAAGCCTCATCGCGCTCCTTCCCTTCTGCGCCCTGCTGTGCGCCCAAACTGCAGTTTATGCCACATGTATGACACATGTATGACACTGGTGTACCCGGGATAACGGACGTAATGTCATATGTGGGTATAAACTGATATTAGGGCACAGCCGGACACAGAAGGGAAGAAGGGTTATTGGGTTTTTGGAGCGCAGACGGTTTGGTTTTTGGATGCCATGACACTTTTGCAGAGACCCTAAACTTGCCCCTACAAAATGGGGTTTACAGTTACCTCCAGGTCTCTCCAAAAGGAACATGGCCCCCAGAAAGTCCCTCTAAATCTGTACCCCAAAAGCTAAAAAGCGCAGTGCTCCTTCCCTTCTGAGCCCTCCTGTGTGCCCAAGCAGCAGTTTACACCCACATATATATATTTTTTGCCCCTCGGGATGGCCCCTTAATAGTTTTAGGAGTGCAGGTCTCTGACAACACAAAGTGGGTGCAATGTATGGGGCACCGAAATGGCATATTTCTTTCAAAATTTAAATTTTCATTTTGGACATTCATTTTTTTGGAAGCATTTTAGGCACAAAATGATAATACCCCTTGATTCATTCCTTGACAGGTGTAGTTTCTAAAATGGGGTCACAATGGGGGGTTTCCATTGTGTTGATACTTTAGGGGCTCAGCAAATGCGACATGGCACCTGAAAACTATTCCAGCCACATCTGCCCTCCAAAATCCAAATAGCTCTCTTTCCATTCTGAGCCCCACCATGTACCCATACAGCAGATTATGGCCACATATGGGGTATTGCCGTGTTCAGGAGAAATTTTGTAACAAACTGTGGGGGGCTTTTAATTCTTTAACTACTTGCAAAATTAAAAATATGGCGCTAGATGGACGATTCATTGGGAAAAAAAGTAATTTTTCATTTTTACATCCCAATGTTAATAAAATCTGTGAAACAGCTGTGAGGCCAAAATGCTCAGTATACCCCTAGATAAATTCTATGAGTGGTGTAGTTTCCAAAATGGGGTCACTTTTAGGGGGTTTCCACTGTATTGGTACTTTAGGGGCTCTGCAAATGCGACATGGGACCTGAAAAATATTCCAGCAAAATCTGTCCTTCAAAAGCCAAATAGCTCTCTTTCCATTCTGAGCCCCACCATGTTCCCATACAGCAGATTATTACCACATATGGGGCATTTCTGTGTTCAGGAGAAATTGTTTAACGAACTTTATGGAGCTTTTTCCCCTTTATCCTCTTGTGAAAATGAAAAATTTGGGGCTAAATTGACAGTTTATTGGAAAAAAAGTAATTTTTCATTTTCATGCCCCAATGTTAATAAAATCTGTGAAACAGCTGTAGGGTCAAAATGCTCACTCTACCCTTTAATATGTTCTGTGGGGGGGGTGTAGTTTCCAAAATGGGGTCACTTTTAGGGGGTTTCCACTGTATTGGTACTCTAGGGGCTCTGCAAATGAGACATGGCACCTAAAATTATTCCAGCAAAATCTGCCATCCAAAAGCCAAATAGCGCTCTTTCCATTCCAAGCCCCGCCATGTACCCATACAGCAGAATATGGCCACACATGGGGTATTGCCGTGTTCAGGAGAAATTGTGTAACAAACTGTGGGGGGCTTTTAGTCCTTTATCCCCTTGTGAAAATTAAAACTTTGGGGATAAAGTGACATTTTAGTAATTTTTCATTTACACATCCCAATGTTAGTAAAATCTGTGAAACAACTGTAGGGTCAAAATTCTGACTATACCCCTTGATGAATTCTGTGAGGGGTGTAGATTCTAAAATGGGGTCACTTTTGGGGGGTTTCCATTGTTTTGGTACTCTAGGGGCTCTGCAAATGAGGCATGGTGCCTGAAAATTATTCCAGCAAAATCTGCTGTTCACACACCCAGTGTCGCTCCTTCCCTTCCATGCACTGCTGTGTACCCAAAAATCAGTTTACGCCCACATGTGGGGTATTTCTGTGCACGGGAGAAATTGCATAACAAAATGTGAGATGCATTTTCTCCTTTAACCCTTTGTGAATGTGTTAATTTTAGGTCTAAATGAATGTATTAATGAAAAAAAATAAAATGTCTAAATTTCACTGCCATATTATTTTTATTCTTATGAAAAACTTAAAGGGTTAACAAACATCCCAAATGCTGTTTTGAATAATTTGAGGGGTGTAGTTTTGAAAATGGGGTGATTTATGGGGGTTTCTATTATACAGGCCTTTATAATTCCTTACAGAACTGAAGCGGTCCCTAAAAAATTGGTTTGGGGAATTTTCTTGCAAATCTAGAAAATCGCTGTTACACTTGTAAGCCTTGTAACGTCCAAAATAAATTAAAAGACAATCAAAAGATGATGCCGATATAAAGCAGAGATATGGGAGATAATATTTATTTATGTATTTGGGTGGTATGACTATCTGCCTGAAAAGCAGAGAATTTCACATTTTGAAAATTGCAATTTTTTCCAAATTTCCATCAAATTTCCTAGTTTTTTTATAAATAAATACACAAATATTGATTAATATTTACCACTAACATGAAGTATAATGTGTTACGAAAAAAACAGTCTCAAAACCACTTGTGTAAGTTAAACCGTCTCAAAGTTATTGCCATTTAAAGTGACACATGTCAGTTTTGAAAAAAAAGGCCTGGTCTTTAACATACTTTTGGGCCTGGTCCTTAACCGGTTAAAAAAACATCACATTACTAAATTGGACGCCCTGACGGGTATTTTTCACATACAACTTTAAGGTCACCCTGAGACTGTAGAACAATCCTACACTGTGGTGAGCAATGTAACATACAATTATACATGATGGAGATCACACAACCTGTCATGATGTACAGTACGGTCTATGTGCATTTCAGGTTTAGCAGTCCATTTTTTATTTCCCTGTACAATTTATCACATTCTGAAAGTGTCAAAACATGTCAAATATCAGTCAATTGTCAAAAGTAGCAATGCACTGAAAACCAAAAACGGTGGTAGCAGTTCCTGCCATAAGTGCATATTTTTACGGATGTACATAATGGATATAGCTAAACCCTTCCTGAAGGTCTCAGAGGTAAACAATTGCTTCTTGGAGGGGAGGGAATTTTAAGCCTGAAAAGTCACAAGAAAGCTGTAAATGTTCTGAAAAAAATTAGAAATTGGGCTTCTAAATCTCCTCTAAATCTACTCTAAATGGCTTTGCTGGCTTTTCTGATATGACTGTAGAATGCTAATATGCAAACAATGAATGCATTTTTTTTTCTCTCTGTTTGTTCTTTGTACCTAAGGTATCAGCAGCACAGAAGGGGAAAACATTGTAGCAGTTTAATGTATGCATTTCTCTTCTCGGTATTCCCAGGAATAGTGTACTGTAGTAGTTCGTCGCCTTCTGGCATTTTTTCTGTTCAGTGAACATTAAGCTGACACAAGTCCAGCAAATTTACAATCCCCTAACCATGTTTGTATACTGCCAAATGCTTCTGGTTATTGCTGAAGTTAGTAAATGTATGAGCGCAGTTGAGATTGACATGACGTGATAGAAGTCAATTTAGGCAAAACAAAAAATGATATGGGGCAAAGACTAATTAGTAAAAAAAAATAGGACTTAAGGATGACGACATAAAAAACATAAAGGGAATCATCTTACATAATAAATCTGACCATCTGTATATAGAAAAAATATCCTTGTACCGTGTTAGCCAGTGGATATGAAATGAAAGACATTTTTTGAAAGAAGTCCTCAGTAGTTGATACCTTTTTTTATTGGCTAACCTAAAATGTTTTTTGATGACATATCTAGCTTTCGAGACTATAAAGGTCTCTTCGTCAGGATAGTATAACACAATTTCTGAAGTTAGGCATATATATATATATATATATATATATATATACAGAGGAGTGGGGTGTTAGATGCAAAATAGATGGAAAACAGGACATATAAATAAACAGTTAAAAAAAACCTATATATCAGTTCACAGGAAAGTTCTCTGGGTTTGTAGCTTCTTTGATCAGTGACGTGGTGTCTAGTGGTTGTAAAAGGCCATAAAACCCTGGGCCTGATTTAACCCCCTTTGGAGAGTGTTAATGGTCATAAAGATCACCGCACATGGAAGTTTAAACTTATGACGACCTTTAACACGCTCCAAAGGGGGTTAAATCAGGCACAGGGTTTTATGGCCTTTTACAACCACTAGACACCACGTCACTGATCAAAGAAGCTACAAACCCAGAGAACTTTCCTGTGAACTGATATATAGGGTTTTTTTTAACTGTTTATTTACATGTTCTGTTTTCCATCTATTTTGCATCTAACACCCCACTCCTCTGTATATACAGTATATATATGCCTAAGTTCAGAAATTGTGTTATACTATCCTGATGAAGAGACCTCTATAGTCTCAAAAGCTCGATATGTCATCAAAAAACTTTTTAAGTTAGCCATTAAAAAAAAAGGTATCAACTACTGAGGACTTCTCTCAAAAAATTTCTTTCATCTGTATATAGTGGTTGTATAGCGGCAATGTAACGTTTCTGTCATTTCAGATAATATAAGGATTCTGTAGCGTAAATATATATTATATGGCCCAGATTTACTAATAAGTGGTGTAAACATTTGAGATATTTATCACAGTGGCTGATACTGGATGGTAATTCTCACACATCTTTAGGCTGTCTAGTCTAGATTTATACCAACTTTTAGTTGGCTTACGTAGAGTCAGTATTTTACATCACAATATTTTTAGGCAAGGTGACACATTTGAGCCCAGCCCCTTTTTTACTAATTATTATTATTATTATTATTATTATTATTATTATTATTAATTTATTTATTTATTTAGCACCATTAATTCCCTGGTGCTTTACATTTGGGGGTTACATACAGTACACAAAATATACTAACAGGCATAATACTAACAATGACCGACTGGCACAGTGGGATAGAGGGCCCTGCCCGCGAAGGCTTACAGTCTATGAGGGAAGAGGGATAGAGACAGAAGGCGAGGGGAGAGGCTCTTCATATGGTGATGTGGTGACAGTAGTGTTATTGGAGGTTGTAGGCCTTCCTGAATAGATGAGTCTTCAGGGCCTTCTTGAAGCCTGTGATTGTGGGGGTCAGTCTTAAGTGTCTTGGTAAGGAGTTCCAGAGTATGGGGGATGCACGGGAGAAATCTTAGAGACAGTTGTGTGAGGAGCGGATTAGAACAGAGCGGAGTAGGAGGTCATTGGAGGATCTGAGGTTACGTGTGGGCAGGTAGCGGGAGATTAGGTAAGAGATGTATGGAGGGAACAGGTTGTGGATGGCTTTGTATGTTACTAAGAATCCACACCCACCTGTCTTGCAAGTTGAAAAAATTATCCCCATCTAGATGGGCCAAGTGCTGCCATCTTTAGTGTGCAGTTGTAACCACAATAGAAAATCTGGGCCTGTATTTTCAAAAGAAGACAGAGATATGCCATTTCTTTCTGGCTTTACTACTGTAATTGGTATTGAACACTTTGGAATAGGCAAATTCCATCTGGAATTTATTACAACTGTCTACCAGTCTCTGATAACATTTGGAATAAACCCTTCATTTATTTTTGAGAGAGGGGGGATGGAATGCACGCTACAACATCTCAATGGGAGTTACAATAGGTTTCAGGTTTTATTTAGCCATTTCTATTTTTTTCAGCAATTCCTACAAGTATGTTTAGGGTCAGTGACATGTTAGAAGATTCACTTTCAGTTCAGCTTTTGATGGATGGTCTAATAATATCCATAAGCACATTTTATTGCAGTGAAGAATACAAAGTGAATTCTATAATGGTAAGCGGCACAAGCCATACAAATAACAGGTGCCATTTACCAACTAGATGATTTTGTTTTAGCTTTATTATTTTTGTTGAAGTAGTACTGTATAAGGTCTTCTTGTGCTTCAAACAATGAGATTTGGGGTAATTGCAAGTCTGTTCTTTTAAAGGAATGTGTCATCAAACATGACCTATTTTTTAAACAAATTTTTTTTTATCAAACATACCTTTTTTACCTTTTAAACATTTTCTATATCATTATCTATATTTGAAAAAAGCACTATATGCTGCAATTTCCACTCTGGCAACTTGGCCTAATAACTGACTGACAGTTGCCAATTCTGTAGGGGTTTTCTTTGTAGCAGTCAACACATTTACATCATAGACAAAACAGACAGTGTTACAACAGAAGTTAATACCTCTATAGTAGGGTTGAGTGATCGGGATCGGAAAAGATCATATTCCGATCGGCGATTGAGTAAAATCACGATCGTGATCGGAATCGGATGGAAAATGATCGGAAATTAGATTTTAAAAATGATCCTGAAATCTCAGGATCGGATCAACCCTACTCCATAAACATAAAGTAACTAGGCTTAAGCCAAACTCTGCTGGTTAGAGGCTGAATCCACCCTGATTTCACCAAACTCTGCTGGTTAGAGGCTGAATCCACCCTGATTTCACCAAACTCTGCTGGTTAGAGGCTGAATCCACCCTGATTTCACCAAACTCTGCTGGTTAGAGGCTCAACTCACTCCAAGGGCCAAACACACTGCTGGTGCAAGGCTCAACTAAGTTATCGGGCCTCAATCTCTGCTGGTAAATCATCTTATGGGCCTCTAACTTAATTTGGAAGGGCTCATGCTAAGCCAGGAAAGTGAATTTTGGAAGGTCTTACCACATCTCATACACACACACACACACACACACGCACGCACGCGCACACACACACACATCCACATGAAAAGGGAATTTCCTATTCCATCTGTGGTTGTCATGGGCAACGTGATTTAAAGGGGTGCTTGTTAAGGTTTCATTAGAGTAAAATTTGGGTTTCTGTCCATCCAATTGGGGAGGAAAGAAGATTTCCAGGTATTTTTCCACTTTGATAGTGGTTTTTTTGAGTGTGGAAAGTGTGTAGTTGATAGGCTGTGATGTTGGAGTAAAACTGACTTGGGCTTGTTAGCTGCCCCCAGGCATGCTTCCCCTGCTGTCTCAGTTGCATTCCAGAAGTGTTGGCATCATTTGCTGAGGTGTCATAGTGGACTTGGTGACCCTCCTGACTTGAACATTGGTTTCCCCCTAAACGAGTATTTTCCCCATAGACTATAATGGGGTTCGATGTTCGATGGAACAGTCGAGTATTGAGCGGCTAATCGAATCGAACTTCGAACATTTCACTGTTCGCTCATCTCTAGATAGGATATGATCTCTCCTTCTGTGTCACTAGTAATTGGCACTAGATCTCTCGGGGCAGAGGGTGTTCTGACTGAATGCCATTGTAAAGAAATTGCAAGTGAAAGTACAAGCAAATCACAGCAGAAACTGCTGATAGCAAAACTTACAAGTTAGCAAAAAAAGAGGCAATTATGTGAAATAATAGAACAGCTGAAGATTAAAAGAGGCAGATATCAAAGAAAAATCAAAAAAGTACATGTAGCTGAGGTCAACGTGCAGAAAAAACGTAATGTTACTTATTTTGTACAGAAAAATGTCTCTTTCGCTGGTAAATATTGTGTTACTCTCAGAGTATATACGCAGTTATAGTTTATTCATTTGGAATATAGAACAAGGCATACTTTGAGAAAAAGGTAAAAGGCAGTAAAGGTAAAGTAGAGAACTAGAACTGTAGATTAGAGATGAGCGAGTAGTGTTCGATCGAGTAGGTATTCGATCGAATACTACGGTATTCGAAATACTCGTACTCGATCGAACACTACTAGCTGTTTGAAGTTTAAGGTTCGATGCAGAACCAGCGTTGATTGGCAGAATGCTATACATTCTGCCAATCAACGCTGGTTCTTCTCTTACCTTTAGAAGTCTTCTCCGTGCAGCGTCCCCGTGGCGTCTTCCGGCTGGAATTCACTCTGCCTAGGCATCCAACCTAGGCAGAGCCGACTGCGCATGCGCAGGCATGCCCTCGCATGCACAGTCGACTCTGCCTAGGCCCTGATGCCTAGGCAGAGTGAATTCCAGCCGGAAAGAAGACGCGGGGGTGCTGCACCGGGAGAAGACTTCAAGGAGAGTCCAGCCCGACCATCACTTCTGGACTTGGTAAGTATAATTTTATCAACTTTTGCCTACCCCTGAAACGAGCATTTCCCCCCATAGACTATAATGGGGTTTGATATCCGTTCGAACAGTCAAACAGTGAGCGGCTGTTCGAATTGGATTTCGAACCTCGGACATTTTAGTGTTCGCTCATCTCTACTGTAGATCACAGCACAACCTTTTGAAAATTATTTTTTAAATTATTTTTACATTGGCATAACCATATAAAGTGTAACATCTCTGCCTGTTCAGGTCTCTGCACCACCCTCCGCTCGCACACTGCGGCGCAATAGGCATGTTCATTTTGATTCCTTGCTTACAGTTTTTTGTTGCTCTATTACCTCTAATCTGTAATTTAATTTCCATCACACCCATCTCCTGCACCTTGTTTCCCTTTGTTCATCTAATAGGTTATTATTAGCCTTGCCTGTGTGATTGACAGTCTGTCTACCAATCAACTCAGGGACAGGTCCTGGACTTCCTATATACAGGTCATCAATCCACACAGGTTTGCTGGCTATTTTGACTCTCCTGTGACTCTTACTATTGTATTACTGTTAGGGTTCTGTCTCTCTCTCTCTCTCTCTCTCTCTCTCTCTCTCTCTCTCTCTCTCTCTCTCTCTCTCTCTCTCTATATATATATATATATATATAAATAAAAGTATAAACACCGAAAGAACCTCTAGACTGCGATAGTGACTGCAGTTGAGTTCCACAAGCCCCAGGAGGGCAGCCGTCTGCCTGGGCAAAGCAGCAGTTTATAAGCCGCAATATACACTGAACCAGTTTATCTCACAGGTACGGTTAGTGTGTGCGGCTGAAAATGAACTACCGGTTAACTGCACTGTGTTTGTGCAGTTCTAGTGTGAACAGGCTGCTATAAAGTTTCACCAGTTAACGTCACTGGAAAATCTATACCTGTGTATAGATGCTGTGAGAAGCCAAGGCGTAGCCATACCGTATCAGATCCCTGCCGGCAGCGACCCTGGGCTGGAACAGCAACTACTGCTCAGAAGCCCTTAGACAGGTAACGTGCCTTGCAGCAGAATTGAAGTCAGGTCTCCTTGACTTAGAAAAGACAGTTCAGTAAGCTTTCTGCTCCCTACCGACGGTGCCCTGGTTCGTCCTAGGAATCCTATCCTAGACGCCTAGTCTGGCAACCTGCCTTCACCAGAACCTTGCCTTGAACTCCTGTCTTAAAGTCATTTAGTTAAAGTGTGAGCACCCGGCAGGTGTCAACTCAGACTATAAAAAGCCAAGTTCCCGCCCCCAGGGGCAGTGGCTATGACCTCACTGAACATGCTCAGTAGTGGAACAATAGCACTTAGAATTTGAGTGACTCCAAAAGGTCCGAGCATGCTCAGTAGGTAAAACACTGGACTTAGACTTCAAGTGACTCCAAAAGGTCTGAGCATGCTCAGTAGGTGAAAAGCTGGACTTAGACTCCACACATCTCACTGCAAGACGCCGAGGGTGAGATTTGGATTGACCCACAGGTGGCGCTGTGCGCTGGAAGGAAAACCTGTGGGACCCCATCCTAACAATTACTGACCTCTAACTTCTGGCTTCCTTTGTGACTACTCTTTTGGATTACCAATTTGTACTGCTTTGTCTCTCTGGCTTTGACTCTTGGCTTGCTGACTCCTCTTCTGTGTTGCTCGTCTTCTTCTGTATATACTTATTCAGAGAAGGGACCGTCGCCAAGTTGTCGTCTGTCGCTTAGGGCAGGTCTGGCAAGTAGGTAGGGACAAGTGCTGAGTCAAGGTTAGGACTCACTGTCTCTGTCTTCCCTTCTTCCTGATTTCAGCAGCAGCACTAGGGAATTGCACAACTCGCAATTTCCTTACATAGAGTATGCTTAATCTTGGAGGAAGTGGTGTGCAAATAATAATTCTTTGGAGTTTCACTCATCTTTAGACTTAAACACAATATCACAACATGCTAACAAAAGCTTTGAAAGGTTGCAATTCACCATCCAACCCTGGGTGGTCACTCATAGACACAAATAGAAGAGCTAGTATATCACTTTGTTGGTCACTTGTCATTAATTCATGTCTTTTTAGAAAAGCTGCTTAACTTATAAGTGTATTTCGACATGTCCACTCAAAAGGTCAGACACAGGAGGATACATCTATAGTCCCAATAAAATTTCAGTTTAACTATCAGCATAAATGTCATTGCTAACCTTAGTGATCATGCTAAATGAAATTGATATCTCACCCACCAGCTATTTGGTGGTCACATCTGCCTGAGAATCCATTTTTATCTGTGGCTGTCGCACATAGGGATCTGTTGCATTTATGTAATAGTGGTTTAGTGTCGAAATATGCCGAAAACAAGCCCGCTTGTAACAGGGGTTTTTTAATAAAAAAAATAAAAAAAACTCTAATACTTTCTGAGAGATAAGTTCGATGTTTTCATGTGACTCATTTATTGACTCTTCTCCTGATCCATGCGAAAAGCTCTATTGGCTTCACAATACATGTTGGGAGCACTGATCTCTCAGTAAGTTCAGATTTAACAAAGCTCAACTCTTTCAATGCCTTTTTAATGGCTTTTGTTGTCTCCTGTGATTATGTCATGCTGAAGAAAGTTATTACTCTGCAAAAAGTCAAACTAAACTTTATAAAGTGAGGATTTTTTGTAAACTCAAATTAATACCAGGTATCATAATCCCGAATATGTATCAAAAAAGCAGAGAATATCAAGAAAAAAAGCTCTAATAGAAAACAAATAATTCTCAAATACAATAAATATGTAATATGTAATCCAAAATTCATCTTTATTTGCCAATTAATCCATTTCATAATGTTGCAAGAATAAAAACAATTAAAAAAAACACATGTGGAACAGGGTGGTACACAGGGATGACAAATTCAGAATCGCAACATCATTTTACACCTAATAAAATTAAATACTATATCACAGCCCAATGCAATTCATGAATACATAAATAACTCAATAGATAACTAAATCAATAAACCATCAAAGTGAATAAATGAATGAATAAATATAATCCCAAATTAAATATACCGTAATCAAATTGCAGCAAATAACAATCACGAAAAGTACACAAGTGCAATGTGCAATGCGGAAAGAGAGTGTAATAAGTTTTAGCAATGGACTTCTCACATATAGTTACTTATAGAATGAATATCAAAGGCTGTAAAACCAACCAGCCGTCATACCAGGAATCCTGTGCCCACAGGGAGCACCACCTCCCCAACGCGCTTTTCGTGATAGCTTCCTCATTCATATAGGATTTTTTGCAAACTCCTCTGCTCAGACAGGTATGCCATAGGAATATTTGGGCACAAAACCACCATTCCATAGGGACCTCCTGGCGGTTTAGTATACAAAATTCATGTTACCAAGTTGCCTTTGGGATCTTCTCCTTTTTTCCTTGCATGAGGCCAGAGACCCATGTGGTGTAAACGTTGTGGTTTGGAGTTTTACAGTCATTGTGTAGTGGATGGGATGTGTAGTGGATGGGATTCTAGTGAATCCCATTTTCACAGTGCGGGAGAATGTGTGCTGAAAACACCCTGCGATTTCCAAAACCATTGCTATTTTTGCACGTCAATTATAGCTACGGAAATGCTGGTACTTTCCCTATAAATATAATTGAAGTAGAAAGTCTGCAGAGGGTATCTCTGCAAATTTTGTGTGAAAAATGCTGTGGGAAAAACCGCGAAGCGTTACCGCCACGGGTTTTTCCGCAGCCTTTTTTTGCTGCGGGACACTATGTGAGGCCTTAGCCTTAAAAAGAGTAGAGATGCAACAAGTTTATTAAGTTAAGAGTAGGTACAGATATGTGATATAATTTATGCCAATTTCCAGCCTTGGTTATGATAACTCTATCACAAAATTGAAATAAAAAAAAGTATCAACACCGACATAAAATAAAATGTAACTTTTTATCATATAGAATAAAAAATACAACACTAATCCATGGGTATAGTGGTAAATACGTAAATGACAGCCATGCCTAAGGGGAACTATATCCCCGAAACACATAGGCTCTCTTATTCCTCCTGTAGATCATGAAAAATTTATTGTTCCATATTTCATGATTTTTAATTTGTTGTAATTGTTATGGTCAGCGGGGTTTATTAAAAAAAAAAACTAATAAATAAAAACCCTGTGGAGCCCTACTGGGCTCTGAACCGAGGGAACAACATGGTGTGAACAAGGTCTGGCAGTTAGCGTCACTGCCAGCCCACTACACCAACCAGGTGTTATCTGTTACATCACAGAGGCCTGTGCAGCCCAGAGCAGCCGCTCAAAGGAAACTAGTTTAGATAGCACTCCTGTGCTAGACTGCAAATAAATAGATAGTGTGCACTCAGTGACCAACTCAGGCACACCACATGTAGCTATCAACTGAAGTTCAAATAATTAGAGATGAGTGAGTAGTACTCGATTGAGTAGGTATTCGATTGAATACTACGGTATTCGAAATACTCGTACTCAATCGAGTACCACTCGCTGTTTGAATGTAAAAGTTCGATGCAGAACCAGCATTGATTGGCCGAATGCTATACAGTTGGCCAATCAATGCTGGTTCTTCTCCTACCTTTAGAAGTCTTCTCCGTGCAGCTTCCCCGCGGCGTCTTCCGGCTCTTCATTCACTCTGCCAGGCATCGAGCCTGGGCAGAGCCAACTGCGCATGTCCACTTCTAGTGCGGACATGCCCAGTCGGCTCTGCCCAGGCCCAATGCCTGGCAGAGTGAATGAACAGCCAGAAGATGCCGCGGGGACGCTGCAAGGAGAAGACTGCATGGAGGATCCAGCCCGACCCTCACTCGTGGACTTGGTAAGTATAATTTGATTGAATGTTGCCTACCTCTGAAACGAGTATTTTCCCCCCACAGACTATAATAAGGTTTGATAATTGATTCGAGTAGTCGAATATTGAGGGGCTACTCGAAACGAATATCGAACCTTAGACATTTTACTGTTCGCTCATCTCTATCAATAATAAATTCCTAACTCAATCTAAGAATTCTGCCTAACCAAATTCGAACTAAGCTAGCTTAAACCTGAGCACATGCAGTGCAATTGTGAAATGATACTAGGGCAGCGGGCTGAGAAACCTCCCTCCTTAAAAAAGGAAAGGGCGGTCCAATTCAGTCAGGCCAGCTGCCCAAGGCGGAGGTGATCGGTTGACACAAGTGTCAGTCACAGCCTGACCATGCCCTCCGGCTGCAAAAGGGTTTAACCCCTGCTAAGCCGGACTGAAATGTTTCAGGCTGTGACGCTAATATCATGGCCGTGCCTGCTGCACAGTCCTAACAGTAATCCATGACATGGAATAAAAGTTGAGTTTTATTCATCTTGGAGTGGTCAAGCATGCTGGATTTTTACTACTATCTACAAATACGTAGATGTCCCATCTGTTTCAGGACAGAACGTCCCTTACTCTGTCCCGAAAAGAATATAGCATTATAAAACAGTCATCGCTGTACATTTTTATACTGCACCTTTTTGGAAGTTCCTGGCTTGAGTAATCTTTTCCTACATATGTATTATTATTTAGTATTACCAGGCTATCTTTGAATCTTTAATTATAAAAAATATCAATGTTTAATACTCATTTTTTATAAATGTTAATCTGCCTTTCTTTTTTTAAAATTAAATATAGAAATTTATAATGAACTGTGAAGGTTATTAAAGGCTAAACATGCGGCTAGCGGAGCTTTTGATGAAACTTGTATTAATCAGTAACAAATAACATCCATCCAGCCTCTGTGCCATTATTTCTGCTCAAATCAGTTTCTCATTAAATCAGCACATTTACTCTCCATGCCAGAAATCATTATCAAATAAAAAGGTTCTTGATCAAAAACTCAAGAAGTTAAAGCACATCTTTTTAAAGTTAAAGCATCTACTTTAATGTTTAAACTTCAGACAGCTTCAAAGGGAATTACATCTTAAAATAAGTTTAATACCAGTGGTGCAGCGATTTATGTAACTAACTTTACATTATGTTGGTGGAGATGCAGTGGTACCATTATTGGTTGAAGTCTAGGAAACCTCAGAGAAATTGACAATTGGGAAAAAATTCAGAAAGCTACAGGTATGGAATGACAAGTGATTATAGAGAAATTTACCAAAATTTTATCAAAATGATACAGGAGTACAGTAGCATCAGCATCTGTTCAGACTTGTTGGAGGTGCAGTGGTGCCATTACTGGTTGACGTCTGGGAGATCTCAGAGAAATTGACAATTGGAAAAAAATTATGAAATGAAATGACAAGTGATTATAGAGAAATTGGAGGATAAAATTTACCAAAATGTTATTAAAATGATACAAGAGAACTTCTTTTCCACTCTCACCTCTCTTGTTTTTCTGTGATCGATGGGAGATCAGTGTCTAATCCAATCATGACTGGGGAGTATGGATGAGCAAGTACTATTCGAAACTCCAGTTTCGAATAGCACGCACCCATAGGAATGAATGGAGCAGTAGGCACACAGACTTTGCCAGCGGCCGGCCGCTTAACCCCCTGCATGCCGGCTGCTTCCATTCATTCTTATGGGTGCATGCTATTCGAAATGGCCATTGCGAATAGTACTCGCTCATCTCTACTGGGGAGGATCCTTGACATCCAATATATGGTTTTCTAAACCACACCTGAGTGCTTGTTATTAGTCTCTCTTGCTAGCATTTTATCCTGTATCTCTGATCTTGTTTTTTCCAGACCTCTGCTTTTTGCAGACCTGTCTATTCTTCTAGTTCTTATTTTGTTGCTTCCTGACTGGTTCTGACCCTAACGGTTCTTCTTTGTTTGTCTTGTTTGCATTTGTGTTTTCACTTGTGTCATAGGAAGGGGCCGTCTCCTAGTTGTCCTCTACCGCTTAGGGTAGCAGGTAGTGACATCTGTGTGGGTCTATTATCAGGGCTCATTGTCCTAGTTTTCCTTTTTACTTCTGGGATTCTTGCAGCAGCTGCTAACCTAAAAGGATACATAATAATAACCTTTAGAGATGAGTGAGTACTATTCGAAACTCCCATTTCAAATAGCATGTACCCATAGGAATGAATGGACGCAGCCGCCACACAGGGCGTTCGGCGTGCCAGCCACATCCATTCATTCCTATGGGTGCGTGCTATTCGAAATGGCCGTTTCGAATAGTACTCGCTCATCTCTAATAACCTTCAATACAAAGAGGGCAGGGCTTCGTAAAATTCTTGGGAATGATGAATGATGCTTAAATGTGTATATGATGTGTATATATGTGCATTTGCAGGTGACCCTTCAATCGCCAAGGTTTCAGGTACATTGTAATTCACTGTAATTATGTACAATGTATCCATGGCAATCCTTAGCAGCCCTTTACACGTAGGGAGTAAAAAGCATTCTTATCTTATTTTCTTATTTTTTTAAACACCATCAGTCTTGGCCATTATGAGAAGCCCCAAATAAGAGATATATCACATTATATGACATACATTTTATAATGGCAATGAATGGATATCCAGCACTCTGATAACTTGGATATCCATTCATTGCCAATATTCCTCTACCTCACCGGAAGGTTCTCCGCGCATCTCTACGATACTTCTTAGGTCTCATCGCATCAACAAGTAAGAAATAAGACATTTACGTTTTTTTGTATATCGCTGGGCTGTGACTATATTCTTTATTGTAATACATTTTATAATGATTTAATCTATCCAAATGATTCAGACTTTGTTTCATCATGACACATGGTCCTTTGTGTTGGTGGAGAATTGTGGTCATGACGGTTTGCATTTATTTATTAAAAGTTGTTATTTAGTGAAAATTTTAAAAAAATTCTGTTATTTTTCTTACATGACATTTACAGTGGGGCAAAAAAGTATTTAGTTAGTCACCAATAGTGCAAGTTCCACCACTTAAAAAGATGAGAGGCGTCTGTAATTTACATCATAGGTAGACCTCAACTATGAGAGACAAAATGAGAAAACAAATCCAGAAAATCACATTGTCTGATTTTGTAAGAATTTATTTGCAAATTATGGTGGAAAATAAGTATTTGGTCACCTACAAACAATCAAGATTTCTGGCTCTCACGGACCTGTAACTTCTTCTTTAAGGGTCTCCTCTTTCCTCCACTCATTACCTGTAGTAATGGCACCTGTTTAAACTTATCAGTATAAAAAGACACCTGTGCACACCCTCAAACAGTCAGACTCCAAATTCCACTATGGTGAAGACCAAAGAGCTTTCAAAGGACACCAGAAACAAAATTGTAGCCCTGCACCAGGCTGGGAAGACTGAATCTGCAATAGGCAACCAGCTTGGATTGAAGAAATCAACTGTGGGAGCAATAATTAGAAAATGGAAGACATACAAGACCACTGATAATCTCCCTCGATCTGGGGCTCCACGCAAAATCTCACCCCGTGGGGTCAAAATGATCACAAGAACGGTGAGCAAAAATCCCAGAACCACGCGGGGGGACCTAGTGAATGAACTGCAGAGAGCTGGGACCAATGTAACAAAGCCTACCATCAGTAACACACTACGCCACCAGGGACTCAGATCCTGCAGTGCCAGACGTGTCCCACTGCTTAAGCCAGTATATGTCCGGGCCCGTCTGAAGTTTGCTAGAGAGCATTTGGTTGATCCAGAAGAGTATTGGGAGAATGTCCTATGGTCTGATGAAACCAAACTGGAACTGTTTGGTAGAAACACAACTTTTCGTGTTTGGAGGCAAAAGAATACTGAGTTGCATCCATCAAACACCATACCTACTGTAAAGCATGGGGGTGGAAACATCATGCTTTGGGGCTGTTTCTCTGCAAAGGGGCCAGGACGACTGATCCGGGTACATGAAAGAATGAATGGGGCCATGTATCGTGAGATTTTGAGTGCAAACATCCTTCCATCAGCAAGGGCATTGAAGATGAAACGTGGCTGGGTCTTTCAACATGACAATGATCCAAAGCACACCGCCAGGGCAACGAAGGAGTGGCTTTGTAAGAAGCATTTCAAGGTCCTGGAGTGGCCTAGCCAGTCTCCAGATCTCAACCCTATAGAAAACCTTTGGAGGGAGTTGAAAGTCCGTGTTGCCAAGCGACAGCCCCAAAACATCACTGCTCTAGAGGAGATCTGCATGGAGGAATGGGGCAACATACCAACAACAGTGTATGCCAACCTTGTGAAGACTTACAGAAAACGTTTGACCTCTGTCATTGCCAACAAAGGATATATAACAAAGTATTGAGATGAAATTTTGTTACTGACCAAATACTTATTTTCCACCATAATTTGCAAATAAATTCTAACAAAATCAGACAATGTGATTTTCTGGATTTGTATTCTCATTTTGTCTCTCATAGTTGAGGTCTACCTATGATGTAAATTACAGACGCCTCTCATCTTTTTAAGTGGTGGAACTTGCACTATTGGTGACTGACTAAATACTTTTTTGCCCCACTGTATACCACGCTAGGTAGATAAGAATCTAACATACATTTACCATATGTCTATATTATATTGTTTTTTTATTTCCGTAGGATGTTCTAAAGTTATATTTTTTAGAGGCCAATTCAATTCTGAAGTCACATTGAGAGGCTGCAAGATGAGAAAAAAAAAATCCACAAATTTTACATTTCTCATATAAAAGCAGAAAAACTGAATTTAGGAACTTAGTTACCCTATAGAAGTTCAAAAACGAGAGAGCAAAATGGAGGTGAAATGAAGCTGAAATCTTTTTTATATTTCAATTATTTTTTTTTTTTTGCAGAACAAAGTATAACAGAAAAACAAACCTCTGTATGCAATACCCTGTATCTGAATTATGTAGAAATATTCAATATATGACTCTAATGTGCCTTTTGACTCAAACACAATTCTCAATAATGAAGAAGCAAAGAAGTAAAGAAGCATCTTATGGATACTAAGGCCTTGATTTTATTAGGAATTAATTTAACCCCTTCCCACTTTGCGCAGTATTATTATGTATAATTGATGCTCACTGCTGTAATAGTACAACATTGTAATGCCATGGGCAAAGAAGCTGTGTACGTGGCATTGCTTCCATCACTAAGCTTTGAAATGGAAATTAGCACATAAAAATTAACTTTTATTATTACGTTTAAAATCGACGCAAAATCAATTCTCAATTCAGGTAGCACTGATACCCTTTAAATAATTCCATCACTAAACTGTGTTACATAGCCGAGCGCTGGGACCAACCGCGAAAGTCGGAAAATAATTCAACTTTGCCGAATTATCTGTCACCCCTCGGACCCATCTTCCCACCAAGATCATACCAAGGGTTGGCCATGGCAGCCAAGAAGCCGGGCAACAGACTCTTGACTGCTTACGCACAGTTCCCATTGCAATGCTCTGCAAAAACTATGTATCACAGTAGATTACACTTGTCAGACATGTAAAAAAGGGGAAAAGAAAACCACAAAAATGTAAAATAAATAATAATAATTAAACAAATAATAAGAACTTAAAAAAAAACACTTTACATTTTAAAAATGTAATGTAATGTAACGACCCGCCGGACAAAACCGCCATGTCAATCTTAATGCAGAGTGAAAACTGTAAAAACAAAATGCAAAAAATTCTGATATAATTGTGGGGTTTTTAACATGGACCCCCCAAAAACGTTAATAAATGCTAATCAAAACATTATACGTACTGCAAAATAGTGGCAAAATAGTGGGAAATGAAAGTAAAAAGCATCACAAAAAGAATAAGCTCTCAAATGTCGACAGATAAATAAAAAGTTATAAATTTTGGAAGGTGGAGAGGAAAAATATGAAAAAAGTCACTGAACAACATAAAAATTATCCTGCAACATTAGTGTTTCATAAAAGTTATGAACAGTGGATGATAAAATAAAAATATATATATATTTTTCAAATAATACATTACCACAAATTTATTGGGAAAAAAAAGCAACACATATTTTGTTACACAATTCTTTTGCATTCTGCAATCCCCAGGCATAATTATAAATTCCTGTAAGTCTCAGAATCCTTTTGGACGGAAGATTATTCTGGAATTGATTTTGGACACCATGTTACATTTGCATTACCTGTAGAGTACATCCATATTTGACAACTACATTCCTAAAACAATTTCTAGCAGTGTAGATAACGTTTTGCTATAACAATGAAAAATTACATATTCTCCGATAAATCTTTGCTTTAGCTTTACAATTTTTTGTTTTCTCCCGAGTATAGTATAAGTAAGGTGTTAATACTAAGGGAGTCTTCACACGGAGTTTACTCTCAGCTCATTCTAAACGTAAACTCGTTCAGAGTGAGAGGAATTAAAACAGATCCCATTGACTTGAATGGGTGCCGGCATACGCGTGCTCCCCATTGAAATCAATGGGAGGCTTTTTTACCTACTGCTTTCAATGTGATACGCGCATATCACATTGAAAGCAATAGGTAAAAAAGCCTCCCATTGATTTCAATGGGTAGCGCGCGTATGCCGGCACCCATTCAAGTCAATGGGATCTGTATTTTGGGTTATGTCACTTTTTTGTCCTTTACTGCTGATTATTAGTATGATTATATTGTTACCTAAAATATAAAGTTTTACTTATGTTTTAGTACTTACTATGACACAATAGCAGCATCACTTTTTCTGAGCCCCATACATTTATACATTTTTTGTTTTTTCACCAACAGAATTTTTTGAGGGTTTATTTTTTATGGGCTGAGTTGACTTTTAATTGGTATCATTTTAGATTATATAATACTTACTTTTTGAAAGCTTTCTATTCACCTATTTGGGAAGCAAGGTGACCAAAAAAATAAGCTACAGTGGCATTGCTCTTTGAGGCTTGTTGTTATGCTATTTCCCATGTGGTGACATGTTAACTGCATCCAGCATGATAGGAGGAGGGAACTGAACATCTTCTATTTTCCTTGGTGGAGTGAGAAAGTGTAGAGAACAGTAAGACTGAGCTAGAGCTTTGCTGGTCTGGAGACCAACTAGCCAGCCGACACTGTGTACAAGTAACAGACAGGAGGAAGAAGACTCTTGTTTGGCTAATGAGACAGTGGAGTGTGTGCCAGACTAGACTATGAGGATCTGTCATATGGGCCTCAGAACCAGGAATTTGTCTTGGCCACCACACAGGGCACCCTGCTGTGGGTACCATAAAGACCCTTTGGGTCTTTTGTGAAAGAGAGAGTGTTACATAGAAAAAGAAAAGACAGTCTTAGCAAAGAAATAGCAGACTGCAGATCGACGTACCAACTACCAGCTCAGCGCCAACTCGCATTGATAAAAATTGCAAGTATTGTATCTCCAAAATTGAATGTTGCACTACTGTGTTCTACCTCAAGTAAAAGCTGCATTTCATGTCTCCTGAGTCTTATTTATGCATGACCATCATGGTCACTCCAACCTCGTCAAGCTCAAGATGGCTGCCAATATCTAAGATGTTCCCATGTGGAAACACTACCATCATCATCAGGTACCCTGCCAGCCCCTCAGAACTGCCCCAGCCCAAGAGGAGACCTGGAGAAATTAGTAGCGTGCATAGCCACTAGTAACAAGTTTAGATACTACCACTCGCAGCCTCCTGGCCCCCTCCAGTGAGTTGTAGCCCATATTGTGATAGGTTGCCTTTCATGAGACAATTTAATTTGGGTGCTACTTTGGTAAATATATTCAGCTTACTGTAGTTTTATACTATTCCTGAATGGCAAAAAGTGACAATGACATCACTGTTGTGCACTGTACAGTTGGATTTGTTCATCCTACTCTTAATACGGATACAAGATTTTTCACCTTGTGCTTCATTGTAAGGCATGCATTAATGGGAAATATCTAGTAAAATGGTTTTCCCACACACTGTTGTGATCTATATGATTGATGTTATTCATTTTTGTGACAAGGCTTGCATTATCATCTACATGCTTGCGGCACAAAGTATTAAAATAACCTAATTCTCAATGCGTATAATACGTTTATATCACATTTATTCATTTTCTAGTATCCCCATAAAAGAGAGGGGTGGCCAGATTACAAATGGAATGATACCTTTAAATTCATTAAAGCAAAAATGGCAGTTGACAAGTGAAAGGATACATGAAGTGCTGAAATGGCGTGCTTGCCAGAATTCATTTGTAAGGAGCATGGATCACAAAGATAATGAAAAAAAGAACAATTACCCTCTCAAAGAGTCTGTCTGTTCTCATTTACAGGCCGCATCATCCTGTTTTGTTGTGTATCTTTTGGTATTAAATATACTGTGACCAATGCTTTATTTAGTAATACATTCTTGTAACCCATCAGTTCTATATAGCCATATATCTACAGCAGATGGAAATGCTGATCCAGAGGAATGATTTACGGTATTAATTCCTATGTCTCCGAAATATGATACTGAATCCATAATCACAGCATTGCATGGTAAAGAGTTTTATAGTCTCATTGCGCTTACACGGTGAAGATAGTTTTTTTGTTTTTCCTTGGGGAACCATGGCCTGGACACCAAGCAACATGGCTGCAGCTTAAGTGAGCCTTAAGGGAACCTGTGTAAAGGAATCTCCTAATGGTACCACATTGTTCCAGCCACTGCAAACCGCTCCTCATACCCATGAGACATCTTACCATGACATGAAGAGAAAAAAAGTGGACACTGAAGAAGCTAACCAATTTCTTTCTTCTTTCCAGCCAACTACTGTAGAGGTGGCTGAACCTCTTAAGATTCGTTTTGATTCATGTTTATGTTCAAGTGGCTCGAGTCCCATTCAGCAGGCCCATGTGGCTTCTTTGGCCCAATTGCTGGCCTCAGTGGTGACCCCAGGTGCTGCGAGAAGGTTAAAACAGGTGAGGGAATATAATTTAAAAAAAAAAAAAAATCACCTCCCATGGGCCTACACTTATTATACTCTGTGGTCTGAGAGATGTAAACCCAAACGCAGGTGTGAACCTAGTGTAACACTGCAAAAATGTAAACGTTGGAACAGCCATAGTATATGAAGGGTCCAGATATATAGAATCCACTAGGAATGTCCCTATAGATACATCTGTAGACTGCTGCAAACCCACTGTATTATAGCCTAATAGTAATCTCCTACTTATAAGGTGACGTACGACCTATGTTGTGCAGTAGCAGTATAGCCGCTGTGAGATGTTCACAGGCAGGGTGCTGGAATCATACTTTATCTCCCCCAGGTTTCTGACTTATTTGTGATCCAGTGCAGATCTTGAGTAGGACTCAGCTTCAGGTGTCCTTGGGGCATCACTGGGCCAGAAAAAGGCTGCAGATTCTGCACTCCAATACAGGTCCATGGAGTGAAAGGAGGTGTGTGGTTCTGTCCTGTAACCCTGAGTCCGGTGAGACAAAGTTGTGCTTGCTTTGTTTGTGTGGCTAGTAGTAAGTAGTAAGCCACACATATAGTTAGGTTAACATTACTGTTCAGTTAGTTGCTCGGACGAGCAGGTTTTTATTTTGTTTTGCCTGAAGTTAAGGCTGTATTTTGTTTTGCTCATTTTGTGCCTGAAATCAAGGTTTATTTATTTTTTTTTTTTTTCAAAATAAACAGTTTGCTGGATATTTTCTGTCCCTGTCTTGGCTGTTTGGGTCCGCACCACTGCTTTTACCGAGCTACATTCTTATTGGACAAATGCTACTAAATCAAAATATGAACCACCCAACCCCCCCCCCCCCTTCCTTGCACAATGTTTCACCTTTAAAACAGGTGTCCTCAGGGGTAGCAGGGTATAGACACAATGCTAGTATCACTTGTTCCTAAATAATGTCATTTTGTGATGGCACAACAGCTCATCCCTACGTCTGTAAGAAAATAAATCGGATTAGCCTACACCAGAATAGAAGACTTACCGAGGGCAGGTACTACCAGTAAGTCGTCAATTCTTGCACTCGCTACCCCAATTTGGACCAAATATATAACGTTAACCCACCATTCATGAGGGTTATTAGATTTTTCTAAGTAAATGATAATCATCCCACATAACTGAGGTGTTTCTCGCGACATGACATAATCTTGCGCTTGGAGCTACGTTTTTGTTTAGTGCATGTGACCCGTAGTTACAATGGAAGCTAAACCTTCTGAACTATCATATATCTCTTTACACTATGTAACCCCAATTAAATGAGAAATTCAATTCACAAGAACAACAAAATAATTACAGCTAGTACTACAGAGATAAAAGATACTTTGTTTTTAAGCTTATATTTTAGTTACCTTGGATTTTTAAAATTGAAACGAGTCTTTGAAATATAAATTTTTATACCCCAGAGCGACTAAACTAATCATGTCTGATACATGCTGATTGAAATTATGTCGAACAAGCTAATAGCTTTTACGTGGGCTCATTAAAGTTGTCATTTTGGTAATTAAGTGCAAAATATGTGTTTAATATCAGTGAAGACCATTCTAATTTACTCGTACATTAAGATTGTGAAAATAGCTCAGGCCTTACAACAACATCCTAAAATGAACTAAAAACATGAATTCCGTTAACCTATCAGATACTAGATGTATTGCATTGTCTACACTATATAAAGCTGGCCATTTGTCCATTTTTACTGACCATCTGTAAGGGTTCATGTAATCACAATCCAATCAATAAGATACCAGATCAAAGGAAGACCCAAAAAGATACACCTATATACCCAAAAATAATAATCCAAGTGGCGGTCTAATATAAATCTTCACTTTTAATAAAGTAATCCTAAAACAAGGATTATATATTCTAACAATACATAACACATATCAGGCAGACACAATTATACACACAGATTAATAAAATATAATATAACTGAGAGGACATCTATCAGATATTAATGGCACAGTGGCCAAAACATGAAACAATATGGTCTTACCATATCACAGGTTCCCGGGAAACACAAGAAATACCTACAGAGTTCCACAGTCAAGGGTGTGCAGATAAGGTTTTGGAGTGGGTAACTAGATCCATACCCAACAGTAGGGAAGAGGCATAAGGGTCATCAGGCATGGAAGGAGCTTGTGTCTCTCACCCTATTAGTCACTGCCAATGGTCCGTCTATGCCCTCAAATCCTAACTTAGAGCTGTGGCCCCATATGGACACAATTCTGACCAGTACCCAGCCCTAATACCAAAATGCCCTCTAAGGCCCTGCCAAAAAGCAAATGTATACAGATACAAATCATCAAAAAGCTCAATGTCCTCCATGAATCACCAAATGTAGTATAAATGATAAATTACCCAACATGCATGTTTTGTCTATAATGTCAGGGAACAATGTAGTGTAAGAAAATAACATGAGTCAAGTCCATCAAGAAACAAGAACTGTCAATGCGTTACTGTTACTCATGGGCTGCAAACAGCAATAGTCAATGTAATAGAGTCCAAAAAGACAAAGAAACGTACAAACTTGTCTACCCAAAAAGCAACCTCTCTAATTCATCACTGAGAGGTGCAGGGAAGAGCATCCCTGATGCATGGTGCCATCATAGGGAGGAAAGACATGGTAGTGTTCCAAATGCCCAACTTACTCGAACGGCGTCTAGTCCTTAATATGCTGCTGTGGTCTGTATAACCTGTACAGCGCATGTTTACTGAGTGTGTTACATGTGCACACGGATGGACATAAACAAAAAGGGCTGCCGTGATACTGAAAGTGTGAGCAAGGGAAGGCGAATGATATCAGCACGTAGGCCGTACTCCAAGAAGAAGTCCATAGGATAAATTACAGGCTTCTATGGTTTATGCCAAGCTCCTTAGAGTATTTTTATCAATAGTGCATATGGGGCTATCAAAGAAAAAACAGGGGTATTAAAAGACAGACCACCTTGATATGGATAGTAACTTATATTAACCAAGAAGGGTAAAATTTATCCTATTAATATTATAAAGGTGAATGTTTGTGAGTTTGTGGGTTTGTGTGTTTGGATGTTTGGATATTCGGACGCTTGTTCCTCAATCACAGCCAAACGGCTGAACGGATTTTGGTGAAATTTCACACACACCGACATATTTCCCACGAAAGTCGAATAGGCTACTTTAAATTTGGGTCACTCCCCCCAAATTGCCACCGTCACCCTCCAAAGACCACTCCGGGCTTGGCTATAGAAGCTGGCATTCTGCCAGCACTAAATTTAACAGGACAGGGGAATGGGAAAACACAGCCTTCCTGGAAATGTTCTAAACAAAAATCCACTTGACAGCACGATAAGTGCAGTTACTGACCTGGTCCAGCGACTCCCAGGAGATGAAGTGAACACACGGCAGTGTCAACCTTCCGGCAAGGAGCTGTGCAGCAATACATTCGTCATGAAAAAAACTGACATCCAGCACTCCAACTTCAGTAAAAACAAATGTCCTTTATTGTGAAACAATATATATTAAAAAGTTGACAATCCCAGACAGATGGTGGTACAGCTAGATGCAAAAATTCAAGAAAAGCTGACGCGTTTCAAGAGCAGAGCTCTCTTAGTCAGAGCTAGCAGCTTACAGTTATGCGGGAGCTGACATTTTCTCATAGGAATGCATTGACCAGCGTTGATTGGCCGAATGCTATACAGTGTAAAGCATTCGACCAATCAACGCTGGTTCTACCGGAGGCTCGTCTGTGACGAGGCGGAGTCTAAGATCGGACCACAGCAGTCTCCATTGTGGTCCAATCTTAGATTCCGCCTCATCACAGACGAGCCTGCGGCAGAACCAGCGTTGATTGGCTGAATGCTGTACACTGGCCAATCAATGCTGGTCAATGCATTCCTATGAGAAAAAGTTAGCTCCCACATAACTGCAAGCAGCCAGCTCTCCTGACTAGCAAAGAAGAGCCTGCTGCAGAACCAGCATTGATTTGCCAAATGCTATACACTGTATACCTACTCGATCGAATACTAATTGATCCTCTCTACTAATAAACAATACTTACTACATATGCATACTGCTTGAAATATTCCTGACCGTTTCACATGTGGCTTTACTACTGTTCCGCTCGGGAATGTGACGTTGGATCTCTTTTCTTTGCATCAGTCTTCACGAAGCCTCGACTGAGGTTATACTCAAGAACTAAAAATATCCAAAAAATGTATGTCCAGCAATCAATCCCGTATAAAACTTAACTTTTATTGTAAAATTTCTTGGGACACCACAAAGTCCATTAAAAAGTTTTTTCATTTTGTAAATCAAAGGCTCATGATTAGAGATGAGCGAACAGTGTTCTATCGAACTCATGTTCGATCGGATATTAGGCTGTTCGGCATGTTTGAATTGAATCGAACACCGCGTGGTAAAGTGCGCCATTACTCGATTCCCCTCCCACCTTCCCTGGCGCCTTTTTTGCTCCAATAACAGCGCAGGGTAGGTGGGACAGGAACTACGACACCGGTGACGTTGAAAAAAGTAGGAAAAACCCATTGGCTGCCGAAAACATGTGACCTCTAATTTAAAAGAACAGCGCCGCCCAGGTTCGCGTCATTCTGAGCTTGCAATTCACCGGGGACGGAGGTTTCCGTCCAGTTAGCTAGGGGTTAGATTCTGGGTAGGCAGGGACAGGCTAGGATAGGAAGGAGAAGACAACCAACAGCTCTTGTAAGAGCTAAATTCCAGGGAGAAGCTTGTCAGTGTAACGTGGCACTGACGGGCTCAATCGCCGCAACCCAGCTTTCCCAGGATCCTGAATGGAATACACTGACAGTGTATTCCCGTATACCCTATATATACACCCCAAATCCCCATTCCAACGGTGTGCCCCCCCCCCCACTTCACCCCAGAAATACCCTGCAAGTCCCCTAGCAATAGAATTGGGGCTATATACACCCACTATTTTTGCTACTGCCATATAGTGCCATTGTCTGACTGGGAATTCAAAGAATATATTGGGGTTACATATAACTTCAATTCCAGGGAGAAGCTTGTCAGTGTAACGTGGCACTGACGGGCTCAATCGCCGCAACCCAGCTTTCCCAGGATCCTGAATGGAATACACTGACAGTGTATTCCCGTATACCCTATATATACACCCCAAATCCCCGTTCCAACGGTGTGCCCCCCCCCACCTTCACCCCAGAAATACCCTGCAAGTCCCCTAGCAATAGAATTGGGGCTATATACACCCACTATTTTTGCTACTGCCATATAATGCCATTGTCTGACTGGGAATTCAAAGAATATATTGGGGTTACAAATACCTTCAAGTCCTGCCACTGCCATATAGTGCCATTGTCTGACTGGGAATTCAAAGAATATATTGGGGTTACAAATACCTTCAAGTCCTGCCACTGCCATATAGTGCCATTGTCTGACTGGGAATGCAAAGAATATATTGGGGTTACAAATACCTTCAAGTCCTGCCACTGCCATATAGTGCCAGTTTCTCACTGGGAACTCAAAGAATATATTGGGGTTATAAATACCTTCAAGTCCTGCCACTGCCATATAGTGCCATTGTCTGACTGGGAATTCAAAGAATATATTGGGGTTACGTGCACCCACAATTTTTGCTACTGGTATATAGTGCCAGTTTCTGAGTGGAAATTCCCCAAATAATTTGGGGATTCATTCACCCTACATCTCAGGCTCTTGCCATATTCACCCAGGTTGTCAGTGCTGCACCAGCTCGTTCCCAGACAGCTCGGCCCGAAAAACACATTACCTATATAGAGGATTTGGACAATGAAGACAGCATGTTCTAAATCTAATGTCTGCACCTTCTCCAGAATTAAAATAAAGGCAGCGTTTAACTTTCAAATAGCACTGCACAAAGGAAGATCTTATCAGCTTGTTTCATGACATGCTACTAAAAAGTGTCATTTTTGTATCTTAATGTAAATATAGTTGTATAAGCTTTTTGGGTTTTAGGCACTGCCAAGTTATTTATTACCACCCGCTCCCTTATAATGATGATGACGCCAAAGTCACTGTGGGTGTTCAGAGCTCACAGCTTTGGTTGACATTTGTCTTGCTCTCTGTCAGTACCAGCTGTCTTTTTGGATACCGTAAAGTTATGTTGACTTTATTAACAGCTATAGAAGCTTTAGCCAGGTTGTGACGGTGTGTAACCCTAACAACACTAAGTGGGATACACATTAATAGTCAGTCTATGTACGCTAAACGTATCACTGAAGTAATTTTTTTTCCCTCTCCCCTAATATAAGAAAGGAACAGACATTAGACCTAGACTGGGGTTCGAGGCTTGTAAAAATCCAGTATTATTTGTTCTTCATGATGTGAAAAATGTGTTGAAAAGCAACCCAAGATGAAGTCAGCCATGTGTGCCAGTGTGTTACTTGGCATGCCTTTGCTGGCCCCAACTGTAAGGGTCACTCTCCATTTCCTCCATTTTCCACTCCCCTTCACACCATTTGTGGTGAAGCAATGGGATGCACTGAAGTGCACCCTCTAGCCTCGTGTGGGACAGGGACATCAGATGCCACTCCAACCCCCTCGTCTTCCTCCGCCAGCCAACGGTGCGAAGATGAGAGGAGTGTGCTCTGAATGTTTTCTGCCTAGCAGAGGCTAGTTCTCACTTACGAAAATGGCCCCACTTTGACCTGTATATCAGGCACAATGGTGTAGGTTTCAAAGAAACATGGCACCAACAAGTTGAAAAACGTGGGCCATGCGTGGACCGTGTTTGAGTCTGGCAAGCTCCAGATCTGCTACCAGGTTCCAGCCATTATCACAGGCGCAAAAATGCCAGGCCCCAGGTGTAGCAGGGAAAAAAAAATGCCATCTCAGCCAGGATGGCATCCCTGACCTCGGAGGCACTGTGCTGTCTGTCCCCCAAGCTGATCAGTTTCAACACGGCCTGCTGACATCTCCCCACGCCAGTGTTACAGCGTTTGCCGCTAGTAGCTGGGGTGGAGGTTGCAGCATCGTAGGGTTTCAGTCTACTCCTGTCATGAATTTTGGCCTGGGAGAGGAGATAGGCCACCCCAGTTTGCACCCGGGGACCAGACTCCACCACATTCACCCTGCCTGTCATTAAAGATAAGCACTGCAGCATCCCTGACCACAGGCGCTTGTCCATGTGTCGGTGGTCAAGTGGACCTTGCAGCAAAGCGCAGAGCTCTGGGCCCGACTGATGTTATGGGACACATGCAGGCGCAAGGCAGAGACAGCACACCAAGAGAAGTAGTAATGGCTAGGCCCAGCATAGGGAGGTGCCCCAGCTGCCATCTGCTGACGGAAGGCCTGGGTATCCAGAAGCATAAACAAACACCAACATCTCCAGGGCCAGCAGTTTATCGATGAGGCTGTTAAAGGCTTGGGCATGGGGGTGGGTTGTGTTGTACTTCTGCCTGCAATGAAAAGCTTGGGAGATGTGGAGTGGCTGGGAAGAGGCGCATGATGGTGCAGGCCAAAAGGGCGCATGAGGGTGAACTCCCCAATGTGTCAGAGATAGGTGTGTAGGTGTCCTTGCATCATATACTTGCACCATACTTGGCTTTGGAAGTTAATTTTGTGCCAAAAAAGTGGTTAAGACAGCGATCCCTCAGCTACTCCCGTTACACTGTCTATTGAAGTTACCATCTGTGGAAGTGGACCATCATTTCTAAGATCCCAAAGGAAGCAGGCAAGAGATGTGCAGTGCAGAAAAAAAGATGAAAAAATAAGTGTAGGCAGTAGAGCACAGAGGGATCGGAGAGGACAGAGCTGGTGTCGGCCAGGTATTCCCACAACATGCGCCTATACTTGTCCCTCCTGGTGACACTAGGCCCCTGAGTGGCAGTAATTTGTCCAGAGGGGGCCATTAATGTGTTCCAGACCTAGGAATAAGTCTTCCAACAGGGTAGAGTTTTGCATGCCTTTGCTTCTACCCACTGTTTTTGCTGCTTAGCTTCCCTCCACATCTACACTGCTTTAGCACCTAAACATCACCCCAGTTTATGCCTTTGCTTCTACCCACTGTTTTTGCTGCTTAGCTTCCCTCCACATCTACACTGCTTTAGCCCCTAAACATCACCCCAGTTTATGCCTTTGCTTCTACCCTGTTTTTTTGTTGAATTAGCTTCCCTCCACATCTACACTGCTTTAGCCCCTAAACATCACCCCAGTTTATGCCTTTGCTTCTACCCTGTTTTTTTGTTGAATTAGCTTCCCTCCACATCTACACTGCTTTAGCCCCTAGACATCACCCCTGTCCATGTGGGGTCGGTGGCCTCGTCATCCACCAACTCCTCTTCCAATTGCGCACTGCCCCCTTACTGCAAATCGCACATGACCACAGCTTGCCCTGATGGCAACTGTGTCTCATGATCCCCACTGAGGTCCAGACAAGTCGGTGGCGGGTCCAAAACCCCAAAATTGGAAGGAAATGGCGGATGCTGCAGTATTTCTAACACCTGTTCCTGGTGCTCGGGCCTGGTCTGTGTTGTACCCTGCACCCTGCTTAACGCAGCTGCCATATCCGGAGTTGTTCTGAGCACATGCTAATGTTTCGTGTCCAGTGCAATGGATGGGATGGGATTTCACATAAGTCTGCCACCCATGGCCACTCATGGTTGAGCAACTGAGGGAGTTGACTTTGACGAACCCGAGGGTTTTGGAGTTGGAACTACATCAAAGGTCTGTGCTGCTCACACACTCTGCTCAACACATGATATGTTTAGTGCCAGCAGTGTGGAGACGTCGCACAACAGCCGTTGTTCCAGCAGGTACAGGCGTTGTAGGAGTGCATAGAGGCTAGCAGCGGCAACTATAGACTTTAAAAACTATCCGCACAAGCGCCACACTTTCACCAGTAGCTCAGGAACATTGGGGTACCTTTTTAAAAAGATTAGCAGCAATGAGTTAAAAACGTGGCCCAGGCATGGAATATGTTGCAGGCTGCCAAGCTACAGAGCCGATCCCAGGTTACGGCCATTATCACACATGACAACATGCCTGGGCCCAGGTGCAGTGGCAAAAACCACATTGCCGTCTCATCGAGGATGGCATGACTCACTTTGTAGGCAGTGTGCTGTCTGGCCCCCAAGCTGATGAGCTTCAGCACGGCCCGCTGACGTCTCCCCACACCAGTGTTGCAGCGTTTCCAGCTCGTAGCTGGGGTCAATCTAACAGCGGAGGAGGAGGAGGGTGGTGTTTCAGCCCTCCTCCCAGGAATGTTTTGTGGGGAGACAAGTCAGGAAAATTCTTGAAACAGGGGAGAGTTTTGCATCTTTGCCCTTGCTGCCTATGGACATCCCTTTGCCTCTAGCCACCATTTTCCCTGCTTTGCTTGCCTCCACATCCACACTGCTTTTGCCCCTAGACATCACCCCAGTCCATGCCTCTGCTTTTACCCCCAGTTTTTTATGCTTAGCTTCCCTCCACATCAACAATGCTTGCGCCCCTAAACATCACCCCAGTTTCTGCCTGTGCTTTTCCCCAGCTTTTTTTGTCGATTTAGCTTCCCTCCACATGCACACTGCTTTTGCCCCTAGACATCACCCCAGTCCATGCCTCTGCTTTTACCCCCAGTTTTTTATGCTTAGCTTCCCTCCACATCAACAATGCTTGCGCCCCTAAACATCACCCCAGTTTCTGCCTGTGCTTTTCCCCAGCTTTTTTTGTCGATTTAGCTTGCCTCCACATCCACACTGCTTTTGCCCCAACACATTACCCCTATCCATGCCTGTGCCTCTAGCCATAACTCTGCCACCCATGGAAACTCATGGTGCAGAAAGTGAGGGAGCTGACTCTGAGGAACCCTTGGGTTTTGTATTGTAGCTGGTACTCCATCAAAGGTCTCTGCTGCTCACACACCCTGCTCAACATACAGTATCTAGGGTTTGAGCGTGTGGTGACCTCGCACAACAGTAGATGCTTCAGGCAGATGTAGGCCTTGCTGGAGTGTATTGCGGCTAGCTCCAGGTACTGTAGACTTGGGAAAGTGGGTGTCCAAGTGCCCCACTTTCACCCTTATCTCTGCTAATTTGGGGTATGTTTTTAAAAATCGTTGCACCACTAGATTGAACACGTGGGCCAGGCATGGAACGTGTTGGAGGCTGGCAAGCTCCAGAGCCCTCCAACAAGACAAAAAAGCCTGGCCCCAGGGGCAGCGGGGATAAACAAATTGCCATCTCATCCAGGATGGCATCCCTGACCTCAGAGGCAGTGTGCTGTCCGTCCCCCAAGCTGATGAGCTTCAGCCCGGCCTGCTGACCTCTCCCCACACCAGTGTTGCAGCGTTTCCAGCTTGTAGCTGGGGTCAATCTAACAGCGGAGGAGGAGGGTGGTGTTTCAGCCCTCCTCCCAGGAATGTTGTGTGGGGAGACAAGTCAGTCTACCACATTTTGCGACCCGGTCCATGCCTCAAGTACATTCAACCACTGTGCCAAGATTAAAAGTTAGCGTCCCTGTCCGCATGCACTTGTCCATTTATAGCTGGTCACGTGGAACTTTTGGGCAAAGCGCTGAACTTAGGGACCGCCTCATGTTTGGGGAAAAGTGCTGGTGTGGACGGCACAGTGAGGTGGCGCAGTAGCCAGCAGGCCCAAAAAGGGCAGAGTGTCCACAAGCCGGGACCCCAACATCTCCTGGGCCAGAATTTTTGAGATGAGGCCGTTGAAGCCTTGGGCATGTGGGTGGGTTGTGCTGTACTTTAGCCTGGAATGAAAGGCCTGGGAGATGGGGAGTCGCATTGCAAAGTGTGTAAACCACACTCAGTTTGTCCTCGACCTATACATTTAGAAATTATCTCCCCCAGCGAGGAACGTGGCCTCGATGGGGGAATTTTTCTAGGGAAGCTAGAAAAGAGGGCATCTTGGGCCTTGCTGGCTCAGGTCTAGCTTCTGTCATGCAGCTGTCTTCTGCCTCTGGACATCCCTTTGCCTCTAGCCACCTTTTTCCCTGCTTAGCTTGCCTCCACATCCACACTGCTTTTGCCCCTACACATCACCCCAGTCCATGCCTTAGCTTGTACCCCCAGTTTTTGCTGCTTAGCTTGCCTCCACATCCACACTGCTTTTGCCCCTAGACATCACCCCAGTCCATGCCTTAGCTTGTACCCCCAGTTTTTGCTGCTTAGCTTGCCTCCACATCCACACTGCTTTTGCCCCTAGACATCACCCCAGTCCATGCCTTAGCTTGTACCCCCAGTTTTTGCTGCTTAGCTTGCCTCCACATCCACACTGCTTTTGCCCCTAGACATCATCCCTATCCATGCCTCTTCCCCTAGCCATAACTCTGCCACCCCTGGAAACTCATGGTGCAGAAACTTTGGGAGCTGACTTTGAGGAACCCTTGGGTTTTGTAGATGGAACTCCATCAAAGGTCTGTGCAGCTCACACACCCTGCTCAAGGTATGGTATTGTAGGGTTTCAGCGTGTGTGAGTGACGGACAACAGCCTGTGTTTGGACAGATGTAGGCCTTGCTAGAGTGTTTTTAGGCTAGCAGCGACTCCTGTACACTTGCAAAAGTGCCGCATTTTCAACAGTAGCTTCGGTACATTTGGGTATGTTTTCAAAAAACATTGCACCACTAGGTTAGACGTGGGCCAAACATGGAACGTGTTGGAGGCTGGCAAGCTCCAGAGCCGCTACCAGGTTCCAGCCATTATCACAGGCGTAAAAATGCCAGGCCCCAGGTGTAGCAGGGAAAAAAAAATGCCATCTCAGCCAGGATGGCATCCCTGACCTCGGAGGCACTGTGCTGTCTGTCGCCCAAGCTGATGAGCTTCAGCACTGCCTGCTGACGTCTCCCCACACCAGTGTTTTAGCGTTTGCCGCTAGTAGCTGGGGTGGAGGTTGCAGCATCGTAGGGTTTCAGTCTACTCCTGCCATGAATTTTGGCCTGGGAGAGGAGATGGGGTACCTCAGTTTGCACCCCGGTACCAGACTCCACCACATTCACCCTGCCTGTCCTTAAAGATAAGCAGCATCCCTGACCGCAGGCGCTTGTCCAAGTGTCGGTGGTCAAGTGGACCTTGCAGCAAAGCGCGGAACTAAGGGCCCACCTGATGTTGAGTGACACGTGCTGGTGCAAGGCGGGGACGCCACACCGGGAGAAGTTGTGACGGCTAGGGACGGCATAGTGAGGTGCCACAGTTGCCATCAGGTCCGGGAAGGCGGGAGTTTCAACAAGCCGGAACGCCAACATCTCCTGGGCCAGCAGTTTAGCGATGTTGGCGTTCTAGGCTTGCGTGGGTGGGTGGTTAGCGGTGTATTTCTGCCAGCGCTCCAATGTCTGAGAGATGGTGGGTTGTTGTAAAGAAGCGCCTGATGGTGCCTTTGATGGTGCAGGAGAAGGAGATAAGACAGAAACAGGGGAGGATGAGGGAGAAGTCAACAAAGTGGCGGAGGCAGATGAAGTGATGTCCTGGCTCGTCCTCTGGAGTGCATCGCCAGCACTGTGAGCAGAGGCAGTGGCATGAACGGCGGGAGACATTTGTCCTGCCGTTGCTGCCTGCCACTGATTCCAGTGCTTGGATTCCAAATGACGGTGCATTGAAGTGGTGGACAGGTTGCTCTTCTCAGGGCCCCTACTCGATTTCGAGAGGCAAATTGTGTAGACGACACTATATCTGTCCTCGGCGCATTCCTTGAAAAAACTCTACACCTTCAAGAAATGTGCCCTCGATGGGGGAGTTTTTCTGGGCTGGGTACAAAAGGGAACATCTTCGGACATTCCGGGTCTGGCCTGGCTTCGGCAAAGCAACTGACCTCTGCCTCTGGACATGTCTCTGCCTCTAGCTACCCTTTTTGGTGCTGCACCTGCCTCAACATCCACACTACTTTCCCAGCTTGATATCCGCCTTGTCCAGGTGGGGTCGGTATCCTCGTCGTCCACCACCTCCTCTTCCAACTCCTGTCTCGCCTCCTCCTCCTGCACAATACGCATGTCAACTGGCTGCCCTGACAGCAACTGCGTCTCATCGTCGTCGATGAGGGTGGGTTGCTGGTCATCCACCACCAAATCGACCGGAGATGGAGGAGACTCTAGTGTTTGAGCATCTGGACACAGATACTCGTCTGTTAGGTCCGTGGAATCGCGAAATGGAGGGGCAGGTTGCGGTACAGTCAAAGGAAGGGAGAACAGCTCTGGGGAGCAGGGACAGTTGGGGTTATTGTTCTGGGAAGATTGGGAATTTTGGGTGGAATGAGGACAAGACTGTTGGGTAAGAGGAGGTAGAGGCTGACTGGCTGGTGGACAATGTGCTTTAAGCGTTATCCGACAGCCATTGCAAGACCTGTTCCTGGTTCTTGGGCCTACTAATTTTTGTACCATTCAGCCTAGTTAATGTGGAACTTTTGTGCAAAGCGCAGAACTTAGGGCCCGCCTGATGTTAAGGGACACACGCTGGTACAAGGTTCAACTCACCCTAAGTGCCAAAAACACTGCTGGTGCAAGGCTCTACTCATGCCAAGGGCCTCAATCTCTGCTGGTAGCTCAGCTTAAGGTCCTGTAACTTTGTTTGGAAGGGCTCATGTTAAGGGCTAGAAAAGTGAATTTTGGAAGGTCTTACCACATCACAAACACACAAACACACACACACACACACACACACACACACACACACTCAAAATGACAGTTAAGGGTGAGGTCTTTTGGATTTCCCATTGTCTATTCCATCCGTGGTTGTCATGGGGAACGTGATTTAAAGGGGTGGTTGTTACTGTTTGTTGAGCTTAAATTGGGGTTTGTGTCCATCCATTTGGGGAGTAAAGAAGGTTTCCAGGTATTTTCCCACTTTGATAGAGGTTTTTTTGAATGTGTAAAGTGTGTAGTTGTTAGGCTGTGTTGTTGGGGTAATAGAGGGTCTTTGGTGTGTTAGATGCCCCCAGACATGCTTCCCCTGCTGTCCCAGTGTCATTCCAGAGGTGTTGGCATCATTTCCTGGGGTGTCATAGTGGACTTGGTGACCCTCCAGACACGGATTTGGGTTTCCCCCTTAATTATAGTCTATGTTCCCCATAGACTATAATGGGGTTCGAAACCCGTTCGAACACACAAACAGTGAGCGGCTGTTCAAATCGAATTTCGAACCTCGAACATTTTAGTGTTCGCTCATCTCTACTCATGATGGCAAAAAAATAAACGTCTGGCTGACAGGTTTTGGAGCTAGACAAAACGCAAACTTACTCTGATTGCTGGACATACATTTTTTGGATATTTTTGGATCTCAACCTCAGGCCGAGAGGCTCTTAAATATGTGCAACTCCTAAACTTCATCAACCACGGAGTGGATAGATTTCCACATTTGAGACACGTGAGTAAGCTGTCGCATTACAAGAAACTTTTGTGATACTCAAGAACTGACAGGCCTAGAGGATAGTAAGGAGATTCAGATATCAAAGCCTCGATGTGAGTCTTCAGACAATGTAATCCTTCTTAGAATTAATTATATGTCATGTGTATAATTATGCTAATTATCATAGAAGAGTGGCGACCTTAGAAATAGGACATTCTGATGGTTAGTTGCGAGAAATTTGGCTTAAGATTCCCTGCTTTTGGGATCAGAGCCAGTCTTCTCTTCCCTTTTCAGAAAGCTCTTGCTGTTCATATTGTGTCTCCTACTTTTTTTTTATCTTTCTTAATTCTTAAAACTTCTTCTTACTGTAAATCTTGCTTTATAAATAATCTTTACCACCTGTGAGACAGTGCTTTGGACTTCTATAACAGATGGTAGTGAAACCAGTAGGCATGTCCAATGGCATTGGTTCATTCTGCAGGTAACACAGAGAGGAGGACAAAAAGTAACTACAGGTGAGATTTCTTACAAGTCACTCCTTTACTTCCACTTTTGAGCCTTGCTTTGGGTACTTTGACAACATGTAACATCATGAAGCTCTCTTTCCTTGAATTGTTGTGTTGTATTGCTTTGCTTGTATGACAATAGGCATGTGGATGAAGTGTGCATTGTAGGAGCATGAAACAGCAAGTCCAAGGTGATCCCTCTAACATCATGATCCACTGGAGTCAGATCACGAGCTGGTTCTTGTAAAAGTAGTAACATCGACCCACGAGTCTGGTTAGTTCTCCTGCATGAGTAACTTGTGACCCATAGTGAAGCTCTAGCAGCCAGGAGAAAATGAGAGCGATTTATAGATTTCACTAAGTAAGTGAATCTTCTTCTAGGGATTTACGTCCTCATGGTAAATCATTGCAGCTGACAGTACAAAGTGATATATTGCAGGTGAGATACATCAATAACATAACTGATTGTTGCCTACTTGACTACTTAGTGAACTTTCATCCAACAGCCTTCCATTGGGGGAAAATGAGAGCTCTACTGTTACCTCCATTGGTCTCCAATGCTAAATGGATGGCCAATTCCCCGATTCTACTGCACCATGGTCTCAATGCTAAATGGATGGCCAATTCCCCGCTTCTACTGCACCATGGTCTCCAATGCTAAATGGATGGCCAATTCCTCGCACCTTGCTACAGTAAGAGACTCGTGTAATTTTTGGTTGCATAGCCATGTGTCAACTACTGCTAGTTGCGGGGTCTCCTCTAACAGGGCTTCCCTTAAGTGGTCAAGAAGTGAGGGATCTTTTTACTGAAACACTATTCAGTAGGAATGCTGCTAAAATGTTTAGAAGTGAAGACCCAAGTCAGAATGGTCTGCCAAGATCATTGTAAGACTTTAGATGTGTGTTGGTGTTTAGCTGCATATAACAATAGATTAGAAGATACACCTGTCAAGGGGACTGCATTTTTAATTGCTTTGATAATAAGCAAGGCCATGATGTGAATCAGGTGTATTGTTTAGATAATATAATCCTTCTTAGAAATAATTGCATGTTATGTGAATAATTATGGTATATTTATCATACGAGAATGGATTCATTTGTAAGGGGATGTTCTGGTGGCTGGTTGCCAGAAATTTGGATTAAGAAATAAGAATCCCTGCTTTTAGTATTAGAGCCAGGCTTGTCTACCCATTTTTAGAAAACCACATCAGACTGTATTCTGGTACTTACTTTCTTAAAGGGGTTGTACAGTTTAAGACTAACACTAAGACACAAATGTTATTGTTTGTCTGATGAAAAGTTATACATTTTTCAATAAACTTTCTGTATCAATTACTCACAGTATTCTAGATCTCTGCTTTCTGTCATTCATTCTGTTATTTCCAAAGGATAAAAATTAGTCCATGGTCACATGATATACAGTCCGTGGTCATGTGATGGACACACAGGTGCACAGCTCATTACCAGGCAGATGTCTGATTACTGTGATGTGATTATAACGAGCTGTGCACCTGTTTGTATATCACATGACCACGGACTGTATATCACATGACCACAGACTGTATATCACATGACCATGGACTGATGTTTATCCCCTGGAAGTAAACAGAATGAATGACAGCAAGCAGAGATCTAGAAAACTGTGAGCAATTCATACAAAATATATTGAAGTTAATTGTAGAACTTTTCATTATACAAACAATAACATTTGTCTCTTAATATTTGTCTGAAACTGTAATTATTATACTATGGGGTTCAGAGCCCGAAATATACCAAACTGAGGCTGTAGGGTGGTGAGGAAAAATAATAAACAGATTTTCCTCACCTTTTCTCTCTTCTGTATGGTACCATCGAGTCTTCTTTTTCTGGCAACTTCCGGCCTCCTGGGTGATATTTGCAGCCCTGTGATGACCTCTGAGGTCTGTAATTGGATCACTGGGGGTGCAGGTCACTGGGGTCAATCAGGAGGCTTGATGAGGCAGAAATATGCTAGGAAAAAAACAGACATGGAAGCAGAGCCCCAAAGAGGTAAGGAAAAGGTGAGTATGAGCTGTTTTCTACACCTCCTTGGGGCCTATTATACAATGTTAACAATTCATGGTTGGCAAACTCTATATTTTTGGAAATTTCAAAATGAACCCAGCCTGCTATGAGCCAGATCGCTCCTACCTAGTCACAACATCTCTTCACATCAGATCAGCAGGTTCATCCATCATGTATCTGGTGTGTATGGCCACCTTAACCCCATTGCAATCACTACTAGAGATGAGCAAGTAGTGTTCGATCGAGTAGGTGTTCGATCGAATACTACGGTATTCGAAATACTCGTACTTGATCGAACACTACTAGCTGTTCGAAGTTTAAGGTTCTATGCAGAATCAGCGTTGATTGGCAGAATGCTATACATTCTGCCAATCAACGCTGGTTCTTCTCTTACCTTTCCAAAGTCTCCGCGCTGCGTCCCCGCATCTTCTTCCAGGTTGAATTCACTCTGCTTAGGCATCCGGCCTAGGCAGAGCCGACTGCGCATGCGCGGGCATGAACACGCATACACGCGCATGCGCAGTCGGCTCTGCTCAGGTGTCGGGCCTGGACAGAGCTGCACGCGCATGCGCAGTCGGCTCTGCCTAGGCCGGATGCATAGGCAGAGTGAATTCCACCCGGAAGAGGACGCGGGGACCCTGCGCCGGGAGAAGATTTCAAGCAGAATCCAGCCCGACCCTCACTCGTGGACTTGGTAAATATGATTTTATCGAATGTTGCCTACCTCTGAAACGAGCATTTCTCCCATAGACTATAATGGGGTTCGAAATCCGTTCGAACAGTCGAACAGTGTGCGGCTGTTCGAATCGGATTTCGAACCTCGGACACTTTAGTGTTCGCTCATCTCTAATCACTACCTTTTATAATAGCATTCTATGCCTTAGTGTCATTTATTTTATTTATTTATTTTCTTTGCATTCCAAACTGTCTTATTGTAATATTTCAACTTTGCTACTTCACGTTGTCCAAAAACCACTTGACTTCCTATCTGGCTCATCAGCAGTTCATTGTGTGGCAGACTCTAAAGAGGACGCAGACGTTATATATTCCCAATGGTGTGAGCAAGTTTGTCTAAATGATACCATAAAACTATAATAGAAAGATGTCATACATTTCTTTTTTTAGATTGTAATTGTAATTATTTCTGCTTCTATCTTCTAGTATCTATCAAAAAAGTGCTGTGAATGTCCCTCCATCTATGTGTCGGGAATAATTGGTTGCTGTTCACTTATGAAATGTATTAATTAGAGATGAGCGAACAGTGTTCTATCGAACTCATGTTCGATCGGATATTAGGCTGTTCGGCATGTTCGAATCGAATCGAACACCGCGTGGTAAAGTGCGCCATTACTCGATTCCCCTCCCACCTTCCCTGGCGCCTTTTTTGCTCCAATAACAGCGCAGGGTAGGTGGGACAGGAACTACGACACCGGTGACGTTGAGAAAAGTAGGCAAAACCCATTGGCTGCCGAAAACATGTGACCTCTAATTTAAAAGAACAGCGCCGCCCAGGTTCGCGTCATTCTGAGCTTGCAATTCACCGAGGACGGAGGTTTCCGTCCAGCTAGCTAGGGCTTAGATTCTGGGTAGGCAGGGACAGGCTAGGATAGGAAGGAGAAGACAACCAACAGCTCTTATAAGAGCTAAATTCCAGGGAGAAGCTTGTCAGTGTAACGTGGCACTGACGGGCTCAATCGCCGCAACCCAGCTTTCCCAGGATCCTGAATGGAATACACTGTCAGTGTATTCCCGTATACCCGATATATACCCCCGATACCCGTTCCAACGGTGTGCCCCCCCACCTTCACCTCAGAAATACCCTGCAAGTCCCCTAGCAATAGAATTGGGGCTATATACACCCACAATTTTTGCTACTGGTATATAGTGCCATTGTCTGACTGGGAATTCAAAGAATATATTGGGGTGACGTGCACCCACAATTTTTGCTACTGCTATACAGTGCCATTGTCTCACTGGGAATTCAAAGAATATATGGGGGTTATGTGCACCCAAAATTTTTACTACTGGTATACAGTGCCATTGTCTGACTGGGAATTCAAAGAATATATTGGGAATACAAATACCCTCATTTCTTGCTACTGCCATATAGTGCCAGTGTCTGACTGGGAATTCAAAGAATATATTGGGGTTACGTGCACCCACAATTTTTACTACTGGTATACAGTGCCATTGTCTGACTGGGAATTCAAAGAATATATTGGGAATACAAATACCCTCATTTCTTGCTACTGCCATATAGTGCCAGTGTCTGACTGGGAATTCAAAGAATATACTGGGGTTACGTGCACCCACAATTTTTACTACTGGTATACAGTGCCATTGTCTGACTGGGAATTCAAAGAATATATTGGGAATACAAATACCCTCATTTCTTGCTACTGCCATATAGTGCCAGTTTCTGACTGGTAATTCAAAGAATATATTGGGGTTACGTGCACCCACAATTTTTACTACTGGTATACAGTGCCATTGTCTGACTGGGAATTCAAAGAATATATTGGGGTTATAAATACCCTCATTTCTTGCTACTGCCATATAGTGCCAGTGTCTGACTGGGAATTCAAAGAATATATTGGGGTTACGTGCACCCACAATTTTTACTACTGGTATACAGTGCCATTGTCTGACTGGGAATTCAAAGAATATATTGGGAATACAAATACCCTCATTTCTTGCTACTGCCATACAGTGCCAGTGTCTGACTGGGAATTCAAAGAATATATTGGGGTTACGTGCACCCACAATTTTTACTACTGGTATACAGTGCCATTGTCTGACTGGGAATTCAAAGAATATATTGGGAATACAAATACCCTCATTTCTTGCTACTGCCATATAGTGCCAGTGTCTGACTGGGAATTCAAAGAATATATTGGGGTTACGTGCACCCACAATTTTTACTACTGGTATACAGTGCCATTGTCTGACTGGGAATTCAAAGAATATATTGGGAATACAAATACCCTCATTTCTTGCTACTGCCATATAGTGCCAGTGTCTGACTGGGAATTCAAAGAATATATTGGGGTTACGTGCACCCACAATTTTTACTACTGGTATACAGTGCCATTGTCTGACTGGGAATTCAAAGAATATATTGGGAATACAAATACCCTCATTTCTTGCTACTGCCATATAGTGCCAGTTTCTGACTGGAAATTCAAAGAATATATTTGGGTTACGTGCACCCACAATTTTTACTACTGGTATACAGTGCCATTGTCTGACTGGGAATTCAAAGAATATATTGGGGTTATAAATACCCTCATTTCTTGCTACTGCCATATAGTGCCAGTGTCTGACTGGTAATTCAAAGAATATATTGGGGTTACGTGCACCCACAATTTTTACTACTGGTATACAGTGCCATTGTCTGACTGGGAATTCAAAGAATATATTGGGAATACAAATACCCTCATTTCTTGCTACTGCCATATAGTGCCAGTGTCTGACTGGGAATTCAAAGAATATATTGGGGTTACGTGCACCCACAATTTTTACTACTGGTATACAGTGCCATTGTCTGACTGGGAATTCAAAGAATATATTGGGAATACAAATACCCTCATTTCTTGCTACTGCCATATAGTGCCAGTTTCTGACTGGTAATTCAAAGAATATATTGGGGTTACGTGCACCCACAATTTTTACTACTGGTATACAGTGCCATTGTCTGACTGGGAATTCAAAGAATATATTGGGAATACAAATACCCTCATTTCTTGCTACTGCCATATAGTGCCAGTGTCTGACTGGGAATTCAAAGAATATATTGGGGTTACGTGCACCCACAATTTTTACTACTGGTATACAGTGCCATTGTCTGACTTGGAATTCAAAGAATATATTGGGAATACAAATTCCCTCATTTCTTGCTACTGCCATATAGTGCCAGTGTCTGACTGGGAATTCAAAGAATATATTGGGGTTACGTGCACCCACAATTTTTACTACTGGTATACAGTGCCATTGTCTGACTGGGAATTCAAAGAATATATTGGGAATACAAATACCCTCATTTCTTGCTACTGCCATATAGTGCCAGTGTCTGACTGGGAATTCAAAGAATATATTGGGGTTACGTGCACCCACAATTTTTACTACTGGTATACAGTGCCATTGTCTGACTGGGAATTCAAAGAATATATTGGGAATACAAATACCCTCATTTCTTGCTACTGCCATATAGTGCCAGTTTCTGACTGGAAATTCAAAGAATATATTTGGGTTACGTGCACCCACAATTTTTACTACTGGTATACAGTGCCATTGTCTGACTGGGAATTCAAAGAATATATTGGGGTTATAAATACCCTCATTTCTTGCTACTGCCATATAGTGCCAGTGTCTGACTGGTAATTCAAAGAATATATTGGGGTTACGTGCACCCACAATTTTTTCTACTGGTATACAGTGCCATTGTCTGACTGGGAATTCAAAGAATATATTGGGAATACAAATACCCTCATTTCTTGCTACTGCCATATAGTGCCAGTGTCTGACTGGGAATTCAAAGAATATATTGGGGTTACGTGCACCCACAATTTTTACTACTGGTATACAGTGCCATTGTCTGACTGGGAATTCAAAGAATATATTGGGAATACAAATACCCTCATTTCTTGCTACTGCCATATAGTGCCAGTTTCTGACTGGTAATTCAAAGAATATATTGGGGTTACGTGCACCCACAATTTTTACTACTGGTATACAGTGCCATTGTCTGACTGGGAATTCAAAGAATATATTGGGAATACAAATACCCTCATTTCTTGCTACTGCCATATAGTGCCAGTGTCTGACTGGGAATTCAAAGAATATATTGGGGTTACGTGCACCCACAATTTTTACTACTGGTATACAGTGCCATTGTCTGACTGGGAATTCAAAGAATATATTGGGGTTATAAATACCCTCATTTCTTGCTACTGCCATATAGTGCCAGTTTCTGACTGGTAATTCAAAGAATATATTGTGGTTACGTGCACCCACAATTTTTACTACTGGTATACAGTGCCATTGTCTGACTGGGAATTCAAAGAATATATTGGGAATACAAATACCCTCATTTCTTGCTACTGCCATATAGTGCCAGTGTCTGACTGGGAATTCAAAGAATATATTGGGGTTACGTGCACCCACAATTTTTACTACTGGTATACAGTGCCATTGTCTGACTGGGAATTCAAAGAATATAATGGGAATACAAATACCCTCATTTCTTGCTACTGCCATATAGTGCCAGTTTCTGACTGGTAATTCAAAGAATATATTGGGGTTACGTGCATCCACAATTTTTAATACTGGTATACAGTGCCATTGTCTGACTGGGAATTCAAAGAATATATTGGGAATACAAATACCCTCATTTCTTGCTACTGCCATATAGTGCCAGTGTCTGACTGGGAATTCAAAGAATATATTGGGGTTACGTGCACCCACAATTTTTACTACTGGTATACAGTGCCATTGTCTGACTGGGAATTCAAAGAATATATTGGGAATACAAATACCCTCATTTCTTGCTACTGCCATATAGTGCCAGTGTCTGACTGGGAATTCAAAGAATATATTGGGGTTACGTGCACCCACAATTTTTACTACTGGTATACAGTGCCATTGTCTGACTGGGAATTCAAAGAATATATTGGGAATACAAATACCCTCATTTCTTGCTACTGCCATATAGTGCCAGTTTCTGACTGGTAATTCAAAGAATATATTGGGGTTACGTGCACCCACAATTTTTACTACTGGTATACGGTGCCATTGTCTGACTGGGAATTCAAAGAATATATTGGGAATACAAATACCCTCATTTCTTGCTACTGCCATATAGTGCCAGTTTCTGACTGGTAATTCAAAGAATATATTGGGGTTACGTGCACCCACAATTTTTACTACTGGTATACAGTGCCATTGTCTGACTGGGAATTCAAAGAATATATTGGGAATACAAATACCCTCATTTCTTGCTACTGCCATATAGTGCCAGTGTCTGACTGGGAATTCAAAGAATATATTGGGAATACAAATACCCTCATTTCTTGCTACTGCCATATAGTGCCAGTTTCTGACTGGTAATTCAAAGAATATATTGGGGTTACGTGCACCCACAATTTTTACTACTGGTATACAGTGCCAATTTCTAACTAGGAATTCAAAATGCGCAAGGCTCCTCGAAAGGGACGTGGACGAGGCCGTGGGCGAGGTCGGGGGAATGGTTCTGGGGAGCAAGGTAGCAGTGAAGCCACAGGGCGTCCCGTGCCTACTCCTGTGGGGCAGCAAGCATTGCGCCACTCCACAGTGCCAGGGTTGCTTGCCACATTAACTAAACTGCAGGGTACAAACCTTAGTAGGCCCGAGAACCAGGAACAGGTCTTGCAATGGCTGTCAGAGAACGCTTACAGCACATTGTCCAGCAGCCAGTCAGACTCTGCCTCCTTTCCTCCTATTACCCAACAGTCTTGTCTTCCTTCCTCCCAAAATTCCGAAGCTTTACAGAACAATAACCCAAACTGTCCCTGCTCCCCAGAGCTGTTCTCCGCTCCTTTCATTGTCCCTCAACCTGCCTCTCCACGTCACGATTCCACGAACCTAACAGAGGAGCATCTGTGTCCAGATGCTCAAACACTAGAGTCTCCTCCATCTCCGTTCGATTTGGTGGTGGATGACCAGCAACCCACCCTCATCGACGATGATGTGACGCAGTTGCCGTCAGGGCATCCAGTTGACCGGCGCATTGTGCGGGAGGAGGAGATGAGACAGGAGTTGGAAGAGGAAGTGGTGGATGATGAGGACACTGACCCGACCTGGACAGGGGGGATGTCAAGCGGGGAAAGTAGTGTGGATGTTGAGGCAGGTGCAGCACCAAAAAGGGTAGCTAGAGGCAGAGGCAGAGGTCAGCAGCTTAGGCGAAGCCAGGCCACACCCGGAATCTCCCAAGATGTTCCAGTTCGTACCCAGCCCCGAAAAACTCCCACCTCGAGGGCACGTTTCTCGAAGGTGTGGAGTTTTTTCAAGGAATGCGCCGAGGACAGATATAGTGTTGTCTGCACAATTTGCCTCTCGAAATTGATTAGGGGCTCTGAGAAGAGCAACCTGTCCACCACTTCAATGCGCCGTCATTTGGAATCCAAGCACTGGAATCAGTGGCAGGCAGCAACGGCAGGACAAAGGCCGCCTGCCGTTCACGCCACTGCCACTGCCTCTGCCACTGCCTCTGCCTCTGCCACTGCCACTGCTGACTGTGCTGGCGATGCACTCCAGAGGACGAGCCAGGACACCACTTCATCTGCCTCCGCCACTTTGTTGACTTCTACCTCATCCTCCCCTGGTCCTGTCTTATCTCCTTCTCCTGCACCATCAAAGGCACCATCAGGCGTTTCTTTACAACAACCCACCATCTCTCAGACATTGGAGCGGCGGCAGAAATACACTGCTAACCACCCACACGCGCAAGCCTTGAACGCCAACATCGCTAAACTGCTGGCCCAGGAGATGTTGGCGTTCCGGCTTGTTGAAACTCCCGCCTTCCTGGACCTGATGGCAACTGCGGCACCTCGCTATGCCGTCCCTAGCCGTCACTACTTCTCCCGGTGTGCCGTCCCCGCCTTGCACCAGCACGTGTCACTCAACATCAGGCGGGCCCTTAGTTCCGCGCTTTGCACAAAGGTCCACTTGACCACCGACGCGTGGACAAGTGCATGCGGACAGGGACGCTACATTTCACTGACGGCACACTGGGTGAATGTAGTTGAGGCTGGGACTGCTTCCCAAACTGGCCCGGTGTACCTCGTCTCCCCGCCTAACATTCCTGGCAGGGACACGAGAAGAACACCCCCCTCCTCCTCCTCCTCTACCGCCTCCTCCTCCGCCACCGCCTCCTCCTCCGCCACCGCCTCCTCCTCCGCTGTTAGATTGACCCCAGCTACGAGTTGGAAACGTTGCAGCACTGGCGTTGGTAGACGTCAGCAGGCTGTGCTGAAGCTGATCAGCTTGGGGGACAGACAGCACACTGCCTCCGAGGTGAGGGATGCCCTCCTCGATGAGACGGCAATATGGTTTGAGCCGCTGCACCTGGGCCCAGGCATGGTCGTTTGTGATAACGGCCGGAACCTGGTAGCAGCTCTGGAGCTTGCCGGACTCCAACATGTTCCATGCCTGGCCCACGTCTTCAACCTAGTGGTGCAACGTTTCCTAAAGAGCTACCCCAATGTTCCAGAGCTACTGGTGAAAGTGCGGCGCATGTGCGCCCACTTTCGCAAGTCGACAGTAGCCGCTGCTAGCTTAAAATCTCTCCAGCAACGCCTGCATGTGCCACAACACCGGCTTTTGTGCGACGTCCCCACACGCTGGAACTCAACGTTTCAGATGTTGAATAGAGTGGTTTAGCAGCAGAGACCTTTGATGGAATACCAGCTACAAAACCCTAGGGTGCCACAAAGTCAACTGCCTCAGTTTCACATCCATGAGTGGCCATGGATGAGAGACCTTTGTGACATCCTACGGGTCTTTGAGGAGTCCACAAGGAGGGTGAGCTCTGAGGATGCGATGGTGAGCCTTACAATCCCGCTCTTGTGTGTTCTGAGAGAATCCCTGATTGACATCAGGGATAACTCAGATCACACAGAGGAGTTAGGGATAGCATCCGATCCGTCACAGCTGGAGAGTAGGTCCACACATCTGTCCGCTTCACTGCGTTTAATGGAGGAGGAGGAGGAGGAGGAGGAGGAAGAAGAGTTGTCCGATGATGTGATGGTGATACAGGAGGCTTCCAGGCAACTTCGAATCGTCCCATTGTTGCAGCGCGGATGGGTAGACATGGAGGATGAGGAGGAAATGGAGATTGAACTTTCCGGTGGGGCCAGAGGAGTCATGCCAACTAACACTGTGGCAGACATGGCTGAGTTCATGTTGGGGTGCTTTACAACCGACAAGCGTATTGTCAAAATCATGGAGGACAACCAGTACTGGATCTTTGCTATCCTTGACCCCCGGTATAAAAACAACATCTCGTCTTTTATTCCGGTAGAGGGGAGGGCCAATCGCATCAATGCTTGCCACAGGCAATTGGTGCAGAATATGATGGAGATGTTTCCAGCATGTGACGTTGGCGGCAGGGAGGGCAGTTCCTCCAGTAGGCAACCAAGTTCTCACCGGTCCACACAAACGAGGGGCACACTGTCTAAGGTCTGGGACACCTTGATGGCACCCCCTCGCCAAAGTGCCGCCACGGAGGGTCCTAGTGTCACCAGGCGTGAGAAGTATAGGCGCATGTTGCGGGAATACCTTTCCGACCACAGCCCTGTCCTCTCCGACCCCTCTGCGCCCTACACGTATTGGGTGTCGAAGTTGGACCTGTGGCTTGAACTTGCCCTATATGCCTTGGAGGTGCTGTCCTGTCCTGCCGCCAGCGTCCTATCTGAGAGGGTGTTCAGTGCAGCCGGTGGCATCATCACTGACAAGCGCACCCGTCTGTCAGCTGAGAGTGCCGACCGGCTCACTTTGATAAAAATGAACCACCACTGGATAGAGCCTTCATTTTTGTGCCCACCTGTGTAAAGCACCCCAACATGAAACTCCATGTCTGTACTCAACCTCTCCAATTCCTCCGCATCCTCATACTCATCCACCATAAGCGTTGCACAATTCTGCTAATACTAGGCTCCCTCCAACATGATTTCCCCCAACTCTGCTGGTTAGAGGCTCCCTCCACCCTGATTTCCACCAACTCTGCTGTTTAGAGGCTCCCTCCACCCTGCTTTCCCACAACTCTGCTGGTTAGAGGCTCCCTCCACCATGAATTTGCCCAAACTGGGCTGGTTAGAGGCTCCCTCCACCATGAATTGGTCCAAACTGGGGTTTTTAGAGGCTCCCTCCACCATGAATTTGCCAAAACTGGGCTGTTTAGAGGCTCCCTCCACCATGAATTGGTCCAAATTGGGGTTTTTAGAGGCTCCCTCCACCATGAATTTGCCCAAACTGGGCTGGTTAGAGGCTCCCTCCACCATGAATTGGTCCAAACTGGGCTGGTTAGAGGCTCCCTCCACCATGAATTGGTCCAAATTGGGGTTTTTAGAGGCTCCCTCCACCATGAATTGGTCCAAACTGGGCTGTTTAGAGGCTCCCTCCACCATGAATTGGTCCAAACTGGGGTTTTTAGAGGCTCCCTCCACCATGAATTGGTCCAAACTGGGCTGGTTAGAGGCTCCCTCCACCATGAATTAGTCCAAACTGGGTTTTTTAGAGGCTCCCTCCACCATGAATTGGTCCAAACTGGGGTTTTTAGAGGCTCCCTCCACCATGAATTGGTCCAAACTGGGGTTTTTAGAGGCTCCCTCCACCATGAATTGGTCCAAACTGGGGTTTTTAGAGGCTCCCTCCACCATGAATTTGCCCAAACTGGGCTGTTTAGAGGCTCCCTCCACCATGAATTGGTCCAAACTGGGTTTTTTAGAGGCTCCCTCCACCATGAATTGGTCCAAACTGGGGTTTTTAGAGGCTCCCTCCACCATGAATTGGTCCAAACTGGGGTTTTTAGAGGCTCCCTCCACCATGAATTTGCTCAAACTGGGCTGTTTAGAGGCTCCCTCCACCATGAATTTGCCCAAACTGGGCTGTTTAGAGGCTCCCTCCACCATGAATTTGCCCAAACTGGGCTGGTTAGAGGCTCCCTCCACTATGAATTGGTCCAAACTGGGGTTTTTAGAGGCTCCCTCCACCATGAATTGGTCCAAACTGGGCTGTTTAGAGGCTCCCTCCACCATGAATTGGTCCAAACTGGGCTGGTTAGAGGTTCCCTCCACCATGAATTGGTCCAAACTGGGTTTTTTAGAGGCTCCCTCCACCATTAATTGGTCCAAACTGGGCTGGTTAGAGGCTCCCTCCACCATGAATTTGCCCAAACTGGGCTGTTTAGAGGCTCCCTCCACCATGAATTTGCCCAAACTGGGCTGGTTAGAGGCTCCCTCCACCATGAATTGGTCCAAACTGGGGTTTTTAGAGGCTCCCTCCACCATGAATTGGTCCAAACTTGGCTGTTTAGAGGCTCCCTCCACCATTAATTGGTCCAAACTGGGCTGGTTAGAGGCTCCCTCCACCATGAATTGGTCCAAACTGGGTTTTTTAGAGGCTCCCTCCACCATGAATTTGCCCAAACTGGGCTGTTTAGAGGCTCCCTCCACCATGAATTGGTCCAAACTGGGCTGGTTAGAGGCTCCCTCCACCATGAATTTCCCAAAACTTGGCTGTTTAGAGGCTCCCTCCACCATTAATTGGTCCAAACTGGGCTGGTTAGAGGCTCCCTCCACCATGAATTTGCCCAAACTGGGCTGTTTAGAGGCTCCCTCCACCATGAATTGGTCCAAACTGGGTTTTTTAGAGGCTCCCTCCACCATGAATTGGTCCAAACTGGGCTGTTTAGAGGCTCCCTCCACCATGAATTTGCCCAAACTGGGCTGTTTAGCGGCTCCCTCCACCATTAATTGGTCCAAACTGGGCTGGTTAGAGGCTCCCTCCACCATGAATTTGCCCAAACTGGGCTGTTTAGAGGCTCCCTCCACCATGAATTTGCCCAAACTGGGCTGGTTAGAGGCTCCCTCCACCATGAATTGGTCCAAACTGGGGTTTTTAGAGGCTCCCTCCACCATGAATTGGTCCAAACTTGGCTGTTTAGAGGCTCCCTCCACCATGAATTGGTCCAAACTGGGGTGGTTAGAGGCTCCCTCCACCATTAATTGGTCCAAACTGGGCTGGTTAGAGGCTCCCTCCACCATTAATTGGTCCAAACTGGGCTGGTTAGAGGCTCCCTCCACCATTAATTGGTCCAAACTGGGCTGGTTAGAGGCTCCCTCCACCATTAATTGGTCCAAACTGGGCTGGTTAGAGGCTCCCTCCACCATGAATTTGCCCAAACTGGGCTGTTTAGAGGCTCCCTCCACCATGAATTTGCCCAAACTGGGCTGGTTAGAGGCTCCCTCCACCATGAATTGGTCCAAACTGGGTTTTTTAGAGGCTCCCTCCACCATGAATTTGCCCAAACTGGGCTGGTTAGAGGCTCCCTCCACCATGAATTGGTCCAAACTGGGTTTTTTAGAGGCTCCCTCCACCATGAATTTGCCCAAACTGGGCTGGTTAGAGGCTCCCTCCACCATGAATTGGTCCAAACTGGGTTTTTTAGAGGCTCCCTCCACCATGAATTTGCCCAAACTGGGCTGGTTAGAGGCTCCCTCCACCATGAATTGGTCCAAACTGGGTTTTTTAGAGGCTCCCTCCACCATGAATTTGCCCACACTGGGCTGGTTAGAGGCTCCCTCCACCATGAATTGGTCCAAACTGGGGGTTTTAGAGGCTCCCTCCACCATGAATTTGCCCAAACTGGGGTGTTTAGAGGCTCCCTCCACCATGAATTTGCCCAAACTCTGCTGGTTAGAGGCTCAATCCACCCTGATTTTCAAAACAAATGTTGGTGCCAACCTCAACTTACTACAAGGGCCAAATTCACTGCTGGTGACAAGCTCTCCTCACTGCAAGTGCCAAATACACATGTTTCAAGGTGTTTTCCTACTGTCAGAGATGTGGTATTGAGTGTGTAAAGTGTGTAGTTGTTAGGCTGTGATGTTGGGGTAATAGAGGGTCTTTGGTGTGTTAGATGCCCCCAGACATGCTTCCCCTGCTGTCCCAGTGTCATTCCAGAGGTGTTGGCATCATTTCCTGGGGTGTCATAGTGGACTTGGTGACCCTCCAGACACGGATTTGGGTTTCCCCCTTAACGAGTATCTGTTCCCCATAGACTATAATGGGGTTCGAAACCCATTCGAACACACGAACATTGAGCGGCTGTTCGAATCGAATTTCGAACCTCGAACATTTTAGTGTTCGCTCATCTCTAGTATTAATATTACACAAATGCATCTATTGTGCTTATGAGGCATTGACATCAAGCAAGACGATTGCAATAAAACACTGAAAACTACTTGTTCTTGCATTGTTCTGCAATTTGAATACTATTTTACAGAAACAGAGTTAGTCGAATTGGAATGTGCTTTGTATAATTTCGGTGTTACACTTTATCTTTTTACAGTTTATTAAAGCCAATAATACCGCATTGTGTCTGCCCTATGTGGGCTCCAGCTGTTCGCAAACAGGGAGGAACGAATGTCTGAGAGCGCTGGGTATGTTTGTGACATTAATAAGAGCTGGATAAATTCCCTGTCCATTGACAGATGATATTTTGAGGAATCAAGAACTGGGAAAGCAGAAAAGGTGAAACCAAGGGAAAAAAAACAACGCAGCAGTGAAAGAATAGAAATGAGAATACACTAGATAATCTAATAATAGGAATGGATAATTATGATAAAATGACATAGCAAAATAGCATGATGATATCAATGGAAAATGGACCATGCAAAATCTTAAAGGAAACCTGGCAGGTGATATTTTCCACCCTAAACTGGCTCCATTGTGTGCAGTCATGTAATGACCTTTCCTGTCGTGCCCCTCACTATGCTTTCTGGTGCTGAAGAGTCAAGCTTTAAAAACTCTATGCAAAGGAGCTAAATGTATCTCTCTGTATAGAAGTGGCTCTATAGCTGTTAACTGAATCTGCTAGACGTTCAATTCCCACACACACACGCACATACATGCACACACCTACACACACATACACACGCATATATACACACGCGCACACACACACACACACACACACACACACACATACACACATACAGGCTTGTGCATGTATTCTGTATTCTCATGAGGAATAGGGGAATAAGAAGCTGCCAGACACCTAGGGGATTTCAACAGCACGACACCCAATGATGAACTATTCAGTAAGAATCCCTTTAAACAAACACACATTGTTCATTCCTTTAAATTTGTCAGAAAATTAAATATTCATGTATTAAAATTATGAATGGATTATTTGTACAGATAGTTTTTACACTATATATATATGTATATATATATATATATATATATATATATATATATATATATATATATACACACAATAGCTATATACAACAGCAATACTAAATTTGAAAACCTGAAATGAAACCCAAATCATCATCATTTTAAATAAAAGAAACCCCAACTGTGGCGTAGTATAGAAAGTGATAACTGGATATATTAGAAGTTAAAACCTCAACATGAAAAAGGTACATTTTAAAGGGAGTCTACCACCTCCTCCAAAAATATTCATCTCATAGCAAAGTGTTACATTACATTGATGAACGACATACCTTTCTTATATATGTCACTTTTGTAGATTTGGAGAAAAATAACTATAAAGTGCTATGTAAATGGTGCACTGGGGGAGGGCCTTTATCTCCCTGGAGCATTGCTTTTGTCACTCAGACCCCGACCATCTCCTGCCTGTACTACCAGGATTCTAACACTTGTATGACATCACCCATCCTACTTGAGCATGTTGTTTATCAGTTTAATGTGCTTTATAGTATAGTGGTGAATGCAGTGAACTTGTGGAAGACTACCTTTTATAGTCTGCATATATAATACAAAATAGAGGGGTTTAAGGAACTAATTTGTCTTAAAAATTATCAGAGCCTTATATAGGCTTTATCTCATCCAGGTTCAGTTCACTGCCCTTACTCTGCATCTAATTATCTTGGGTCTAAGTCATTGTTATAGCTTATGAATTTTTATTTATGAATCTCAGTTGGGACACTTTCCAGTATAATGCATGATGTTTTGATGATGTCATAGGTCAGTTCCTGGTGTGTACCATGAATGTTGATGCCACAGAAAAAAAAAAAACATGTCACAAAAGAATTTAGACCTGCTTAGAGAAAATCCAGGAGACTTCTAGAATTGGGTTGTTACACGTGATGAAATATAGGTCTACTACCATAATCCTAAGACCAAATAGGAGTCCCTGCAATGGAAGCAAAGGGGATCGCCAACTTCAAAAAAAAATTGCATGCAGTTTTCAGCTAGAAAGGTCATAGCAACTTTCTTTTGGATACAGAAGGTGTTTTGTTACTAGAATTCATGTCACATAAGACAACAATTACTGGAGACACCTAGGCTTCAACAATGAAGATGTTACGTGAGGCAATCAAACTGGAACGCCCTAGGAAGTTGTCGGCAGGTATGTTGCTGCTTCACGACAAAAAAACCAGCTCACAAGTGTTGCAAATCAAAATCTGGAGTGAATCCAATCACTGGAGGTGAAGTGGAATAATTGTATTGAAGTCAAGGGGGATTACATTGAAAAGTTGAAAGTACAATTTTCTCAGAAAAAAAATATTCAGTTAGATCTTATTGAACACCCTTCATACAAGTGACTTGTCGACACCATCCCTGCACTCGATTGACACTCCTTACGCTACGCCCCTGGTGTTATACATATATCAATCTGCATAAAATCTACTACTATAAAGACATTAAACGGTAGAGGCTTTCCCAAATGAAACATCCCATACACATTGTTGTATTCGCCAAGTGCTGAGCCAAAGCCCAGTACTGCTGCCTGCAGTAAGCCAAGTCAATGTTACAATGTTCTCAGTCACTTTCTTACAAAAGGAAAATCAGACTCTCAGCGAAGTATAATGCATTCTAAAAATGATATGCAAATATAAAGGGTATAATATGAACAAATACATTGTGAGCCGTCTGTATTTTTTATTGTGAAAACATTTTGGACACAAATAATTGTCATAATCATAAAAATAATTATGTAGCCCATAATCATGTCTGAGGATAAAAATGTAATTTTGTAGTCAGACATAGGCGTTAATTGAAAAGCGACGCTAATGCATCCTGAATCGTGCTTTTGGGCTTTTAAATATATGCTTTTAAGATGTAAATGCAATGAGTTCCGAGCCGTACAATTGCTGCAAATAATTAAGGACAAAGCTATTACTACAGCACGTTTCTATAACGGAGATCTCTCACTGGAGAAACCTAGTAGTCAGTAGTGATACAGATAGTTGTAGATGCAAATAAAGGTGTAGACTAAGAGCACCAAATTTACAAAACCTCTCCTGGGGGTCCTAATTGGCTGAGAGTCATTGACAAAGGGAGCAAAAGCTCCCAATGCTGAATACAGATTTATCCTCAGTTAGCGTAAAATGAATTTGGCTAAGGACTCCAATTTCTCATGGTTGATTCAACACATTATGTTGTGACACATTAGCAAAACTCTTGACAGGCTGCACAAAACATCGACTGGGTGCCCACAAATACAAACACATTAGAATGACATCTCATGGCAGAGTATCATGAAATTGTGTTGTTTTGAAAAGTTGGTTATTTCATACACATCATACTATTTTAAGAAAAGGTGGAAGGTAAGGTAGGACACATCTGAACCTCACACAGCTGATGCAACAAAAAATGTTAGCACAAAACTTTTAGGCAAAATAAGGGAGCCTTCACACCGACTAAACGCTCTGCTCATTCTGAACGTAAAACTTGTTCAGAGTGAGCGGTGTTAAAAAAGATCCCATTGATTTCTATTGGTGCCAGCATACGCGTGCTCCCCATTGAAATCAATGGGATTCTTTTTTACCTATTGCTTTCAATGTGATACGCACGTATCACATTGAAAGCAATGGATAAAAAAAAGAATCCCATTGATTTCAAAGGGGAGAGCGCATAGAAATCAATGGGATCCATTTTAGTGCCGCTCACTCTGAACAAGTTTTACGTTCAGAATGAGCAGAGCGTTTAGTCGGTGTGAAGACCCCCGAAGAAAGCTGTCAAAAACAGAAGAAGTGTTAATAATTTATTTGGTTAAGTAACAAAATTAAGTGAGTGAACAAAAAATAAATCTAAATCAAATCCTATATTTGGTGTGATCACCATTGGAAGGAAGAGTCATGGAAGTGATGATATGGCCCCCAAAGAGCCCTGATCTCAACATCATCTAGTTTGTCTGGGATTACATGAAGAGACAGAAGGATTTGAGCAAGCTTACATCTAGAGATTTGTGCTTACTTTTCCAAGATGTTTGGAACAAACTTTTGCCGAAACTAATCAATGATGTTTTGAAATAAAAAGGGTGGTCACACCAAATAGTGGTTTGATTTAGATTTCTCTTTTGTTCATTCACTTTGTTTTATTTCTTGAGAAATAAAACTATTAACACTTTTATTTTTTAAAACCTTCTTACTTTGCAGGTTTTCGACCCCATATCTGCTTAACCCCTTCCCGACATCTGCTTTAAGCAGTAGACAACCGGCTCTAATGCCTCCGATTGGTCCCCGGACTGATTGGAGGCATTAACCCTTCTGGCGCCACGGTCAAAGGCGCCGGAGGCACCATTTTCCCAACGGCGCATGGGCACCGCCATTTTGCCGGTGATTGCCGGCTCCTGGAGCATGCTCCAGGGCCGACTTCACATTGGCATGACAGCCGGAAGCCTGTAAGAACTGTAATGCATTGCATTAGTGATCAGACCCCCTGGGGTTCAACACCCCTAGGGGATCTAATAAATGCAAAAGAAAAAAAAAGAAAAAAAATATAAAAAAATATAAAAAGTATTAAAAATTCAAATCACCCCCCTTTCCCTAGAACAAATATAAAAGTAGTTAAAAACTGTGAAACACATACATGTTAGGTATCTGCGTGTCTGAAATCGCCCGCTCTACAAATCTATAAAAATATTTTTCCTGTTTGGTAAACGCCGTAGCCACCGTCAAAAGTGCCAAACCATCGGGTTTTTTTAACTGTTTCGATTCTGATAAAAATTTGAATAAAAAGTGATCAAAGCAATAGCATTTCCCGAAAATGGTAGAACTAAAAAGTATACCCGGCCCCGCAAAAAAAAGACGCCCTATGCATCCCCGTACACTTACGTATAAAAAAGTTACGGCCGTCGGAATATGGCGAGTTTTAGAAAAAAATTTTTTAACACAGGTTTGGATTTTTTTTAAGGGGTCAAAATGTAAATAAAACCATATAAATTTAGTATTCCCGGAATCGTACCGAAACACAGAATACAGGGGACATGTCATTTTGGCTGCACAGTGAACGCCGTAAAACCGAAGCCCGTAAGAATGTCGCAGAAATGCATTTTTTCTTCAAATCCACCCCATTCTGAATTTTTTTCCTGCTTCCCAGTACATTATACAGAATAATTAATGGTGGCATCATGAAGAAAAAATTTTCCCGCAAAAATTAAGACCCATATGGCTTTGGGAGTGGAGAAATAAAAAAATTATGGGGTTTAGAAAGAGGGGAGTCAAAAATGAAAAACTAAAATCAAAAAATGCCATCAGCGGGAAGGGGTTAAAACTTTTGAACAACACTGTACAAATTTACAGTTCATGAATGAAGCCATGAGCTTGGACCCTATATCATAGCACACAGAGTCCCTACCATTGTAATTACCTTTTTTTTTTGGGTCAACATATCAACATATAAGTGGCTCCAGATGACCAGCTTTTAAAAAAGACATGATTTTGCAATATTATATAGGAATTTGTTTATGCTAAATGTATCTATGTGCAGCTATACAGTAGTTTCACGGTGAAGTGCAGTCTGTTATGGGTTTTGCTGTCATCTTGTGGTATTGTATGGAAGGACATAGGGGAAACTGGAGTCCTACGTGGAACGCTAAACTGAGTAATCACACCGGAGAGTAACAAAATATCCCAGCACTTCTTCCATTAATCCTTCCCTTTGTTCTACTTTGTAACCTGTTACAGTTCAGAATAAAAAATATATAAGGAAATCTCTGAGTGTCCCAGGATCCAAGGCATGTCACCCCTCCTCCTAGTCATATGTATGTCTTTAATACAAATGGCTGTTACAGGAGCCTCTCTGTTGTGTCCTGTCTGCAGTAGGACATTAGGCTCATTAAGTCCCGCCTCCTTGACTGAGCCTTTACCTATCTTTGGCTAAAGATGAAGCAGCCCAGCAGGAGATTAGGACTTTTACTATCTATTGAATTTCTATAAGACAGTATCAGGAATATGGAGAACATTTTTCAGACTAACAATAGTGGGGTCCACCATATTCCCTCTTTACTTTTAATTGTAGCCTTTACGTCTGAGTTTAGCATTCTTACAACCTAATTCATGCCATAAATAAGAGTTAGAAAATCATTTAATTATTTTTACACAAAAAATCAGTAAGTTTCTTATTTCTCACCAACTCTGGTTCATTGTATAAAGTTTGGTAAGTCATTTTGTAGGTTAAAGTAAGAATTGTAGACTTGTCATATACGGCAATATACGATGGAAGAGAAAACATTTGTACTGGGCACTTTGATTTTCCTATTCATTTCAAATGATGGATGGGTGTTATTTTGTTCTAGAACAATATCAATGTTTTGAAAACTCAAAAAAAATAAATTTTGGGAAAATAATACATATATGACATTCTGGGAGATCCATCATTCACTGAAATCAACTAGACAGTAATTGAAGACCCTGGAGCTGTGCCCATCCAGAAGCAAAATGTTTCAAACTCCAATTCATATCAGGTACACATTCAGAACAGACTCATAAAATATGCAACTAGGATACAAGAATACATATATACTACAGGAAGTTGTTACATTTATTAACTTTTCATATTTCTTTTTCTATATATTCATCACATGGCACCAGGACCGGCTCCTTATTTGTGTGGGCCGTAGGGCAACAGAGTCTCAGTGGGCTCGTGCATCACAGCAAAAAAAAAATATATATTTTTTTTTTGCTGAGGTAGACCTACTGGAGTGGAGTGTAATACAGTCCATTCCTTGTAGATAGAACCTGTTCAGACATTGAAACGTAAAGAGGAGTTTCAGATGGACATCTGCCTTGGACATGGAGCGTCAGAATTCAGTTGTGGCTTTCCTCTGCAGGTTAGACCTAATTAAATTGGCCTAATAAGTGGGGAGCCTTAAGTCGTGGCTTCCGTGGCTTTTTTTTTCTAGCATACTGTTGCAATCCCTGTCTCCCATTGAAAACAAGAGGAGGTAGAATCTGCTGCAAAATCAGTGCCACATTTCATCATGTGAGCGGGCTTGATACTGCTAACAGTGCAATAATGCTTTCCTCTATATTAATGGACGTGCCCAAAGAAGAAAATGAGTGGACGCCCATAGAAGACACATAGCACACATCGGGCTGACGCCAGCCCTGTATGGGCCCATATAACAGAGCCAGACACTAATTTTCCATAGAGGAACAGAGTTTATTTGAAACATATTATAAGAGTAACAATGAGAACAAACCCTGACATGCCCCATGCTATGTTATATTAAAGAGGCGAGTTCTCCCATCGAGAGAATTCAATGCCTCATAGATCACTGAGGCACCACAGAGGAATATACAAGGTGCGTAAAATTACGGGGTCTGTGTCCCAAGGCCAATAACCTTTCCATTCTTAAGATTACCTTGGATGTTTTCTTGTGTACATGACCTAACTAACATTATTAGAATCTTGCCATGATATATGTTGAATATTCTTTTGTAAAATTTCTCTATTATTTATATTACAATTGCTACCAACCTGACTGCACAGAGGTGCTATTTATTGGACTAATTATATTTCTTCTGAAACCAATTACCTTTTACATTGATAATTTAAAGCTGTCATAGTAACAGAGGGGAATAGTTATAAAGTCAATTATTTTGTGTTTAACTATTATCATAAATGAGTTTTCTTTGTCGAATGTTTTTCAGCATAAAAAGTCAAATTTAATCAAGTGGGCTAACATTTTTTTTGTTTTTATTTTAGCTATGCAAGATGGATGGAAGTTGATTCCCCAGATACTATTGCTAATGTTGTCACCCATGTCTAGTACCTGTACCCATGTCTGAATTCTGTTTCTGAAAAACTCTGCAGCACTCATACTGATTTACACCAGACAGGTCCTGGAACTGTGACGATGATGATACCACTGGGGAAAGAAATGTGGCTAAGGTGGCCTGAATGTGTGAGGGGGGCTATAGGGAGCAGATTGTGTGAGATGTAGTGGAGGCTTTTGCACAGAAAAATTAGGGCTGATGACCAGGGCGCAGAACTCTCTGAGATCATATGGTAGCACACACTTATATAGGGATTCAAGGGTGCAAAATCCTGGTTCCCCATGGGGCTTCCCACCTTTCTATGGGGATAATGGGTACATGTGCTATATAACTTGTGGAGTAAATAAATGTGTAGTTGAGCCATCAATATTGAATACAAAAAAAGTGTTTTTCAGCTCACCACAAAAAGGTTTTTTTCCTCTTATGCTTCCACCTGGGAGACCAGAAACACGGGTTGGACTTCCGACTTCAGAACGATGATAAATAAAAATAAAATACGGCTCCAACCAGGATGAAGAAAATATCAAAAAATTTGAGGTTGTAAAGATAAAAATTCCATCTTTATTGAATATCCATTAAAATATAGGTCACGACACAGCTACGCGTTTCGGTGCGTCTGCACCTTCGTCACGGCATAATGGAATTTTTATCTTTACAACCTCGAATTTTTTGATATTTTCTTCATCCTGGTTGGAGCTTTATTTCATTTTTATTTATCATCATCAATATTGAATATTGGGGGTCCAACACCTAGAACACCCACTTTCAGCCAATTTCAGCATAGTGTACAGAGCCAGAAGCTGATGGTTAGTTAAGCTGTGAAGAGGCCATGCTGCACTATTGCAGCTCCGCTCCCATTGATGGTGGACATGCACAGCATACAGAGCCATATACTTCCAGCTCCATACATTGTGCCAAAACCAGCTGATTGATGGGGGAGCCAGGTGTTAGATCCCCACAATCCAAAACTGATGAACTATCCTTAGGATTGGGCATCAACATTGAGATTTAGAAACCAATTCTAAGGCCCACTGAGACCACAAGCAGACACTTAACTAATCCATTTTTATTAAGGAATCCTGGAAAGGAATATTTAAATAAGACTAGGTTCACATCTGTGCTCGGTGAGCGCTTGGGATTCCGTTCCCCATTACGCTTTAAAAATAGTTTTGCAACCAGGACATTTCTCTCTGCATTTTTGTGTTGAAACAGGGCAGAATCCTGGCAGACCCCATTATAGTCTATGAGGTTAACCCCAAGCAGACCCGAAGAACGGAAACCCAAGCGCAGATGTGAACCTACAGTAAGTCTTCCTTGATGGAAAAAGGAAAATTCACTCTAGCTTCAACTTTTGTAAGATAGCAATTTATAGATCAATGTCTGGATTTCTATGAAACCTAGAGACACTGGGACAAATTCAGCATTCCCTCTACACCAGAATTAGCATTGGGGACCATTTAGAGGAACATGTTTGATGTATTAAAGTTCTTTCTTGCACCAACCATGCACTTTAAGCCCTGATCCACAACAGGCTGCAGCGTCTTCATAATTGTATGGTTACATAGTTGGGATGTTTATTAAGACTGACGTACAAGATTCCAATCTTAATATGTTTGCCCCACTGTCTGGCATTAAAGCTAGAACCAGAATATCTTTTCCAGTAGAGACATTCTTAACAGCAGTCCTTGATGTTTTCATTGTTGAACCGAACATTCTACAAATCCTATATCTAATCATTGAAAGCTCACTGAAAAAGCAAATTGAATGCTGCCCATAGACATCTATATAGGAGAGAAGGAGAGCACAGATAAGTAACCAACCATATGACAGTGAAGCAAACATATTGCTGCAGTTAACCAGTAAGTTTTCTATCTTACCTCATATTTTTCTTCACATTCTGACTGCTCAATACTGCTGTATAACGTCCTCTATGCTGCAGTTGAGTGAATGTGAGAGATTTCTTCATCCACTGAAATAGTATTATTCCTCATGTACACATATAACAGTTTTATTATGACAAGTCGCAGAAAATGAGAGGTATTATACCTTAAATTAGTAACAAAGTTACAATCAGCCATATCATCCTTGTCATTATTGTCTCCCTAATCCCCTAATGCATCTCTAATCCTATAATCTCACTTAAATTATCACAAAACATCTCCCAGGTGAGTATTAATCCATTGATTTGAATAATCATTGATGAAAAGTGAAAGTGGATGTATTTTTATCATGAAAACTGCTTGGCGGACAATGTAGGAATCCTGCAAATATAAAAACAGAAATTTGTGTATAAATATCTATTGTCAGATACAGAATTAGCTGTGATGTTACTGGTCCCTATCACTGTTCATATGGTTGTGGTTTATTTATTGGGTTCCTATATGTCTAAAGTGGTAAAGCTTGATTCTTGGGATAGACTGCAGAGCATCAACTACATCAGGAATGTGTGGTCATAAATCATAGGACTTATTAATATTTACCATAACTCATGTCTGCATCTATTTGGATAAATGCAAATAGCATTTTTGTTTCGTTTCTCATCTTCTAGCATCACCAAGTGGTCAGACAGTATATTATTACTTTTCATATTTTATTATGTCATCTTATAGCACCATCAGGTGTTCAAAATTGATTAATTTTTTTGCCTTCGACACTAAAAAGGACAGAACACGTCTATAATTCTGTAGGAAATAGATTTCGTAGATTTTAGACAAAAACATAGACTGTATTGCAGAATGTATTGCAGCAACAGAATCCGAAACCAGCCTATGGATTCACTTATACTGGATCTGTATTCATTCAGTTTGATTTTCATATTTTCAGGCAAGTGAGAAATATATCAATAACAAGACATAGGAAAAAATATCCCATGAAAGGGATTTTAGTTTTGCTGTCTTCTGCGTTGCCACAATTGGCAGCAAGTATATGAATTGTTGCAGTCTATCAATGCTGTACTATGTGGTTCTTCCATTTTCTATAGGCTCACTTTAAGGCTAAGTCCCCACGGGCCGGAAACACCGCGCTAAACGCTGCGGGAATAATCACAGCGGGAACACATCGCTGTGGTTCCCACAGTGCTTTGAACAGAAAGTTCACAGAGTTTTCCTCCGCAGACTTTCTGTTACCATTATATCTACGGGAAAGCCGCCGTAGATATAATTGACATGCTGCAATTTCCAAACCGTGCCGATTTTGGAAATTGCTGCGTGTCTGCGCTGTAGTTTTTACCGCAAAGTGGGCATGGGATTTGCATGAATCCCATCCACTTTTCTGTTATTGTATAATGCCGTGATTTTTCATGCAACGGTTCCGCCACAGGCAAATCGTAGTGTTCCCGGGCTGTGGGGCCCCAGCCTAACATTCACATGTCGAATGAATGGTGACAAATGCAAATAGTCAAAAGTATGTCTACATAGGCACATAACTTTATTTTATACTTTTAGGTCGGGGCCGCACATTGCAAAATAGAGGCGAAAACGCTGCAATAGAAAATGCAGCGTCTTACAGTACCTGCAAAGTGGATGGGATATTGGCTAATCCCTTCCACACATTGCAGAAAAAATTCAAAACGTCATGTGAATTATACCTACAGAAATGCAGTATAGGTATAATTGAAGCAGAAACTCAGCCGAAGAAAACTCTGTGGACCTTCTGTGAAAAGCACTGTAAAAAAAAATTTGTGGGGCCACACGGTGGCTCAGTGGTTAGCACTGCAGCCTTGCAGCACTGGAGTCCTGGTGTTTAAATCCCGCCAGGGACAAAAAAAAACATCTGCAAGGAGTTTGTATGTTCTCCCCGTGCTTGCATGGATTTCCAGCCCATATTCCAAAGACATACTGATAGGGAAAAATGTACATTGTGAGCTCTATGTGGGCTTACAAGCTACATAAAAAAAATAGAGGCTACTGTACATTGACTTGTCTAGTAGATAGACAGGTCAATGTACAGTGGTGTCTATAAAAAAAAAAAAAAAGAAAAGAAAAAAGTTTGTGCCTTGAGTTTTTTCCACACCACTTTTTGGCTGTGGCTCGCTATTTGAGGCCTTAGCCTTACTGGAATACAGAGCTTGATAAATCTAAACCCCTCCCTCACAATAGCTGACCCTTTCATTGGTTGATGCAAAGCCATTAGTCAACCTACTGAGTCCAAGACTGACTCACATCACATAATGTGTTCCTGCAAGACATGCCAATAGGTGAATTCCAGCAAATCTTTCTTTAGCCAAACTTTATACCACGTACAAGTTATTTTTTTTTATTGCGGGATTTAGAAAATTTCTGTGTGCAGTATGTGGTTAAGACAAGTAGAGAATGATCAGAAGTTCTTTGTGAGCCTCATCTAGTTAAAGGTTGGCTGATCTGCTCCTGTGCTATTTTTATCATCCCTAGGGACCTGTACACAATTCACCCTTATAGGGTTGTTTTTGGAACACAGGATATTTATTACGTCACCTCTTGTTCTCCTCAATGTCATATTTAGCTCTGTAATTCCTATTATACGTGCTCAGTGGTAGAGACCTATGCTATTGAATCCAACCTGCAGAATGGTTTGATGTAATGATGTTGGATGTAGTTTGTCCCTTTAATTAGTTATTATGGTTTAATTGGATAATTTGTATGAATTTTTAATACTTACCCGCTAAGAGCACTCAAGGTTGTGCTCAGAGCCTTTAGGCTCCTATCTATTCTGTAGTTTTCTGACTTTACTATGCGCTCTTTTATGTTCACTCATAGACCGCCCTAGGTTCCCTATGTCAACTGCGATGCTCTCTGAGCGTAACACCATACTTTGATAGCTGACGTGGTGGATGTTCCCTTGTTAGCGCATTGTCCCCAGTTGTCCTGCCCTTCAAACGAGGTTATTTAAGAGGTTGTGTCATCCTATTCTTGGTTATGGATTCCTATTGTTCAAAGAAACATTACCTTTACACAGTTCCTTCAAATCTAGTGACAAATGATTACCAAAAATCAATGTAAAAATCTTTTACTTAAAGAGGATGTTTCAAGTCCTCATCGATGTGGGGTACTATATACAAGTATCTTTAACATGTACCCCCAGATATAAACACCTCTTCATAAATAAACACACATTTAAATATAAGAAACTTTGTAATACATTTAATTAAGGAGAACTGCTTCCTAAGATGTTCTCCTGCCCCTTATCTTCAATCTGACTACTTGTTCACATTATATTCATCTCTGTATTCAGCCTCACACACAGAGCTTTATGGGGCAGGAAGGGGATCAGTAGGATTCTAATGCTGTCTGTTTAAAGGGGCTCTATCAGCAAAATCATGCTGGTAGAGCCCCACATATGCGTTAATAGCCTTTAAAAAGGCTATTCAGGCACCACTAAAGTTATATTAAACCCCAGTTTTAAAATAAAACCCTAAAACAGAATATGATCAACTTGCCCATCGTGCACGGTGGGCGGGCATTCAGGGTCCGCCGTCTTCTTCAGCCACACCTCCTCTTCCAGCGATGTCCTCTGGTCCCGTCTAACTAGCTAACTGACATTGTTAAAAAATGGCGTGGGTGCATGTGCAGTAGCATGCTGCTTCTACTACGGCTACTGCGCATGCGCCCACGTCATTTTTTATCAATGTCAGTTCGCGAGCTAGATGGGACCCGAGGACATTGCTGGAAGAGGAGGCGTGGCTGACAAAGACGGCGGACCCTGAATGCCCGCCCATCATGCACGATGGGTAAGTTGATCATATTCTGATTTAGGGTATTATTTTAAAACTGGGGGGTAGTTTAACACAACTTTAGTGGTGCCTGAATAGCTTTTTTAAAGGCTATTCACGCATATGTTACATAGTTACATAGTAGATGAGGTTGGATAAAGACATGAGTCCATCAAGTCCAACCTATAACCCTACAATCCCCTACAGTGTTGATCCAGGGGAAGGCAAAAAACCCCATGAGGCTCATGCCAATTGCCCTATTTCAGGGGAAAAAATTCCTTCCCGACTCCAAATCTGGCAGTCAGTATAAAACCCTGGATCAACGTGTCCTTAAAATCTAGAGACCATAACCCATTATATTTTTCTCTTCAAGAAAGGCATCGAGGCCCACTTTGAACTTGTTCAGTGAATCCGCCATCACCACTTCCTGGGGCTTCCTGTGGGGCTCTATCAGCATGATTTTGCTGATAGAGCCCCTTTAATGGATTTATTATCTCATTCTGTGTAGAAATAGCCTCTTATCTACAAGCCTAGCAGTGTTAAAAAAAAAAGTAAGGACTAACAGAGTGTAAAATTAGCAAGTAGTTGAGTGTCTTTTCTACCCCCCTGCCCTCTTTATACCCTAATATAGTATTATTATTATACAGCAGACACCCAGTGCTAATGCCTGGAGCTAAGCTGACCGAGGCGCTATTTTGCTGGCGGCGTCTGGGCGCCATTTTGCCAGGGATTGACGGCACCCAGAGCGAGATCCGGGGCCAGCATCCCATTGGCATGACAGCTGACAGCCTATTGAAGGCTCCTAGGCTTGTCTGCCATTCATTTGTATGGCATGCTGTTTTATGCGTATTTATAGGAAGCTATACATTTTTTATTAATAATGTTATTTAGAAAGTAGAAGGGACGAGGGTGTTTAGATTAGTATAAGGATTTCAAGTTATCCTAGACAACCCCTTTAATTGATACAAACTGCCAAAAATATGTAACTTTTGTGCCATAAAAAAAGACCTGATTAATTTGGTAAATTCCCCCAGATACAGTATCTCTGGTGTATCTACTCAGCTTTACCGGCAAATACATCAAATTATAGGCTCTAACTTAATGTGAACAGAGTCTAAGCCGTACATTGTAGAAGGTCTTAACAACATTCTCATTAGTTCTGTTAGAAACTGAATTTATCTGCAGGGGTTGGAAATTTTAACTTTTTCCCTTCCATAGCGCACAGTATAAAGAGAAGAGTGCATAGGAATGCATAATCCATGGAATTCTTTACCGCACTGCACCATCGATAGCTGCTTACGTGCCAAGGATAGATGTACACATAAGTACACATCACAAAGTACCAAATTTATTTAGGCTTTTATGATGTCCATACAGCAATATGAAAATAATAACGCTCTATGACATGTATCAGCCATGCTAATGATTAGTAACGTCTTACTTCATTTCACAATTTATTCTATAGAAACTCATGACCTCATCCTATTTTCATTTGACTCTTCTAACCTTGCTATCAGTTTCTCCTATTATTATGCTAAACACTATGTACTATATTTAATCCCTTAATGTATTCCTGATTATTTTATTCATGCATAGTTACAATATTGATTTGCATTACTGATTATAGCAATGAATCAATCATGGATATTTTGGCATTCGGTATATATTGACTATGTGGTCATTTAACACTGAATTCTAGGACTCCGTTTTGAGACTATAGAAAATTGTAAAATATCATTAGGATTATTGATTGAGAACTTGGCTAAGGATGACCCTGTGTAATCACAATATTCAAAGGAATGATTTATGCCATCAAGATACAAGGATTATCTATCTATTGGCAATCTGGGATTTTTTCCTATTCATCTGTATTAGACTCATACTCCTATTTATTTTTGTGGACAAAGTTTTATGGCTATGAGAAGGGGCTCAAGATAGTCGCCCTGAAGCACGTAAGCTGACTCTATGCTTTCTTATTTCTTGGATCCCTTTCATGTGAAAGTTTTTTAATGATGTTTTATGAAAATTTTAAATTGATGCTGGAACTTTTTGCATGTTTTTCTGGTAGATGATTTCCCCTTGTCACTGTTGCAGGCAAAGGAGTAAAAAGTAAAAAAGTAGAAAGTTCTTTGTGCTGTCCCTTCATCTATTTGTACATTGTAATAAGAACCCCCCATTGTTATGATATTGCCTAAGGAGCCATTTCCAAAAAGTGCAAAAACTGACAGATATCAGAGAGCAGTATAACAAGCTATCGAAATCTCATATAGCATTGAGAGATAGATCTAAGGCATCCCAAACATCTTCACAAGAGGTCGATGCAAAGCTGGTGGGATCCTGGTTATTTCCCTAGAAGCTTAGTGTAAGAAATAGATGCTCTATACTCTGAAATCAAACCAGGACCCACAGCATTACACACAATGCAGGACAAACCAGGAGAGTGGAATCAAAGGGATAAATGTGTCCATGTATGGTTATCCAATGCTTGTGTATGGCAACTTGTCAAGGATTTTGCTAGCATGCTGTGGTATTGTGTTGAATTGGTCCTTATCCAAATGCAAGCTATGGTAAGAGTGGACACATCTATTTTTGACTAACCCAGGGGGTCTGGGTATGTACCAAATAAAGTACATCCACATTAAGGTTTGCATCTATAATGTAAGTCAAAATATTGTGTTGAAGCTGTTGCACAATGGACTTCAATACACCATTACGGATCTCACAACTTGGTCCATTACCATGGCAGAAGAGTCCATTGTTTTAATATAATCACAGCATAAAACCACAGCAAACTTTCTGTCAAAAACATTGGAAGGCCATTTTGAAAAAGAAAAAAAAATTCTCTTTACCTAGTGACGCTCAAAAATAGACTGACCATGGGGTACATTGCGGATCTGAAAAAATAGATTGAAGACCATAGTAAAGTGGGTGCTAAGGGAGTCTGTCATCAGGGTGAAGCATATTAAGGCAGGAACACAGTTAGATAGGTAACACCTTTGTCCCCATGAAAATCCAAAGATTATTGTCCCAATATTGTCAGGATTTGAACCCATGTCTTGATGCCTTGCTCTGTGTCTCCTTGTCTGCTGAGCTATTCAACTGAGGCTCATCTTCTGCTTCCACTGATTAGAACCTGCCCCGAGTTAACCCTCATTGGACTGCCTATAGATATGTGACTCTGACACTTCCTCCTTTGTGTTAGTATTGTGTTCAGTTAACCGAATACAGGCTGTACACCCAGGAGACCTCCTTGCTGGAGATCTTCTTCAAATTCTTTGGAACTTTACCTTTGTTGGCCGCAAGCTCTCTATAGCTTCACTTCAGCTCCTGAGATACGACGGACTACTTCCCTGGTCTTTATATACCTGCTTCTGGATTACACTGCAGTCCCCCGCGGGCTACCCATGTGCTGTCTCCAGCCTCCTCTGCCTTACCTGACTACTGGACTCCTGTACCACCAGTAACGTGACAAATATACAAATGAGCAGTCTGCAGCACCAAGGACAGCTCTGTTTGCCCAATCTGCTACACTCCACACTGAGCTATTACACCTTCTCCCTCCCTTCTTTGAGGGACAGGGCCTAGAAGCTGGCGTATTAGAGCAGTGTGGGGCATAGCAGTTTGGAGCAATAGACCGCCCCCAGAGCTTCAGACTACTTATTTGCATATTATGAAATTAATATCTCCACAATGCAGGAATGAATTTTCATGAAGAAAAAAAGGCATTCCATCTGGTACACCTGTCTATCTAGATGTATTGCTTATTTGGACATGCTTCAACCAATTTACAGTTAAAGAGATTAACTGCATGGGTTGTGGAGAGTATGCGGAGCGGGAATGTGTTCTATATAGCTCTGAAAGGGTTAAAAATAATAATGAAAAATAAAGAAGCACTCACCCTTCAATCCACAATGACTCCTGCTCTGAGTTTTGTTGGGATTCTACTGGTGTCTACACCCAGGTTCATCGCAACACACAGTGAATGCCCGCTGAGACAATCACCAAGGCAGCTAGGACACCGCTAAACAGGAATATCCTGGGGTGGGAATGACCAGGAAGCAAAAACTAGTCCACATTGGAAAAGGAGCAGGAGAAAGGGAGAAAAGTCCCCTTTAAGGCTGAGGCTTCACGCAGCTTTTTTGTTGCAGATTTTGCGGCGTTTTTTTTAGCCAAAGCCAAGAATGGCTACAAAAGGAATCAGAAATATATAGATGTTGTTATACTTCTACCTTCAGCTCAATCCAGTCCTGGTTTTGGCTCAAAAAAACGCAGCAAAATCCACAACAAAAAAGCTGGATTTACACAACATGGGGCCTCAGCCTAAATGTCTGTAGTTGTAATTTTTCTACTCATTTTTTTATGGAAGCATATTTCAATACTGAAAATCCTTGACAATCTGACACCACAGCAGTAATACTATTGAAGTTAAGACTGTACAGTTAGTTATATCTAAATAATCCATATTTTTTACAGGACGCAATTTCTTGGAAAAAAAACCAAACACTTTTAGTTTCCTTTGTAAGTTAGAACAGGTGTCTTCTATGTAAATAACTATACATCTATTGACAGATCCATCTCTTAAATAAAATACCAATGACACTTCAAGGCTCTGTCTGTGAATAATGCAGCATCCATCTGTCCGGAAAATCTGTTGCTTGTTACTTATTAGCTTTATAAATATATAACTAAATAGACATAGAAATAAAGGCAAACATGCAAATTCTATTCAGGGTGAAACTAATAGTATTAAAATAATAAAAACAACAATCACACCAAAATATGATTTGCTGGCTTCCCTGCTTGTTGGTGGTGTACAGGTAAAAGCAAAGTTTTTCAAACAGCACAAAAACGGGAGAGAAGTGAAAAATAAAACAAATGCAAAACTTTTTAATCAAAGGAAAGCAATGTCAATGTTAGGGAGCCTGCACATGGAGTTTACGCTCGCTCATTCTGAAGTATAACTCGTTCAGAGTGAGCGGCGTAAAAAACAGACCCATTGACTTGAATGGGTGCCGGCATACGCACGTATCACATTGAAAGCAATAAGTAAAAAAGCATCCCATTGATTTCAATGGGGAGCGTGCGTATGCCAGCACCCATTCAAGTCAATAGGATCTGTTTTTTCCGCCGCTCACGCTGAACAATTTTTACATTCAGAATGAGTGAGCGTAAACTCCGTGTGCAGACTCCCTTTGACTAAGTTCACACGTGAGTTTTTTGGTCTGGAATTTGACGTGGAGGCCGCCTCAGATTTTGATCCAAAAAACGGCTAGCCACGACTGGATGTCGGTGCAGTGCACCGACATCCAGTTGCGGCATTCCGCCCTGGATTAGGCCCAAATGAATGGGCCTAGTCGGGAGGGAGGTGACGCAAGGCGGACGTCCTGAATCCGCCTAAAGAAAGGGCAGGTCGCTTCTTTTTTCCTCGAGCAGGAACAAACCCATTTTGATTTCAATGAGAGGCGTTTTTTCAGCCAGATTCTAACGCGGATTCTACGTTAAAATCCGGCCCAAAAAACCCTGTTTAATCACAGTGCTAACTATTCAAAAATAATCAAAATGGGAGCATGACTACAAAAAAATAAGTTTCCTATGTGCTTCACTAAGGAATTCCATATGTTAGACACGGTTTTTTTTTGCCCCTACTATTTATATACTATGCAAAAGTTTTAGGCCATTGTAGAAAAATTCGGCGACATAAGAATGCTTTCAAAAACAGAAGTGTTAATAATTTATTTTTCACAATTAGAAATATAAAATGAATGCATTACAGAGAAAACTAAATCACATCAATATTTGGTATGACCAAACATAACAATTTTGGAAATGGCTGCACATATTTTTTCACATGTGTGGATGCGATTTGCTAAAATCTCATCAATTTTGCAGGGATTGTGGGTTTTTCCCCTGGCATTTACACCACGGGGGTCCCACACATTACCCTGAGAAGACCTCCTGAATTTAGCTCTCAAAGGCTGGGGCCCTACAGGATGGAAATGCCTCGATTTGCCCACATGCTGTGCATAGTGTTGAGCGAGTAGTATTCGTCGAATACCTCGCCGGCATAGGAATGCGAGTAATCGGCCGAACACCAAGGGGTTAAACGCATTGAATCTTCGAAGCGTTTAACCCTTGGTGTTTGGCCGATTACACGCATTCCTATGCCGGCGAGGTATTCAACGAATAGTACTCGCTCAACACTAGCTGTGCATCTTGGGATTGATAGGAGATTATACAAAAAGAGAATTAGGAAAATAAAAAACGTTTAACAAAAACTACATTGTGAAACTTCCCTCATGCCCTGGTTGTTACTATTAGACCATAGCCAGTCCAGAAAACTGATGGTGGTATTAAATCCCTCAAAATTTAGGCTTCAGAGGGGTTAAACTGCAATTAGAGATTTCATGGAAGATCACTATTGTAACTATACTGAGCTAACAGACAATTTCCAGGGCCCTAAGTTACAATATAGTGGTGGAAAGGGTTAAAAAAAAAACACAGGCATACCACAAATTGGAAACAACTGAGTGATCCAGTCCAACTAGTTCAGTATGTGATAGCATGGAAGCTGACCAAGTGCACTAATCCAATCACATTCCACTTCCCTTGGTCAAGAGTAACCTGCGGTTTTCACTTGATTTAGTAGGTCAAAGCCAATTGCATCAAATATGATAATGAAATGTTTAATATAAGTGGATGACATGGTGCCTATAAAATGAACAAGAAGAGGCTGCTCGGAAGAACCTACAAACTTTCTACACAAGCGTGAAATGCAGAAATGTAAAAATTGTGACGTTCTTAAACTTTAAGGAAATGAATGATTGGTAATATAACAATGATGGCTTGTCATTTGGATGTGACAGCCATCCTGTCAGAGAATGTGATTATAGGAATGGAATGTATGAAATTGTAGCACTCATATAGGAAAATCTATCAAAATACCGAAAATGAAACAAAAACTTGCCGATGATGGAACGATCTCTATCTCATTATAGTGAGCGATGGCCTATTCACTTCCCTCCACCACAACTATGATCAAGTGTAATGTCAGTGGTTTGAGAGCAGAGACGTACACAGATAGCAAAATGGGATAAGCCCCCCTCCTAATGTTTTTAGAAACTCAAAGAAGTTTTTTAATACTCCAGTCTTTGAACCACCATGCAGGATTGAAGTGCGGCAATATTATCATGAGGCATAAGAGCCGTGGACCATACACTAAAAATCGAAATCTATGGGGGCTTGCGTAGATTTCAGCCATTAACACATTATTTACACCAGAAAATTTGCTGGAGTGTGAAGCCCTGCTCCTTCCCTGCCCAGTTTTAAGAAATGAAGCACATGTGACACAAAAAGGGGAGAAGTATAAATTTTATGACCAGTGGAAACCATAGCGGGCTTTCTATGAATAGCCATGTTGGACTCTCCTTTCAGCATATACAGTGAGATAAGCACAGTAAAAGGACACGGATATAGAGTAGTAGAGGAATAACATTCCATTAGCCTCATTCTTCACTTTGATGCATTGTAACTTGTTAAATATAATGATATGAAATAGCATGAATATACAGTCCTATGAAAAAGTTTGGGCACCCCTATTAATCTTAATCATTTTTAGTTCTAAATATTTTGGTGTTTGCAACAGCCATTTCAGTTTGATATATCTAATAACTGATGGACACAGTAATATTTCAGGGTTGAAATGAGGTTTATTGTACTAACAGAAAATGTGCAATATGCATTAAACCAAAATTTGACCGGTGCAAAAGTATGGGCACCTCAACAGAAAAGTGACATTAATATTTAGTAGATTCTCCTTTTGCACAGATAACAGCCTCTAGTCGCTTCCTGTAGCTTTTAATCAGTTCCTGGATCCTGGATGAAGGTATTTTGGACCATTCCTCTTTACAAAACAATTCACGTTCAGGTAAGTTTGATGGTGGCCGAGCATGGACAGCCCGCTTCAAATCATCCCACAGATGTTCAATGATATCCAGGTCTGGGGACTGGGATGGCCATTCCAGAACATTGTAATTGTTCCTCTGCATGAATGCCTGAGTTGATTTGGAGCGGTGTTTTGGATCATTGTCTTGCTGAAATATCCATCCCTGCAACTTCAACTTCGTCACTGATTCTTGAACATTATTCTCAAGAATCTGCTGATACTGAGTGGAATCCATGCGACCCTCAACTTTAACAAGGTGCCGGTATTGGCCACACATCCCCAAAGCATGATGGAACCTCCACCAAATTTTACAGTGGGTAACAAGTGGGTAAGTTACCATATCATTGCTTAGAGGGCCTCTATCATTGGAAAAAGTCATTATTAACTAATCACATCCTTGCATAGGCTTTAGAAAGGCTATTTCACACATACCTTTTGTATGTAACTTGCCTCAGTAGATTTTGTATAAGTCTGTTTTTATTCATATTCTAATTGGCTTCTCAATGCACCCGGAAGTCTCTTCTTGCACTGTCTTCTGTATATACAGCACAGGCTGCTGCTGCTGCTGCTGACTCCTCCTCCCTGCTCTCATACATAGCACACAGCATAGAGAGGAGAGTCTGACAACTTCCTGTGCACAGACAAGGCTAATTAGCATATGAATAAAAACTGACTTATTCAAACACTACTAAGGAGATTAACATACAAAAGGTAGGTGTGGAATAGCCTCCCTAAAGGCTATACAAGGATGTGATTAGTTAAAAATGACCAGTGATAGAGCCCCTTTAGTAACAACCTGCAGAGACACATTTGTATCTGTCTATCACAGATGAAATGATACTAGCTTGTAAAAGTGTTTTTCTCACAAATATTAATTTTCTAGCTTCAACCTTCAGAAGCTTCATTGTTACTGTTTTCTACACATAATACAGCACATTGTAGGTGGTAAGATGCTGACACTAGTGTGTAATATACCAATTATATGAATTATATCACTGCATAGAAATTCTGCTGTATTGTGAGTTCCAAATCACAGGGGATGTAAATGGGATAAAGTTTTAACATCACCCAGCAGAAAACTGTATCTAATTATGCGCTGGCTTCTTTTTTAACCCTTTAGTGACCAGCCTGTTCTAGGCCTTGATGACCAAGTCATTGTTTTGTTTTTTTTCATTGTCACATATCAAGCCCTGGATGGGGGTATTTTTTATGGATGTGGCTATTTATAGGTACCGTACCTATGAACTACTAGCTATTTTTAGGTACCGTCCGTACCTTTAAACTATTTATAGGTACCCATAGGTATCGTACCTATAAACAACTGGCTATTTATAGTTACTAGAGATGAGCGAACACCGTTCGATCGAATATCAGGCCGTTCGAGGTATTCAATTACAATCGAATACCACGAGGCAAACAAAGTAAAAATTCGTATCCCCTCCCACCTTCCCTGGCGCATTTTTTGCACCAATAACTGCGCAGGGGAGGTGAGACAGGAACTACGACAACGGAAGCAGTTAAAAAAATTTAAAAAACCCATTGGCTGCCGAAATAAATAGCCACATCCTTAATATAAAGCAGAGGAAAGGTGGAAAAAAGGGTTATCTTGGATAATCTCTTTAACCAGGGGGCGTAACTACCGCCATAGCAGCAGAGGCAGCTGTCACAGGGCCCGGGACATTAGGGGCCTGGTGACAGCCACTAATGCTGCTATCATTATACTTGGGGGTCTTTTCGGACCCCCGAGTATAATGATTGGCAGACCGGGAGAGGTAAGAAACATAAAAAACACTGTTACTTACCTCTCCATGATCCTGCCAGGCCTCCTTTCTGACGTCTCTGATGTCACATGAACCCGTCCTGTGTCCCGGGTCATGTGACGTCCGACGTCATAGAAGGACGGCAGCAGAGAAGACAGCACAGGAGCCAGGGGACAGGTAAGAAACAGTAGTTTTTTATGTTTTTATTCCCCCGGGTCTCCGATTATTATACTCTGGGGTCTGAAAAGACCCCAGAGTATAATAATTGTTTATGGGTGTCCACAGTGGGGATAATACTGTGTGCAGGGGCCACTATGGGGGATAATACTGTGTGCAAGGGCCACTATGGGGGATAATACTGTGTGCAGGGGCCACTATGGGGGATAATACTGTGTGCAAGGGCCACTATGGGGCATAATAGAATGCGCAGGAATGCGTAGGAGGGGTCGGTCAAGGTCTTCAGCATCGGTGTTGGTCGGGGAAGGGGGGGCGCCATGTCAAAAGTTCGCCACGGGGCCCCGCCATTCCTAGTTACGCCACTGTCTTTAACATATCATATCATATCTATAACTTCTCACAAAACAATGTGGTGTACATATCTGGACATGGATAAGTCATAGAGATGTGACCTGCAAGTATCTCACTTTTATTAAATAATCTGTGGATGTGTCCTCAAAACCTGAGATGAGAATACCTATTAAAGGGTTCCATATAATTTGATAAAAAAAGAAAACTCTGTCATTTGGCCATGTCTTCTATAGGGGCATACAGATATACAGCAAAAAACTATAGATGCCATTTTACGGATTGGTAATACAGCAGTGCAAATAAAGCTTAACATACAGATGAGACCTTCTTATTTTGCTGACCATCTCAGTGATGTGTGTCACAATATAACCAGCTGTTAACACAAGATAAGATAACACAATTTTGTGATATTGTTTTGTAAGATGCCTATTTATGTATGTCTTCAGTGGACAACTAGTGTTCTTACTAAGAATTGCAGCGCATAAATAGTTTTGCTAGCTTGTTACGATATTTCTTGATTTGGAGTCATGAGAAATTGGAGTTCATAACCTATAGAATAAGACACCTGTACATAACATTTATGCAAAAAAGTCAAGCAACAGTATAAGAGAGCCTCATAATTCATTCTTATATAAAAGAGAGGCTTTATATCTATTTGAAGGGTATTCGGTTTAGTTGTACTGGGTTTTTTTTTCCCTTCACTATTCTGCAGTTACTCCAACTGTCCTATGTGATTTAGCAGGCCATCTATATTGACTCTGTCAGTTGAAACGATGCACAGCCATGCACTAGCCTGGCCTTGTGGTTAGCGGTAAGGATACCGGCCATCAATCAGAACTGAATGTAGCCTTTCCTTTCTCCAGATACAAATTCCTTGCTATAATATTTATAATACTTGAGATAACAGCGACCTCTAGTGAACACCTACATTATTTCACTTCAGGCTACAATTAGTTACTTGATCCTATTTAACGTTTCACTAAGACAAGGTTTTCTGAGATCATTATATTGATGGCCTATCCTTCGGACAAACTATCGATATCAGATTAGTGGCGGTCTGACTCCCAGCTCCTCCATTTGTCAACTGCTGCAAGAAGTAGTTTTTAGAGATGAGCGAACACTAAAATGTTCGAGGTTCGAAATTCGATTCGAACAGCCGCTCAATGTTCGTGTGTTCGAACGGGTTTCGAACCCCATTATAGTCTATGGGGAACAGATACTCGTTAAGGGGGAAACCCAAATCCGTGTCTGGAGGGTCACCAAGTCCACTATGACACCCCAGGAAATGATGCCAACACCTCTGGAATGACACTGGGACAGCAGGGGAAGCATGCCTGGGGGCATCTAACACACCAAAGACCCTCTATTACCCCAACATCACTGCCTAACAACTACACACTTTCCACATTCAAAAAAACCTCTATCAAAGTGGGAAAATACCTGGAAACCTTCTTTACTCCCCAAATGGATGGACACAAACCCCAATTTAAGCTCAACAAACAGTAACAACCACCCCTTTAAATCACGTTCCCCATGACAACCACAAATGGAATAGGCAATGGGAATTCCAAAAGCCCTCACCCTTAACTGTCATTTTGAGTGTGTGTGTGTGTGTGTGTGTGTGTGTGTGTGTGTGTGTGTGATGTGGTAAGACCTTCCAAAATTCACTTTTCTAGCCCTTAACATGAGCCCTTCCAAACAAAGTTACATGACCTTAAGCTGAGCTACCAGCAGAGATTGAGGCCCTTGGCATGAGTAGAGCCTTGCACCAGCAGTGTTTTTGGCACTTAGGGTGAGTTGAGCCTTGTACCAGCGTGTGTCCCTTAACATCAGGCGGGCCCTAAGTTCTGCGCTTTGCACAAAAGTTCCACATTAACTAGGCTGAATGGTACAAAGATTAGTAGGCCCGAGAACCAGGAACAGGTCTTGCAATGGCTGTCGGATAACGCTTAAAGCACATTGTCCACCAGCCAGTCAGCCTCTACCTCCTCTTACCCAACAGTCTTGTCCTCCTTCCACCCAAAATTCCCAATCTTCTCAGAACAATAACCCCAACTGTCCCTGCTCCCCAGAGCTGTTCTCCCTTCCTTTGACTGTACCGCAACCTGCCCCTCCATTTCGCGATTCCACGGACCTAACAGACGAGTATCTGTGTCCAGATGCTCAAACACTAGAGTCTCCTCCATTCCATCTCCGGTCGATTTGGTGGCGGATGACCAGCAACCCACCCTCATCGACGACGATGAGACGCAGTTGCTGTCAGGGCAGCCAGTTGACATGTGCATTGTGCAGGAGGAGGAGGCGAGACAGGAGTTGGAAGAGGAGGTGGTGGACGACGAGGACACCGACCCCACCTGGACAAGGCAGATGTCAAGCTGGGAAAGTAGTGTGGATGTTGAGGCAGGTGCAGCACCAAAAAGGGTAGCTAGAGGCAGAGACATGTCCAGAGGCAGAGGTCAGCTGCTTTGCCGAAGCCAGGCCAGACCCGGAATGTCCGAAGATGTTCCCTTTTGTACCCAGCCCAGAAAAACTCCCCCATCGAGGGCACGTTTCTTGAAGGTGTAGAGTTTTTTCAAGGAATGCGCCGAGGACAGATATAGTGTCGTCTACACAATTTGCCTCTCGAAATCGAGTAGGGGCCCTGAGAAGAGCAACCTGTCCACCACTTCAATGCACCGTCATTTGGAATCCAAGCAATGGAATCAGTGGCAGGCAGCAACGGCAGGACAAACGTCGCCCGCCGTTCATGCCACTGCCTCTGCTCACAGTGCTGGCGATGCACTCCAGAGGACGAGCCAGGACATCACTTCATCTGCCTCCGCCACTTTGTTGACTTCTCCCTCATCCTCCCCTGTTTCTGTCTTATCTCCTTCTCCTGCACCATCAAAGGCACCATCAGGCGCTTCTTTACAACAACCCACCATCTCTCAGACATTGGAGCGCCGGCAGAAATACACCGCTAACCACCCACCCACGCAAGCCTAGAACGCCAACATCGCTAAACTGCTGGCCCAGGAGAGGTTGGCGTTCCGGCTTGTTGAAACTCCCGCCTTCCCGGACCTGATGGCAACTGTGGCACCTCACTATGCCGTCCCTAGCCGTCTCAACTTCTCCCGGTGTGGCGTCCCCGCCTTGCACCAGCACGTGTCACTCAACATCAGGTGGGCCCTTAGTTCCGCGCTTTGCTGCAAGGTCCACTTGACCACCGACACTTGGACAAGCGCCTGTGGTCAGGGATGCTGCAGTGCTTATCTTTAATGACAGGCAGGGTGAATGTGGTGGAGTCTGTTCCCCGGGTGCAAACTGGGGTGGCCTATCTCCTCTCCCAGGCCAAAATTCATGGCAGGAGTAGACTGAAACCCTACGACGCTGCAATCTCCACCACAGCTACTAGCGGCAAACGCTAAAACACTGGTGTGGGGAGACGTCAGCAGGCGGTGCTGAAGCTCATCAGCTTGGGGGACAGACAGCACAGTGCCTCCGAGGTCAGGGATGCCATCCTGGCTGAGATGGCATTTTTTTTTCCCTGCTACACCTGGGGCCTGGCATTTTTACGCCTGTGATAATGGCTGGAACCTGGTAGCGGCTCTGGAGCTTGCCAGCCTCCAACACGTTCCATGTTTGGCCCACGTCTAACCTAGTGGTGCAAAGTTTTTTAAAAACATACCCAAATGTACCGAAGCTACTGTTGAAAATGCGGCGCTTGTGCGCCCACTTTTGCAAGTGCACAGGAGTCGCTGCTAGCCTAAAAACACTCTAGCAAGGCCTACATCTGTCCAAACACAGGCTGTTGTCCGTCATTCACACACGCTGAAACCCTACAATACCATATCTTGAGCAGGGTGTGTGAGCTGCACAGACCTTTGATGGAGTTCCATCTACAAAACCCAAGGGTTCCTCAAAGTCAGCAACCAAAGTTTCTGCACCATGAGTTTCCAGGGGTGGCAGAGTTATGGCTAGGGGAAGAGGCATGGATAGGGATGATGTCTAGGGGCAAAAGCAGTGTGGATGTGGAGGCAAGCTAAGCAGGAAAAACTGGGGGTACAAGCTAAGGCATGGACTGGGGTGATGTCTAGGGGCAAAAGCAGTGTGGATGTGGAGGCAAGCTAAGCAGGAAAAACTGGGGATACAAGCTAAGGCATGGACTGGGGTGATGTCTAGGGGCAAAAGCAGTGTGGATGTGGAGGCAAGCTAAGCAGGAAAAACTGGGGGTACAAGCTAAGGCATGGACTGGGGTGATGTCTAGGGGCAAAAGCAGTGTGGATGTGGAGGCAAGCTAAGCAGGAAAAACTGGGGGTACAAGCTAAGGCATGGACTGGGGTGATGTCTAGGGGCAAAAGCAGTGTGGATGTGGAGGCAAGCTAAGCAGGAAAAACTGGGGGTACAAGCTAAGGCATGGACTGGGGTGATGTCTAGGGGCAAAAGCAGTGTGGATGTGGAGGCAAGCAAAGCAGGGAAAATGGTGGCTAGAGGCAAAGGGATGTCCATAGGCAGCAAGGGCAAAGATGCAAAACTCTCCCGTTTCAAGAATTTTCCTGACTTGTTTCCCCACAAAACATTCCTGGGAGGAGGGCTGAAACACCACCCTCCTCCTCCTCCGCTGTTAGATTTACCCCAGCTACGAGCTGAAAACGCTGCAACACTGGTGTGGGGAGACGTCAGCAGGCTGGGCTGAAGCTCATCAGCTTGGGAGACGGACAGCACACTGCCTCTGAGGTCAGGGATGCCATCCTGGATGAGATGGCAATTTGTTTATCCCCGCTGCCCCTGGGGCCAGGTTTTTTAGCTTGTTGGAGGGCTCTGGAGCTTGCCAGCCTCCAACACGTTCCATGCCTGGCCCACATGTTCAATGTAGTGGTGCAATGATTTTTAAAAACATACCCCAAATTAGCTGAGCTAAGGGTGAAAGTGCGGCGCTTGGACACCCACTTTCCCAAGTCTACAGTACCTGGAGCTAGCCGCAATACACTCCAGCAAGGCCTACATCTGCCTGAAGCACCTACTGTTGTGCGAGGTCACCACACGCTCTAACCCTAGATACCGTATGTTCAGCAGGGTGTGTGAGCAGCAGAGACCTTTGATGGAGTACCAGCTACAAAACCCAAGGGTTCCTCAGAGTCAGCTCCCTCACTTTCTGCACCATGAGTTTCCATGGGTGGCAGACTTATGGCTAGAGGCACAGGCATGGATAGGGGTGATGTGTAGGGGCAAAAGCAGTGTGGATGTGGAGGCAAGCTAAGCAGCAAAAACTGGGGGTACAAGCAGCCGGTGACATCATCACTGACAAGCACAGCTGTCTGTCAGCTGACAGGCTGACTTTCACCAAAATGAACAGACAATGGATAGACTCATCATATACATGTCAGTTACATGACAAATTTAGTGCAATTTGCAAGTCCAAGATGGTTTGGAGATCTGCGGAGAGGAATCTCACCACCTCTTGCGGGTGCCATCATTTGGAAGGCAAGCCCTGGGCTCAGTGGGTGAGAGCAAGCGCAGGATAATCGTCGTTTGGCCTGGCGGCCACTGCCTCTTCCACTGTTGACAGGGCTGGCGCTGCAGTCCAGACCAGGAGCCAGGACACCTCCACATCTGCCTCTGACACTTTGGGGAGTTCACCCTTATCCTCACCTTTTCCTGCCATTTCTCCTTTTGCCCGCGCCATCATGCGCCTCTTCCCAGCAACTCCCCATCTCCCAAGCCTTTCATTTCATGCTAAAGTACAGCGCAACCCACCCACATGCCCAAGGCTTCAACGGCCTCATCTCAAGAAATCTGGCCCAGGAGATGTTGGAATCCCGGCTGGGGGACACTCTGCCCTTTTTGGGCAGAGTGTCTACTGCGCCACCGCACTGTGCCGTCCACACCAGCACTTTCCCCCAAACATGAGGCGGTCCCTAAATTCAGCGCTTAGCCCTAAAGTTCCATGTGACCAGTTACGAATGGACAAGTGCATGCGGACAGGGACGCTACCTTTCAATTTGGGCACAGTGGTTGAATGTAGTTGAGGCGTGGACCGGGTCGCAAAATGTGGTGGCCTGACTTGTCTCCCCACACAACATTCCTGGGAGGAGGGCTGAAACACCACCCTCCTCCGCTGTTAAATTGACCCCAGCTACGAGCTGGAAACGCTGCAACACTGGTGTGGGGAGACGTCAGCGGGCCGTGCTGAAGCTCATCAGCTTGGGGGCCAGACAGCACACTGCCTACAAAGTGAGTCATGCCATCCTCGATGAGACGGCAATGTGGTTTTTGCCACTGCACCTGGGCCCAGGCATGTTGTCATGTGTGATAATGGCCGTAACCTGGGATTGGCTCTGTAGCTTGGCAGCCTGCAACATATTCCATGCCTGGGCCACGTTTTTAACTCATTGCTGCTAATCTTTTGAAAAAGGTACCCCAATGTTCCTGAGCTACTGGTGAAAGTGTGGCGCTTGTGCGGATAGTTTTTAAAGTGTATAGTTGCCGCTGCTAGCATCTATGCACTCCTACAACGCCTGTACCTGCTGGAACAACGGCTGTTGTGCGACGTCTCCACACTGCTGGCACTAAACATATCATGTGTTGAGCAGAGTGTGTGAGCAGCACAGACCTTTGATGTAGTTCCAACTCCAAAACCCTCGGGTTCGTCAAAGTCAACTCCCTCAGTTGCTCAACCATGAGTGGCCATGGGTGGCAGACTTATGTGAAATCCCATCCCATCCATTGCACTGGACACGAAACATTAGCATGCGCTCAGCACAACTTCGGATATGGCAGATGCGTTAAGCAGGGTGCAGGGTACAACACAGACCAGGCCCGAGCACCAGGAACAGGTGTTAGAAATACTGCAGCATCTGCCATTTCCTTCCAATTTTGGGGTTTTGGACCCGCCACCGACTTGTCTGGACCTAAGTGGGGATCATGAGACACAGTTGCCATCAAGGCAAGCTGTGGTCATGTGCGGTTTGCAGTAAGGGGGCAGTGCGCAATTGGAAGAGGAGTTGGTGGATGACGAGGCCACCGACCCCACATGGACAGGGGTGATGTCTAGGGGCTAAAGCAGTGTAGATGTAGAGGGAAGCTAAATCAACAAAAAACCTGGGTAGAAGCAAAGGCATAAACTGGGGTGATGTTTAGGGGTGAAAGCAGAGTAGATGTGGAGGGAAGCTAAGCAGCAAAAACAGTGGGTAGAAGCAAAGGCATGCAAAACTCTACCCTGTTGGAAGACTTATTCCTAGGTCTGGAACACGTTAATGGCCCCCCTGGACAAATTACTGCCACTCAGGGGCCTAGTGTCACCAGGAGGGACAAGTATAGGCGCATGTTGTGGGAATACCTGGCCGACACCAGCTCTGTCCTCTCCGATCCCTCTGTGCTCTACAGCCTAAACTTATTTTCTCATCTTTTTTTCTGAACTGCACATCTCTTGCCTGCTTCCTTTGGGATCTTAGAAATGGTGGTCCACTTCCACAGATGGTAACTTCAATAGACAGTGTAACGGGAGTAGCTGAGGGATCGCTGTCTTAACCACTTTTTGGCACAAAATTAACTTCCAAAGCCAAATATGGTGCAAGTATATGATGCAAGGACACCTACACACCTATCTCTGACACATTGGGGAGTTCACCCTCATGCGCCCTTTTGGCCTGCACCATCATGCGCCTCTTCCCAGCCACTCCACATTTCCCAAGCTTTTCATTGCAGGCAGAAGTACAATACAACCCACCCCCATGCCCAAGCCTGTAACAGCCTCATCGATAAACTGCTGGCCCTGGAGATGTTGGTGTTTGTTTATGCTTCTGGAGACCCAGGCCTTCCGTCAGCAGATGGCAGCTGGGGCACCTCCCTATGCTGGGCCTAGCCGTTACTACTTCTCTTGGTGTGCTGTCTCTGCCTTGCGCCTGCATGTGTCCCATAACATCAGTCGGGCCCAGAGCTCTGTGCTTTGCTGCAAGGTCCACTTGACCACCGACACATGGACAAGCGCCTGTGGTCAGGGATGCTGCAGTGCTTATCTTTAATGACAGGCAGGGTGAATGTGGTGGAGTCTGTTCCCCGGGTGCAAACTGGGGTGGCCTATCTCCTCTCCCAGGCCAAAATTCATGGCAGGAGTAGACTGAAACCCTACGAAGCTGCAACCTCCACCCCAGCTACTAGCGGAAAACACTGTAACACTGGCATGGGGAGATGTCAGTAGGCCGTGCTGAAACTGATCAGCTTGGGGGACAGACAGCACAGTGCCTCCGAGGTCAGGGATGCCATCCTGGCTGAGATGGCATTTTTTTTTCCCTGCTACACCTGGGGCCTGGCATTTTTGCGCCTGTGATAATGGCTGGAACCTGGTAGCAGATCTGGAGCTTGCCAGACTCAAACACGGTCCACGCATGGCCCACGTTTTCCAACTTGTTGGTGCCATGTTTCTTTGAAACCTACACCATTGTGCCTGATATACAGGTCAAAGTGGGGCCATTTTCGTAAGTGAGAACTAGCCTCTGCTAGGCAGAAAACATTCAGAGCACACTCCTCTCATCTTCGCACCGTTGGCTGGCGGAGGAAGACGAGGGGGTTGAAGTGGCATCTGATGTCCCTATCCCACACGAGGCTAGAGGGTGCACTTCAGTGCATCCCATTGCTTCACCACAAATGGTGTGAAGGGGAGTGGAAAATGGAGGAAATGGAGAGTGACCCTTACAGTTGGGGCCAGCAAAGGCATGCCAAGTAACACACTGGCACACATGGCTGACTTCATCTTGGGTTGCTTTTCAACACATATTTCACATCATGAAGAACAAATAATACTGGATTTTTTCAAGCCTCGAACCCCGGTCTAGGTCTAATGTCTGTTCCTTTCTTATATTAGGGGAGAGGGAAAAAAAATTACTTCAGTGATACGTTTAGCGTACATAGACTGACTATTAATGTGTATCCCACTTAGTGTTGTTAGGGTTACACACCGTCACAACCTGGCTAAAGCTTCTATAGCTGTTAATAAAGTCAACATAACTTTACGGTATCCAAAAAGACAGCTGGTACCGACAGAGAGCAAGACAAATGTCACCCAAAGCTGTGAGCTCTGAACACCCACAGTGACTTTGGCGTCATCATCATTATAAGGGAGCGGGTGGTAATAAATAACTTGGCAGTGCCTAAAACCCAAAAAGCTTATACAACTATATTTACATTAAGATACACAAATGAAACTTTTCAGTAGCATGTCATGAGACAAGCTGATAAGCTCTTCCTTTGTGCAGTGCTATTTGAAAGTTAAACGCTGCCTTTATTTTAATTCTGGAGAAGGTGCAGACATTAGATTTAGAACATGTTGTCTTCATTGTCCAAATCCTCTATATAGGTAACGTGTTTTTCGGGCCGAGCTGTCTGGGAACGAGCTGGTGCAGCACTGACAACCTGGGTGAATATGGCAAGAGCCTGAGATGTAGGGTGAATGAATCCCCAAATTATTTGTGGAATTCCCAGTGAGACAATGGCACTGTATACCAGTATTAAAAATTGTGGGTGCACATAACCCCCATATATTCTTTGAATTCCCAGTCAGACAATGGCACTGTATACCAGTATTAAAAATTGTGGGTGCACATAACCCCCATATATTCTTTGAATTCCCAGTGAGACAAAGGAACTGTATAGCAGTATTAAAAATTGTGGGTGCACATAACCCCAATATATTCTTTGAATTCCCAGTCAGACAATGGCACTGTATACCAGTATTAAAAATTGTGGGTGCACATAACCCCCATATATTCTTTGAATTCCCAGTCAGACAAAGGAACTGTATAGCAGTATTAAAAATTGTGGGTGCACGTAACCCCCATATATTCTTTGAATTCCCAGTCAGACAATGGCACTGTATACCAGTAGTAAAAATTGTGGGTGCACATAACCCCAATATATTCTTTGAATTCCCAGTCAGACAATGGCACTGTATACCAGTAGTAAAAATTGTGGGTGCACATAACCCCCATATATTCTTTGAATTCCCAGTGAGACAAAGGAACTGTATAGCAGTATTAAAAATTGTGGGTGCAGGTAACCCCCATATATTCTTTGAATTCCCAGTCAGACAATGGCACTGTATACCAGTAGTAAAAATTGTGGGTGCACATAACCCCAATATATTCTTTGAATTCCCAGTCAGACAATGGCACTGTATACCAGTAGTAAAAATTGTGGGTGCACATAACCCCCATATATTCTTTGAATTCCCAGTGAGACAAAGGAACTGTATACCAGTATTAAAAATTGTGGGTGCACGTAACCCCCATATATTCTTTGAATTCCCAGTCAGACAATGGCACTGTATACCAGTAGTAAAAATTGTGGGTGCACATAACCCCAATATATTCTTTGAATTCCCAGTCAGACAATGGCACTGTATACCAGTATTAAAAATTGTGGGTGCACATAACCCCCATATATTCTTTGAATTCCCAGTCAGACAATGGCACTATATACCAGTAGTAAAAATTGTGGGTGCACATAACCCCAATATATTCTTTGAATTCCCAGTCAGACAATGGCACTGTATACCAGTATTAAAAATTGTGGGTGCACATAACCCCCATATATTCTTTGAATTCCCAGTCAGACAATGGCACTGTATACCAGTATTAAAAATTGTGGGTGCACATAACCCCCATATATTCTTTGAATTCCCAGTCAGACAATGGCACTGTATACCAGTATTAAAAATTGTGGGTGCACATAACCCCCATATATTCTTTGAATTCCCAGTGAGACAAAGGAACTGTATAGCAGTATTAAAAATTGTGGGTGCACGTAACCCCCATATATTCTTTGAATTCCCAGTCAGACAATGGCACTGTATACCAGTATTAAAAATTGTGGGTGCACATAACCCCCATATATTCTTTGAATTCCCAGTCAGACAATGGCACTGTATACCAGTATTAAAAATTGTGGGTGCACATAACCCCCATATATTCTTTGAATTCCCAGTGAGACAAAGGAACTGTATAGCAGTATTAAAAATTGTGGGTGCACGTAACCCCCATATATTCTTTGAATTCCCAGTCAGACAATGGCACTGTATACCAGTATTAAAAATTGTGGGTGCACATAACCCCCATATATTCTTTGAATTCCCAGTGAGACAAAGGAACTGTATAGCAGTATTAAAAATTGTGGGTGCACGTAACCCCCATATATTCTTTGAATTCCCAGTCAGACAATGGCACTGTATACCAGTATTAAAAATTGTGGGTGCACATAACCCCCATATATTCTTTGAATTCCCAGTCAGACAATGGCACTGTATACCAGTATTAAAAATTGTGGGTGCACATAACCCCCATATATTCTTTGAATTCCCAGTCAGACAAAGGAACTGTATAGCAGTATTAAAAATTGTGGGTGCACGTAACCCCCATATATTCTTTGAATTCCCAGTCAGACAATGGCACTGTATACCAGTATTAAAAATTGTGGGTGCACATAACCCCCATATATTCTTTGAATTCCCAGTGAGACAAAGGAACTGTATAGCAGTATTAAAAATTGTGGGTGCACGTAACCCCCATATATTCTTTGAATTCCCAGTCAGACAATGGCACTGTATACCAGTATTAAAAATTGTGGGTGCACGTCACCCCAATATATTCTTTGAATTCCCAGTCAGACAATGGCACTGTATACCAGTAGTAAAAATTGTGGGTGCACATAACCCCCATATATTCTTTGAATTCCCAGTCAGACAATGGCACTGTATACCAGTATTAAAAATTGTGGGTGCACATAACCCCCATATATTCTTTGAATTCCCAGTCAGACAATGGCACTGTATACCAGTATTAAAAATTGTGGGTGCACATAACCCCCATATATTCTTTGAATTCCCAGTCAGACAATGGCACTGTATACCAGTAGTAAAAATTGTGGGTGCACATAACCCCCATATATTCTTTGAATTCCCAGTGAGACAAAGGAACTGTATAGCAGTATTAAAAATTGTGGGTGCACGTAACCCCCATATATTCTTTGAATTCCCAGTCAGACAATGGCACTGTATACCAGTATTAAAAATTGTGGGTGCACATAACCCCCATATATTCTTTGAATTCCCAGTGAGACAATGGAACTGTATAGCAGTATTAAAAATTGTGGGTGCACGTAACCCCCATATATTCTTTGAATTCCCAGTCAGACAATGGCACTGTATACCAGTATTAAAAATTGTGGGTGCACATAACCCCCATATATTCTTTGAATTCCCAGTGAGACAATGGAACTGTATAGCAGTATTAAAAATTGTGGGTGCACGTAACCCCCATATATTCTTTGAATTCCCAGTCAGACAATGGCACTGTATACCAGTAGTAAAAATTGTGGGTGCACGTAACCCCCATATATTCTTTGAATTCCCAGTCAGACAATGGCACTATATACCAGTATTAAAAATTGTGGGTGCACATAACCCCCATATATTCTTTGAATTCCCAGTCAGACAATGGCACTGTATACCAGTATTAAAAATTGTGGGTGCACATAACCCCCATATATTCTTTGAATTCCCAGTCAGACAATGGCACTGTATACCAGTAGTAAAAATTGTGGGTGCACGTAACCCCCATATATTCTTTGAATTCCCAGTCAGACAATGGCACTATATACCAGTATTAAAAATTGTGGGTGCACATAACCCCCATATATTCTTTGAATTCCCAGTCAGACAATGGCACTGTATACCAGTAGTAAAAATTGTGGGTGCACATAACCCCCATATATTCTTTGAATTCCCAGTCAGACAATGGCACTGTATACCAGTATTAAAAATTGTGGGTGCACATAACCCCCATATATTCTTTGAATTCCCAGTCAGACAAAGGAACTGTATAGCAGTATTAAAAATTGTGGGTGCACGTAACCCCCATATATTCTTTGAATTCCCAGTCAGACAATGGCACTGTATACCAGTATTAAAAATTGTGGGTGCACATAACCCCCATATATTCTTTGAATTCCCAGTGAGACAAAGGAACTGTATAGCAGTATTAAAAATTGTGGGTGCACGTAACCCCCATATATTCTTTGAATTCCCAGTCAGACAATGGCACTGTATACCAGTATTAAAAATTGTGGGTGCACGTCACCCCAATATATTCTTTGAATTCCCAGTCAGACAATGGCACTGTATACCAGTAGTAAAAATTGTGGGTGCACATAACCCCCATATATTCTTTGAATTCCCAGTCAGACAATGGCACTGTATACCAGTATTAAAAATTGTGGGTGCACATAACCCCCATATATTCTTTGAATTCCCAGTCAGACAATGGCACTGTATACCAGTATTAAAAATTGTGGGTGCACATAACCCCCATATATTCTTTGAATTCCCAGTCAGACAATGGCACTGTATACCAGTAGTAAAAATTGTGGGTGCACATAACCCCCATATATTCTTTGAATTCCCAGTGAGACAAAGGAACTGTATAGCAGTATTAAAAATTGTGGGTGCACGTAACCCCCATATATTCTTTGAATTCCCAGTCAGACAATGGCACTGTATACCAGTATTAAAAATTGTGGGTGCACATAACCCCCATATATTCTTTGAATTCCCAGTGAGACAATGGAACTGTATAGCAGTATTAAAAATTGTGGGTGCACGTAACCCCCATATATTCTTTGAATTCCCAGTCAGACAATGGCACTGTATACCAGTATTAAAAATTGTGGGTGCACATAACCCCCATATATTCTTTGAATTCCCAGTGAGACAATGGAACTGTATAGCAGTATTAAAAATTGTGGGTGCACGTAACCCCCATATATTCTTTGAATTCCCAGTCAGACAATGGCACTGTATACCAGTAGTAAAAATTGTGGGTGCACGTAACCCCCATATATTCTTTGAATTCCCAGTCAGACAATGGCACTATATACCAGTATTAAAAATTGTGGGTGCACATAACCCCCATATATTCTTTGAATTCCCAGTCAGACAATGGCACTGTATACCAGTATTAAAAATTGTGGGTGCACATAACCCCCATATATTCTTTGAATTCCCAGTCAGACAATGGCACTGTATACCAGTAGTAAAAATTGTGGGTGCACGTAACCCCCATATATTCTTTGAATTCCCAGTCAGACAATGGCACTATATACCAGTATTAAAAATTGTGGGTGCACATAACCCCCATATATTCTTTGAATTCCCAGTCAGACAATGGCACTGTATACCAGTATTAAAGATTGTGGGTGCACATAACCCCCATATATTCTTTGAATTCCCAGTCAGACAAAGGAACTGTATAGCAGTATTAAAAATTGTGGGTGCACGTAACCCCCATATATTCTTTGAATTCCCAGTCAGACAATGGCACTGTATAGCAGTATTAAAAATTGTGGGTGCACGTAACCCCCATATATTCTTTGAATTCCCAGTCAGACAATGGCACTGTATACCAGTATTAAAAATTGTGGGTGCACATAACCCCCATATATTCTTTGAATTCCCAGTGAGACAATGGCACTGTATAGCAGTAGCAAAAATTGTGGGTGCACGTCACCCCAATATATTCTTTGAATTCCCAGTCAGACAATGGCACTATATACCAGTAGCAAAAATTGTGGGTGTATATAGCCCCAATTCTATTGCTAGGGGACTTGCAGGGTATTTCTGAGGTGAAGGTGGGGGGGCACACCGTTGGAACGGGGATTTGGGGTGTATATATGGGGTATACGGGAATACACTGTCAGTGTGTTCCATTCAGGATCCTGGGAAAGCTGGGTTGCGGCGATTGAGCCCGTCAGTGCCACGTTACACTGACAAGCTTCTCCCTGGAATTGAAGTTATATGTAAGCCCAATATATTCTTTGAATTCCCAGTGAGACAATGGCACTATATGGCAGTAGCAAAAATAGTGGGTGTATATAGCCCCAATCCTATTGCTAGGGGACTTGCAGGGTATTTCTGGGGTGAAGGTGGGGGGGCACACCGTTGGAACGGGTATCGGGGGTATATATCGGGTATACGGGAATACACTGACAGTGTATTCCATTCAGGATCCTGGGAAAGCTGGGTTGCGGCGATTGAGCCCGTCAGTGCCACGTTACACTGACAAGCTTCTCCCTGGAATTTAGCTCTTACAAGAGCTGTTGGTTGTCTTCTCCTTCCTATCCTAGCCTGTCCCTGCCTACCCAGAATCTAAGCCCTAGCTAACTGGACGGAAACCTCCGTCCTCGGTGAATTGCAAGCTCAGAATGACGCGAAGCTGGGCGGCGCTGTTCTTTTAAATTAGAGGTCACATGTTTTCGGCAGCCAATGGGTTTTGCCTACTTTTTTCAACGTCACCGGTGTCGTAGTTCCTGTCCCACCTACCCTGTGCTGTTATTGGAGCAAAAAAGGCGCCAGGGAAGGTGGGAGGGGAATCGAGTAATGGCGCACTTTACCACGCGGTGTTCGATTCGATTCGAACATGCCGAACAGCCTAATATCCGATCGAACATGAGTTCGATAGAACACTGTTCGCTCATCTCTAGTAGTTTTATCTCCGCATGACTCGTGCAGACGTCGCATGGAAAACAGACGGATCCCACTATAGTCTATGGGGTCCTTGTGGTTTCATTGATCACCGTTTTTTAGTGCTTATAGGTTTCCATTCGGGGGGTCCTCAAGCGGAATACCGAACGCAGATGGGAAATGGGCCTTAGGAGAGTAGCACACGTTGCACGTGTTGACTCTAGTGCATTTAGTTCTCAAATACTAGGTAACATGGGTTGTTCTAGATATAGGCTTGGTGGAAAATATACTTTGCTAATAAAGTTTATCAGAACGGCAAACACATATAGAGAAGTGCGGCACGTTATAGGCTGCTCAGCTAAAATGATCTCAGATGCTTTGAAGTGGCAACCAAAACCTGAAAGTGGCAACCTTAGAATATAAGCTTGGAACTACTGTTTAAATAGATTGAAGAATAGCCCAAAGGACAAAATGTCAAAGGCTCAACCACTGATCACTTCCAGAAAGCAGATCTGAAGATACCAGTGAGGACTGTCATACTCAGAAGACGATTCAGTGAAATTACCAGCAAGAACCCCCTGTATAGTAATGTTGTTGAAAAAAAAAAAAAAAGAAATGTCCCAAATAGGTTTAGATCTGTAAAGCAACATATTTAGTGGTCCAAAGAGAAATGGAAGAATATTTTGTAGAGCAAAAAAAAATTAAAATTGTACTTTTTGAGTCCATTGGCCATATAGGCATTATGTCAGTAACCCATGAGCACTGAACTCAAGGCACATTACACTGTGAAGACAGGAAAACATGACAAAAGTCATCATATGGGGAAATTTCTCATACCATATATTGGGCCTTTTTATTGCATATGAGGGATCAAGGATCAGTTTGAATATTTCAAAATACTTGAGGAGATCATGTTGCGTTATCCCGAAAAAGAAATGCCCTTCAACATGAGAATGACCCAAAACACACCAGTAAGAAAACATCTTGGTAATAGACCAGGGGTGAACCTAGCCTCTTTGCTGCCTGAGGCGGAATTAGAAAGACGCCCCCCCCCCCCCCCCTACCAAAAAAATAATAAAAAATTGAGTTTACATGCTACTAGCTTCACACGCTGATATTGTTGCAAAATAAATATACACAATACTTAAACAGTACACAATTATTAAACAGTTTTTAAGAATTTTTCTTACTGTATTACTTCAGTATCAGATCAACAACACGGCATTAACAATGAAAATAACTTCCAATATCTTCTACTTGGTGGATGGCCGAGCCCAAGTGACCCCCATTCACTTTAATAGGAGCATTGCAGAAAGCTGAGTCCTATATATTGGCTATCTTTGGCATTCCCATCAAAGTCAATGAGAGAGTGGGTTTGTCCATCCACCAAGTGACACGCCTATATTCAACCTGGCTGAATTGCCAGAGGGGGAGAAAAAAAACAATTTTAAGGCCAAGTGGGTGTCTCAGCATACATCCCCCCATCACTCAGGTATTTATACTCTATCATTTAGAGTGCAGTAACATTTTGTGACTTATTGGTGACGTCTCTAACTAATCCTTCACATTTCCTGTCTTTTCCCTTTGGAACGCCATGACCACTTCTTCCAGCTGTAACTTGTGTCTGTGCAGTTTGCAACACAGACACCTTTGGCTCCTCACTTCTCCAGGCACCCGACCCACATTGTCCTCACCTACACAAAGCCCCTATCCTGCTGCTACCCCAATTATAAAATATATGATATAACCCCCCTATAATGAATAATACTTCCAAGTGCATATTTATATTAATAATGGCCGTGTGTACCCCCTGTATAAATAGTGCCCCTTATTAATAATACCCTTGTGTATCCCTTGTATAAATAGTGCCCCTTATTAATAACGCCCCCTTGTACAGTATACCCTGTATAAATAGTGCCCCTTATTAATAATGCCTCCATGTATTCCCTGTATAAATAGTGCCCCTTATTAATAATGCCTCCATGTATCCCTTGTATAAATAGTGCACATTATTAACAATGCCCCCATGCATCCCCTGTATAAATAGTGCCCATTATTAATAATTCCCCCATGTATCCCTTGTATAAATAGTGCCCATTATTAATAATTCCCCCATGTATTCTCTGTATAAATAGTGCCCATTATTAATAATGCCCCCGCGTGTCCCCTGTATAAATAGTGTCCCTTATTAATAATGGCCCGTGTATCCCCTGTATAAATAGTGCCCTTATTAATAATACCCTTGTGTATCCCCTGTATAAATAGTGCCCGTTATTAATAATGCCCCCATGTATCCCCTGTATAAATAGTGCCCGTTATTAATAATGCCCCAATGTATCCCCAGTATAAATAGTGTCCCTTATTAATGCCACAGGTGTTTCCTAATTAAAAGGTTTTCCATGTTATTAATAGAAAAAAATCAGTGGGACCCAAAAAACCCTGGACCCCCACTGATCAGCTGTGTGAATAAACCGTGGTACCTTTATAAGCTCTGTGACCGCTTCTCTATTTACACAGTGTCATTCATCTCCTAGTGGCCATGTAATGTAACTACAGCCTCGTCCTATACAAGTCTATGTGAAAAGACTGTAATTACATTACACAGTCACTATAAACAGACAGTGTGTGATATAAATAGGCGCCATAACTCCTTCAAACTGCTGATGGGGGGGTCTAATAATCACTTATTGATAATCTGTATTAAGGACATGAATGAGCTGGAAAACCACTTTAATAAAGTCCAATTGCAACCTTAAAAGGGTTGTCCAGGATAATCACTTTTTTTAATATGAGGCCAGAGAAGGTGCTCCATTGTTCCCTGGTAGTGATGTGGCACCTGCTGAGAAAGCTATTTCTCCTAGTCAGAGCAGTCTTCTTCTTTTTGATGAGCTGTATGGGAACAGTCAGCATTGTTTTCAAATAGAGGAGGAAGACATGACTGTCAGTGGTAGAAGTAGTAGTGGCAGGGGGTATGGTACAACTATTGGTAGTCATTCTGGTTGGGGAACTAGGGGGAAATCTGGAGGTGGAAAATATTAGGGAATGCAGAAATCCTGTGGACATGATGAGTCAGACACAAGTGGAGAAGGTGATATTGCCAATGATGATTCTTTTGCCGATAGGATCTGTCAACTGGGTCAGGATGATAGGGTGACATGAGATGAAGATGTTGATGGCAGTGGTGATAGTGGCAATTCCAGCCAATATGCCGCCCTAATATCCAAAAAGTCTGCCCAAGGCAGACCTAGAGAGTGCTTGCACGGTGGGGGTTGGGATACTGGTGGTGGTGACACGTTTCCACTGCTGCTGGTAATGTCAGCAGCAATGACATGTTAGAATTTTTTTTCTACTTTGCCAAATGTTAAATCCATGGTGAGATCTGCAAGCAGAAACTTAGCTGTGACTGTAAAGGAACAACTGTAAGAACTAAATCTCTACGTACTCACATGAAAAAAGCATCACCATCTTATTATGCAAAATAGACTTGGCAGTGACACTGGCGGGGGAAGTGAAAAAGACTGTCCTACACATTGTCCTCGATATATTCCATGTAGGCAAGCCACATCTACACCTAGCATATGGTCATTGTTTCTGCTCCTCCTCCTCCTTCTCTTCCATGCCAAAATCAGTCATCCATAAGGCAATGTGCATCTTGGATACAGCAATATGAGCTAAGTCATCTGTCTCTGCAAGTTAACTAGCACCTGGACAAGCTGCTGGTGGTGTAGCTGTAACCGTACCCCTTAGTAGATTCCACTTTGTCAACCTCAATGGAGGATAGCTGGCAGCCATTATTTTTCTAGGAAATCTGTCTATACTTTATATTGTCATGTGTCAAAGAATGTGGGGCATTCCCTGAATACCGTATTTTTCGGACTATAAGACGCACTTTTTTCCCCAAAATTTGGGGGGAAATGAAGGGTGTGTCTTATAGTCTGAATGTGGCCGCCTGGCATCCGCTGTAATAGAGAGGCAGATGCCAGCGAGAGATAGACGCCGGCACAGGTTCCGGGGCCTGAGACATCGCTACGCTCCTCTGCCCTGCATGAAGCCAGCAGCGGCAGGGGCGATGCTATTCCGCTCCTCCGTCCCCCCGCCGCTGGCTTCATGCAGGGCAGAGGAGCGTAGCGATGTCTCAGGCCCCAGCACTTGTGCCGGCGTCTATCCCTCGCCGGCATCCGCCTCTCTAGTACAGCGGATGCCGGGTCTGTATTAGCGGTCTCTTCTCCCCCAGGACCGGTCCCCACCGGCCCCATGCCTGTAAAGTTGCAGGCCGGCTCCTGCGCGGCGATATCGCAGGAGCCGACCTGTTCGGGTGACAGCCGGAAGCCTACTGAAGGCTCCCAGGCCTGTCACTGCTATATTAGTATTGCAGCTGGGTCTATGACCAGCCGTAATAGTAATATACAGAATGTCCCATAGACGGCAATACAGTTGTATTGCCGTCTATGGGACTTGCAATCAAGTGACCGCAGGTTCAAGCCCCCGGGGGGAATAAAATAGTAAAAAAAAGCTTTAAAAATATATAATAAAAAAATGAAATAAATAAAAGTTCTAAATCACCTACTTTCCCTAGAATATATATAAAAGTAGAAAATAATATGTCAAACACATACACATTAGGTCTCCCTGTGTCTGAAAATGTCCGGTCTACTAATAGTTTTCCTGTACGGTGAACGTCAAAATCACAAGTGCTAAACCGCCGGGTTTTTTTCAATACAAGGTGATCTAAGCAATAGACATTCCCCAAAATGGTATAACTAAAAAGTACATCTGGCCCCGCAAAAAAAAAACACTCTATGCGTCCCCGTACAGCTGCACGGTCACCTGTCAATGTGGCCTTGCAGCTGTTGCAAAACTACAACTCCCATATATTAAATATTTTACCATTTATTGCTTCAACATTTTTTTCCCCTATTTTCCTCCTCTAAAACCTAGGTGCGTTTTATAGTCCAGTGCGTCTTATAGTCCGAAAAATACGGTATGTAAGTCTGGGAAAATGTGCATACCCCATTGACACATGGAGCAGCAATTATGGACAAGGGCAATATTTGGCTTCATAGCCCCTGCGTCAATGTTTTCATTGGCAGCAGCCACAGTCTAGTAATGCAACAAGACCAGTTGCTAGTTCTTCCCCATTTGTACAGGCCCAGTTCCAACACCATTCAGGACCCATCTGCCTCGTCTGGATCCTCTGCTCTGGACCATTTCCCACTTCTATCATCAACAAGGCAAGGTGTTGCATCCACTCCTCCTCTGCCCTTGCTTCATAGGTGTAAGGTGAAGCACTTACGGTTAATGAGCCTGGATCAGAGGAGATGATTCTCTGTATACTACAGCAATTATTTGGCTGGATAGCTCCGTGCCAACTACAACTGAGCAATTTTCTCAGTAACAATGGCACTAATATTACTGCTGTGCTGCAGTTTGGTCGAATAATAAATTGTCTATTTGTTTACGTGGACACTATTTTTAGCACACACAAATTGCATGTGGGGGTTCAGCGAAGAATTTCATTGGCGCAAGGTGCTTAAACCTTCTGCTGTTTGTGCATCCAAGTTGATGGATGTGTGGATCCAGTTGATCCTGTCCCAGTGTCCTCAGCGATCCTTTCCTGCCAGTGCCGCTGCTTGGGGGCTTAACCCAGCACGGCCGCACAGAAGTCCAATGAGGCTTGCTGGCGTTTTAATGAAGGGCATTGCTGCTCCCATTCCTCATGTCACTTCCGCCACAAATGCTCGATTCGTGGAGGAACACACTCCGCATTGCACTGTTTCCATCGCAACCAACTGTCCTCTAAATTGGGTACATCGGATGCATTAGAGAACACTGGTGAGCGCTCAGGTGCTGGGGCAGTGGCTTGAGCTATATCCCAGGAGGCAGGAGGCAAGCCTGCTCCATGAGGGTTTTTCAGTGGGTTTTTTCATTCCACATGTACCGTCGTTGGCTTGGGAGAAAGTTATGAAGAAGGGGTCCTTGTGGCACATGGCTGGTCCGTTTAACAAGCCCCCGCTTCCTAACCAGAAGTTGTCACCCTTGGGTTTAGTGCTCAAGAAAGATGCAGGTAAGCCTCATAAATCATCTTTCATATCCTCCCAGGTCACCTGTTATTGATGGTATCTCAAAAGAGGATGCGGCAGTATTGTACGCCTCTTTTGATCGGGTGGTGCTGCTGGTTAGAAAGGCAGGCCCTAAGGTGCTGTTGGCCAAATCAGATATCGAGTCAGCTTTTTGGTTGTTGCCAGTTCATCTGGAATGTTTTCACTTGTTGGGTTGTGCTGTAAGGGATAAGTTCTTTGTTGACATGTGCTAACCCATGGGATGCTCCATTTCTTGCTATTACTTTGAGCTCTTTAGCTCCTTTTTGGAGTTCTTAGTCTGTTTTGAAACCGGCACCCCATCGGTTTTGCACTATTTGGATGATTTCTTGCTTATCATACTTTTAATTCTCTCATGGCTCAAGACTCGCACTGGACCAGGCATAAGTTAAAAACCTGGGGGAGATATAGCGAGATTTCAGCACTCTGCCTGTCACCTTCTCACAAAATTAACATTATAATCTGGGGACATATAATGTTAGGTTGACTGTAGGAGAATTATACTGTGTGGAGGAACATAGAAAAAAAAAAAAAAAAAGGCCAAGAATGGGCGGAGTCAAAATAGAAGTAGGTGGAGCTAAATTTGCATAGCACCGTACATTCTGTCCCTCTTTCTATCTTTATAAAGTAGTGAGGTGTGCTTTTACATCAGGGTTCATCAGCATTTAGCTACAGCTCTGCTTTGAGTTATGTCAGAGAAGAACTGTCATTTTGGCAACTTCCCTCATAATCTGGGGGATTTAGCTAACCTTATGCATTGTTCCCTCAGAGCCCCTTGGTGAGTGAGGATGCTGTCATGTACGAGTGGCAATGTTTCCCCAATGCTACTGGAAGTGCCGGGGGCTAGTCAGCAGCCTGGTATATTCTGAGTAATGCATCGACAGTACTGTTAGACACAATGGGGGTATACACTAATGATACACAGTTGAGTTGGAATTTGAGTGAACGAGAATGCTGGACCACTTGTGTGCTAAATGGTGACAAGGTTAGAAACAGTGGTGTAACTAGGAATGATGGGGCCCCGTGGCGAGCTTTTGACATGGACCTTCCCCCCGACCAACGCCGAAGGCCCCTCCCGCCCCCCCCCCTCCCCTGGTGCACATTCTTGCGTGCACTATTATGCCCCATAGTGGCGCCTGCACACACTATTACACCCCTTAGTAGCCCCTGCACACACTATTACGCCCCATAGTGGCCCCTGAACATACTATTATGCCCCATAGTGGCCCCTTCACATACTATTACACCCTATAGTGGCCCCTGCACTTAATATTACGCCCCATAGTGGCCTCTATACACAGCATTTTGCCCCATTGTGAACAGCCAGGAACAATTATTATAATCTGGTGTCTTAAAAACACTGTCACTTACCTATCTCCAGTTCCGCTGCAGTCCTTGGTGGTGTCGGCCATCTTCAATGACGTCCGGGATGCCACATGACCTGGGACACAGGTCCGAAGCCTATATGGAGCGCGGAGAGGTATGTAACACTATTTTTTATGTTCCCTTACCTCTCTTGGGCCTCTAATCATTATACTCGATTGTCTGAAAAGACCCCCGAGTATAATAATAGTGTTTGTGGGGCCTGCAGTGTCACTTACCCTGCCAGGATCTGTAAGTAAATAGGGCCCGTTACCAGCTGGAGTAACTCCAGTTGGTAACAGCCTATTAAGAAAAAAACGCAGCAGTAGCGGCTATCGCCGGGCCCCTAATGTCCCGGGCTCTGTGGCAGCCGCTACCCCGATAGTTATGCCCCTGGTTAGAAGAGAAGAGAGGAGGAAGATATTCAAACAAGCAATGTCTTTCAGGATTCGAAAGCAAAAACAAAATGTCGTCAGCGAAGGCGACAGAGTGCAAGGATGATGCACCTATGGGGACTCCCTCTATTTCAGGGTGTATGCGAACTGCCTGCAGGAAAGTCTCTATTGCTAAGATAATCAATGAAGGTGAGAGGGGACACCCCTGCCTCATCCCATTAGAGATGTTGAAGAATGGCGACAATGTTCCATTGATTTTAAGTCTTGCATAGGGTTGGGCATAGAGGGAGAAGATCGCAGAGATGAAAGAAGACGGGAAACCTAAAATCTCCAGTGTGTTGTGCATAAAATCTCAGCTCACCCGATCAAATGCCTTCTTGGCATCTATGCTGAGAAGGACCAGCTTGTTTCTCAACTTGCGGGACAGGGATATTGAATGTAATAATTTGTGGGAGTTATCTTTCCCCTCTCTATTCTTGATTAAGCCAGATTGCTCTTCGTTGATGAGGGAAGGTAGGAAAGGTTAAAGCCTGGCGGCCAACAGATTGGCCCAAATTTTTAGATCCAAATTAAGTAGGGAAATCGGACGGTAGCTCCCGCAGTCGGTAGGATCTTTGCCACTTTTAGTAATGAGCGTTATATGGGCCTCTTGCGTCTGTCTGGGGAGAAGGGAACCTTCAAGTAGGGAGTTACAAAATTCTGCAAGTCTGGGTAGTAGGACATTTTAAAATTTTCTATAATATAAGACGGTAAGTCAATCTGGGCCTGGGCTATTGCCAAGTGAGAAACTTCGTATAATCATTTTGAGTTCCGCATGGGAGATTGGGTCCAATAGCTTATTCGCTGCTTCATCCGACAGCTTTGATAGGTTTAAAGAGGCCAGAAAGTTGGAAGTGGCTTCTTTGGCATCATTCGCTATGGGTGCATCACAGGGAGGGGAGATGTTGTAAAGTTTGGAATAAAATTTCTGGAAAGCGTTAGCTATTTTGTCGGTGTCTGTAACAATGTTGCCTTTGTCATCTTTGATTTTGCCTATGTGAGTCTTTGCCTGAGCTTTCTTGATCATCTGTGACATCATTTTCTCACCTTTGTCTCCATGTGCGTAGAGGCGAAATTTAAAGAGAAGGTGGTTTTTGGCAGTTTACATATGGAACAGCCTTTTAAGCTTCTCCCTAAGTGCTGAAAGATCAGACAAAGTGGAGGCAAGTCTTGTGATTTTATGTGTCCTTTCAAGTGCTCTAATCTGGGCAAGTAAAGAGTCAACTTCTTTTTGTCTTTGTTTTTTTTTAATGAGAGTTGCTTTTGCGATAAGAAGGCCTCTCACATAGGCCTTGTGTGCTTCCCATGTCGTAGTTTCAGAGACGTCGGGTAGAATTAATCAAGAAATATTCTTCGAGACTTTTAGAGATATCTGAAAGCAAAGAATTATCATTTAGGAGACCATCATTTAACCTCCAGGACCACTGGTGGGGGGATATCTCTCGGATGAGGAAGGAAGCCGTGATAGGTGCATGGTCCGATATCGTAGCACAATCAATATCTGCGGACTGAGAGAAAGGCAGCAAAGTTTGGGAACAGAATAGGTAATCAAGTCTCTGGTGTGAATTGTATTTTGGTGAGAAATGGGAGAAGTCCCTCTCGGAGGGGTGGAGAGCTCTCCAAACATCTGTCAGGTGTAAATCCTGGAGGGCTTTGAGAAGGGAGCTGATGGCCAACTGGGAGATCGCTGATTTGCCTGATGACAAGTCTAGTAGTGCATTCATTGTGGCATTCAAGTCGCCACCCAGAAAGATGTCTCCTACCGCAAATTGGCGTAGCTCCTGGAGTGCCAATTTTATCCATGGGACTTGACCTTGATTAGGTGCGTAGATGTTAGCAATTTTCACTGGTCGCGAGGCCAGTATCCCTTTCAGAAAGATGAACCTAGGAGTGAAAGGATAATTGCTAGAAAGTAAACAATAATCAGTATTGTAATGCAGACTGGAGAACCTAACCAACAATCGCACATGACATTACAGAATAGTCAAGGATAGTTGATTGTGTCCATAAAAATCTGTTGAACTGCAGTGTGAGTGGCTGCTTAACAACCAAAAAAGTAACATATTAAATCAGTTGGGAGTTACCTCAATCTGTTCACCTGATAGCAGGTGGAAGCTAAACTTAAAGCTAGGGCGAATAAGATATTTCTTTTTTTTTTTTTTTTAATGTAGATTGTGAGCCCCACATATAGCTCACAATGTACATTTTTCCCTATCATTATGTCTTTTTTGGACTATGGGATGGAAATTCATGCAAACACAGGGAGAACATACAAACTCCTTGCAGATGGTTTTATGCCCTTGGTGGGATTTGAACACCAGGACTCCAGCGCTGCAAGGCTGCAGTGCTAACCACTGAGCCACCGTGTGGCCCCTGAATAAGATATTTAACCTGCAAACTAGGTGGAAAGTATTCATAAAAGTCCCAACAAATAACAGTGAGTCACTCACAGTCCGTTGAGTCCTAACTCAGCGGGTTTTCAAGGTGGTTCAGAGGATCTGGGTTTAGGTAGAGATTTCTGAAGCGACTCTGTTGCCACGAGCCTACCTCAGGCAGGTCAGGTAGTGGTGGAGTAGGTGACCAGGAGGGGAAGTCCATTGGTGGTATGTTCAATTGGGCCCACAGGGTGGTAAGATCATTCTGAGAGTTAATGGTGATACGTCTTCCTTTATGCATAATCGCTAGGCCAAAGGGATATAACCATGCGTACTTGATATCTTTTGCACAAAGTACTTCTAGGAGGGGCTTGACTATGTGCCTTTTTGCTAGAATGGACGGGGCGACATCTTGGTATATCGATATCTCTGCATTATCAATTCAAATTTCTGACTTTTCACGAGCTGTAGAAAGAATGGCTGTGACATCAGGGTAAGAGAGTAAACCACAAATGATAGCCCGTGGTTGATCTCCTTGTAGCGGTCGAACAGCTCTATGAATTCTTTCAATAACAATTTTCTCAGCCCTCTCCTGGCCTAGAAGATCAGAGAAAAGCATGGTGGCCATTTTGTTTAAGTCTTCCTGTGTGTTACTTTCAGGGAGACCTTTAATTCTTATATTCTTCCTCCTGCTACAATTCTCTTGATCTTTGATCAAAACAAGTGCACGATCTATGTAATCTTTGTAGAATGCAAGTCTGGAGGAGACCGATGAAGCGTGGTTAGTTAAAGGGGTTGTCCCATCAGTGGCGGATCCAGGGTTTGCGGGGCCCTGGGCAATTGACTTTGGCGGGGCCCTACGCACAGCGCAGCAAATTAGGCCCCACCCACTTTTATGTTGACTCCGCCCATTCTCATTAATTTTTCATGTGATTCCACACAGTATAATCCTCCTACAGTCACCCATAAATTATATGTCCCCCCTCCATCTCTCCCCATTTTCATATACACCCTTCATCTACCCCTAGTTTCATGTCCCCCCCTCTATCTCTGTCCTCAGTTTCATGCCATTCTCCCCCTTTATCTGCCCACAGTTGCATGTCCCCCCCGTCTCTGCCCCAGTGTCATGCCGTTCTCTCCCCTTCATCTGCCCCAGTGTCATGCCATTCTCCCCCCCTTCATCTGCTCCAGTGTCATGCAATCCCCCCCTTCATCTGCCTCAGTGTCATGCCGTTCTCTCCCCCTTCATTTGCCCCAGTGTCATGCTGTTCTCCCCCCTCCATCCACCCCAGTGTCATGCTATTCTCCCCCCTTCATCTGCCTCAGTGTCATGCCGTTCTCCCCCCCTTCATCTGCCCCAGTGTCATGCTGTTCTCCCCCTCCATCTGCCCCAGTGTCATGCCGTTCTCCCCCCCTCCATCTGCCCCAGTGTCATGCCGTTCTCCCCCCTCCATCTGCCCCAGTGTCATGCCGTTCTCCCCCCTCCATCTGCCCCAGTGTCATACCGTTCTCCCCCCCTCCATCTGCCCCAGTGTCATGCCGTTCTCCCCCCTCTATCTGCCCCAGTGTCATGCCGTTCTCCCCCCTCCATCTGCCCCAGTGTCATACTCACGTGTGAACTAGCCCTAAAGCAGGAGCTGAGCTCACAGCTCCTGCTTTAATCCCGTATGTATTCCAGCTCATCGGCAGACGGACGCCGATGAGCTGGAATCGTGACAGGCAAGTCCCGGGAGGCCCCCAGAGGCTCTGTAGCCCCGACACTTGCCCGACTATGCCGAGGCTGACCAGGACCATTTTGTTAGGGCCGGGCTGCGGGGCCCCGCTAAACGCGGGGCCCCGGGCAGTTGCCCGGCTCGCCCGGCCAGGATCCGCCCCTGTGTCCCATCACAAGGATCCTATCTATACTGTTTGCTTATGTGAATGTAAGACTTTTCCTAAATACACTGCTTCAGCAAAACTGCTTTGTTTGTCCACTATATTACTTTATTCATTTTTTTGGGACACATCCCTTGACTTATCTGGTCATAAGTCAAGTGATGTATCTGCTGCTCTGAGGGGGGAGGGAGGAGAGGCTAAGTGCACGGGAGCGAGCCTGGAGGGGGGGTAGTTTACCCTTTGGGGGGAAGGGGCCGCCAATACAGACCCGGCATCCGCTGTAATAGAGGGGCGGACGCCGGGGAGGGTTAGACGCCAGGACAGATACCTGCAACATCGCTATGCTTCTGCCCTGCATGAAGCCAGCAGCGGCAGGAGCGATGCTGCTATTCCGGGGGGCGGGGGAGCGGAATAACAGCATCGCTTCTGCCGTTGCTGGATCATGCAGGGCAGAAGCATAGCGATGTTGCAGGCATCTGTGCTGGCGTCTACACTCCCCGACATCCGCCTCTCTATTACAGTGGATGCCGAGTCTGTATTCACATATGCAAAGCCAAGCGGCGAGATGCCGCTGGCGCTGCATGCGCGCTCATAGACCAGTCTAGCCTTCACAATGCGAATACAGACCCGGCATCCACTGTAATAGAGAGGTGGATGTTGGGTCTGTATTCGCATTGTGAATGCTAGACTGGTCTATGAGCACGCACACAGGGCCAGCGGCATCTCGCCGCTTGGCTTTGCATATGTGACCCCGCCCACCAATGACGCAACAAAGCCGGAAGACAGAAGATTTTACAACAACGAAGACTGGTGAGTATGCAACGTGGGAATACCCCTTTAAGGCTGCACAGCTGGTTTCAAGAGTATTCACTCTATGTCCAGCGCCACACCTCCCATGAGGCGACCTGAAGCAACTGCTTCAGGCGGCGCTATGCCAGGGCCCCAGGGAGGGCAGCATTTTTCCTGACCTAAGCCAGTCCAGGACAAGCTGTCCTGGACTGGCTTAGCACCGAGCGGTTGATTGGGGAGGCCACTGGAGCAGCGCTGCTCCAGCAGCCTCCTCTCATACTCAGGCAGAGAGCAGCTCGTCTCCGTGCCTGCTCTCTGCCTGCGAACGGCGCTAAGCCCCACCCCTTTCGCTAAGCCCCACCCCCTCCGCTCCACCACACCCCCTCCTCCCCGGGGGGGGGGCAGCTTTCTGTCGTTCGCCTAGGGCGGTGAAAGGGGCAGGTTCACCCCTGTCTATGTCCCATGTCATTAAGCTGGGATTCAATGTTTGAAAGCTTAGTCATGACCGGAGTCAACGCAGCGGCTAGAGCCTTTTGGAAAAAAGATTTTGAAACTGTAGCTAGGACATCATCAGAATGGTCATATCCTCCCACACTCTCCTGGTCAGAGTCCTCTCCTGTCTCTATTTCTTGCCTAGTAGAAGGCGCCATTTTAAGTGAACGAGCTGTAGAGTATAAATTTTTCTTTTTGAGAAATTTTTGTAGATCTCCTTGTTGTTTCCCTTGACGCGGAGTATCTGGGGCCTGAGCGGCTCTGTCCTTTCCTGTTTTCCCCATTGTAAGCTAAAAAAAATCAACTAGGAGCAGGTTGTGGCTATGTGAGACGAAGTCTTACAGTTAAACTTCCATCTCCATACGTGGAGACTGTCAGGAACACCCTTCTAACTGTGAAGAGCTACGGTATCGGCACCTCTAGCTCTTCACCCATGACACAGATCGGGAATGCCGACAGTGCGCTGAATTCAGCGCACTGTCGGCTTTCCACCAGTATATAAAACTGCATGTATTCCAAACCATGAAAGGTCCTCTTTAAGGAATTACGCGCCTTAGTATGGCTTTGGCCAGTTCCATGCAGCTGTATTGTGTCCAAACTATTTTTGTAACTCCAGGACCAGGAAAGCTCCAAAAAAATGAGACCACCACCTATTCTATCCTATCCTATCCTGTTCTATCCTATCCAGATATTACATATATGTCTAAATTGGGGAACAAACAATACTGCCTTCTTGTGATTTTGCTTTTCCTAAAATATTTTGATCACCAAGTTGATCACTGGAAGAAGAGGAGGGAAAACTCACTGAGTCTCCCCTCGAGTTACAAAGATTAAGAAACCAAACCTCAGCATCACATCAAATACTAATCAAATATAAAATGCAAGAATTTTTTAAAACTTTTAAGTTGTCTTTTGTTTGATCTATCTCAGATTGAGAATTTCTAATGACTGTGCCTTATTTTAAAATTTCCAGCAGATGGCGATGTCGCTTCACTGTATGACTGAAAGAGCCGCGTATATTTTACTGTAAATCAGACTAATGTTTTTTCTTCACTATTTTACAATGAATACATACCTTTACAAAATTCATTGTTCCTGAATATTCCAAATACAGCATTACATAATCCATATGGTTATGCCCAAAAGGTCAGGTTTTGATGAGGTTTTAGACATTGATTTCATACTACACTTACATGTAGCAGAATAAAATCTGCACAGAATATGCAGTATGCTTTATATTATACATGGAAAAGCCATGAATGACATGAGGATAATCGCTGTGTGGATACAGTCCACATCTGCAGCAGAAATCTGAATATCAGCAAAGATAAATGCACAAATAGTAGCCAAGACCCGGAAGTAATACACGCTCAGCGAGACATAATAGTGGGGTCCAGAGCGGGAAGGGGTTAATGCTCAGACAATAATCAGTCCTCTCTTTTTAAGTGGTGAAAAGACTGTGAGGCTAAGGACACATTACGCAAAAGCTGACTTTTTGTTTGTTGGAGATTTTCCTGCATTTTTTTAAGCCAAAGCCAAAACTTTCTTCTAAAGGAATGAGAAATATAACGTAAGTCCTTACACTTGTCCCTTCTACTAAATCCTCTCTTGGATTTGGCTCATAAAACAGCAGCAAAAACTGCAATGAAAAAAAGCATTTTTTTCCGAAATGTGTGGCCTCAGGCCTCAGATGTCCATACTTAACTCACAAAATCTGAGCTTATTGTGGCTCAGTGGTTAGCACTGCAGTCTTGCAGCGCTGGGTCCTGGTGTTCAAATCCCACCAAGGGCAAAAAAAACATCTGCAAGGAGTTTGTATGTTTTCCCTGTGTTTCCATGGATTTCCATCCCATGTTCCAAAAAAGACATACTGATAGGGAAAAAATATACATTGTGAGCTCCATGTGGGGCTCACTATCTACATTTAAAAAAAAAAAAAAAGTCTGAGCTTGTTGTGTCCTTCACCCAAAGGTGACTTAACTGTACTGTCTTTTGCAGCTGTTAGCTTTGGACCCGTGAAGACCCATGAACAGATGCATTATCTTACTGTATATCAAGTTTAGGAAAAACTATATAAAATATGAACAAAAATATTAGAAAAGCTGGAGATGAAAATCTAGTGAAAACCGTGCTCCATGGAATATACTAAGGTTAGGTTCACACTAGCGCTTGAATGTGATCTGTTTTGAGCGCTCACATTCTGACACGTGTATACGTGCCAGAATGCGAGCGTGTTAACTCCATGTGAATTGGCCCTTAGTTCTTCATTGTGCCTGTACATAATCTCTCCAACTGACTGATGGTTTTTCCACCTTCTCAAAACTCATTTTCAGTACTGAGGCCACAACAACATATTTTTTTCTTCATTGCAATGTTTCCATGTTTGGAAAAAAAAACAACCCATGAGATTTGCACTCCACAGTATCCCATTGAAATCAATAGGACTGTTACATGGTGATTTTAGACATATATTTTAGCATAGAAGACATGACAAAATCTGTGGAAAAATTTCAGTGGGTCAGATTTATCAAGATTCATTGTATACCAATCTTGATGGATCCTAAAATGGCCGAGGACTCACCAAGTAAATGATAAGAGGCAGGCACATCCTCCACCAGACCGGGCATCTCTGCGGAAATCTTCATATCAACATATACGCCAGATAAGTAGTAGTAAATTTGGTATATGGGGCTGATTCTGATCAGTCCCCTCTTACTTTTCAAAAAGTGGAGGAGCTAGTGTAAAAATGCCGTAAAAAGTTGCAAACCACTGGCTTGTGACATTTTTACACTATAACTGCAAGCATACCCTCTATTTTTGACACACACTGGTTGGCCCCTTAAAGAGCCATTGGGTCTGCAAGAGAGGTCTCTAGAAGTCTTCAGGGTTGTAGCATGGGTAACAGCGCCCCCTGGGGTATGATATAATTTTTAAACAGTTCATCCAATCTCACATATTGGTTCATTACACTTGTAAGTGATGAGGTTTTTTGGGCATGCAAAAACCGAGGCATTTTACAGTTTCTGCAAAGTGAATAGGATACTAGCAAATCCCATCCACACATTGCAGAATAATGCGCGCAGCGGAAACGTTGTGATCTCAAAAACCGTTGCCGTTTTTGGAAATTGCAGCTTGTCATTGAAACCTATGAAAATGCCGGTGGTTTCCCTATAGGTATACTTGAAGCAGAGAGTCCACAGAGGAAAATTCTTTGGACTTTCTATGAAAAGCGACACTTTTTTGCTGCATCTCACTAAGTGGGGCCTTAACCTCACATTGTGTTAAATTTTTGGAATTCTATTCATCTAAACCTAAAAAAGGACAAAGGAAAAACATAAATGGAGTTGGAAAAAAATGTAGAGTTTAGTATGACCAAATAATGTTAGACTTTTAATCGTGAATGGTGCGAAAGAGAGCATTAAAAAAATCAATTTCTGGAAACTGAGAAAATTGTCAAGTGAGGCAAAGATTTTGAATACTGAAGACATCTTAACACCACTCTTGTTTAACCTTACAATGATTTTCCTAACCAATCATGAAAACATCTGAAATCTTCAGAGACTGCTCTAATGGTGAAGACAATATAAAGAATATAAAGACAACAATCTAAATTCTAAAAGTGTCTTTTTGATTCATACACTAATGGACTTTTTTCTTAAAAGTATTTTTCACCATAGAGAACTCTCAAAACACAGCAAAGCTGGATGGGTGAACATGGCTGGATAGGTAATAGTTATGAATATGTAATTTCTTCCAATATAGGTTAACAGGAAACAAAAAACATAAATAAATCAAATAAAAAGTACTGATAAAATAGCTTTTTGTTTCCATGTGTTGTTTCATTAATATAAACTGTTATACCTTATATGTATCCAAAAATAATGTCTAAAAAAATTACAGTTCTGCCTATGCAATACAGAATACATTATAAATACAATACAATACAATACAATATAGACTTATCACCCTCATCACCAAGGCTCTCCATAATACTGCACCTCCCTGCATTTCCTCCATCATCATTATCTCACCCAACTCATGCTCTCCATTCAGTCAATGACCTAAGAGTCCATTCCAACGGAGTAGACGCGCGCTCATTTTGGCAAAATACCCGTGTAAAGAATACACTTGTAAAAATAAGACTCCCATTGACTTCAATGACATTTTACACGTGTATTTTGACGTGTTTTTTGACATGTATTTTGATGTGTTTTTTTACACGTGTAAAAAATGTAATTGAAGTCAATGGGAGTCTTATTTTTACATGTGTATTTTTTACACGTGTATTTTGCTAAAATGAGCGTGCGTTTACTATGAGTGAATGGACCCTTAGACTAACATCCTGTATTATCAGAACCTCCCACTCCCATATGCAAAACTTCTTTCGAGTTGCACCACTTCTCTAGAATGCTCTACCCTGGACAATCAGATTAACACCCAATTACTACAGCTTCAAACAAATCTTAAAGGCACATAATTTCAGACAAATCTATCACAATTTCTAATGTAAACCCTTCTGTAGTTAGAATCCTTAAAATGAACCCTCCACTGTTCCCACTATCTGCATTATCCCACAGGATATGATGCTGTATCGGACTGTAACTTTATATGTCCAGGCACCTTCTGCACATTCAAGGACACGGCTGGTGATGGCTCATACAGCATAATTTATATCCGTGATGAAAATAACCTTTATCACAAAAATGTCTGGAGCACTGTATAAGCAATGCTACCTCCTATCCTGCCCCTGCTTCCTCTTATGTTACCCCCTCTACTTAATAAGTTCTAAGCTATTGTGAACACGGCCCTCGGTCCCATTATTATTACTAGAGATGAGCGAGTAGTACCCGATCGAGTACCACTCGCTATTTGAATGGAAAAGTTCGATGCAGAACCAGCATTGATTGGCTGAATGCTATACAGTCGGCCAATCAACGCTGGTTCTTATCCTACCTTTAGAAGTCTTCTCCGTGCAGCTTCCCCGCGGTGTCTTCCGGCATCGGGCCTGAGCAGAGCCGACTGTGCATGCCCGTTTGTAGGCCCGATGCCTGGCAGAGTGAATTCAAAGCTGGAAGACGCCGTGGGGACGCTGCGCGGAGAAGACTTCTCGGAGAATCCAGCCTGACCCTCACTCGTAGACTTGGTAAGTTCAATTTGATCGAATGTTGCCTACCCCTGAAACGAGCATTTTTCCCCCATAGAGTTTAATAGGATTCGATATTCGATTCGAGTAGTCGAATATTGAGGGGCTACTCGAAATGAATATCGAGTATTTAACTACTCTCTCATGTCTAATAATGCTGCATAAGCATCAGGCTCAGTAAAGACAGGATAGGGATATATAGTGATATAATTCATAGGTCAAGACTAGAGATGAGCAAGTACTGTTCGGATCATTGAAATGAATGGACGTAGCCAGCACGTGGGGGGTTAAGCGGCCGGCCGGCATCAAAGCAGAAGTACCAGGTGCTTCCATTCATTTCAATGCGTGCGTGCTGTTCGGATCGGCTGATCCGAACAGTACTCGCTCATCTCTAGTCAAGACCACATACCCATAATGATCAGATGTCTGAGATACCCCTGACAAGACGGGTCTGGTAAGTCCCCTACGTGCGTTTCGTTGCTAAAATGCCTTCTTCCAGGGGATGGAGGGTAGTGTAGCATAGGGAGTATATAAATCTTGTACAACCAATCGGCAAGTACTAGGAAGGGGCAAGTGTCGCGAATCACAAAGCTGGATGTCAATAAAGAGGAGTGGAATGGGACGTACAGAAAAGGAGCTAAGTCTAATGTGTTTACGGCGCATTACAAAAACTGCTCCAAGTGAAGGGTGGTATTGAATACATCATGGTCGCGGCAATGCGGGCTGCGGCATCATATGACTGGTCATCACGTGACCCGTCTGCCACAGCCAGAAACCACCACAAAAAGTGGACAGTGCGCATGCGCCGAAATCACAGTAAAGAGACCGCATCACGCTAGAACGAATGAAAAGAATACCACTAAGGTAATGGTAAATATATAAAAGACTGTAAACAGTGTTGTAGCATTTCCAGCTCATAGCTGGGGTCGATTTAATGGCGGAGGAGGAGGAGGGTGGTGTTTCAGCACTCCTGCCAGGAATATTGGGCGGGGAGACAAGGCAGGCCGCCACAGTTTGTGACCCGGTCCCAGCCTCAACTACATTCAGCCAGTGTGCCGTGATTGAGATGCAGCGTCCCTGGCCACATGCACTTGTCCATGTGTCGGTGGTCAAGTGGAATTTTGTGCAACTTAGCGCAGAACTTAGGGCCCGCCTGATGTTATGGGAAACGTGCTGGTACAAGGCTCAACTCACTTTAAGGGCCCAAAACACTGCTGGTGAATTTTGTTCAGTTCCAAAGGACTCTGTGTTTAGATTTGACTCAGTCGCAGCTCCAGAACATGTCTTTGAAGGCAAGGTTTCCTTTAATGGCTCCATCTCAGCAGGTTGAACTCTGCTGGTAGCTCAGCTTAAGGGCCTCTAACTTAATTTGGAAGGGCTCACGTTAAGGGCCATAAAAGTGAATTTTGGAAGTTCTTACCACATCACACACACATACACACACATACACACACATCCACGACAGTTAAGGGTGGGGTTTTTTGGATTTCCCATTGCCTATTCCATCTGTGGTTGTCATGGGCAACGTGATTTAAAGGGGTGCTTGTTAATGTTTCTTTAGCTTAAATTTGGGTTTCTGTCCATCCATTTGGGGAAGAAAGAAGGTTTCCAGGTATTTTTCCACTTTGATAGAGGTTTTTTTGAGTGTGGAAAGTGTGTAGTTGCTAGGCTGTGATGGTGGGGTAAAACTGTGACTTGGGCTTGTTAGATGCCCCCAGACATGCTTCCCCTGCTGTCAAAGTTGCATTCCAGAGGTGTTGTCATCATTTGCTGAGGTGTGATAGTGGACTTGGTGACCCTCCTGAGCATTTTTCCCCATAGACTATAATAGGGTTCGATATGCGATCGAATAGTCGAATATTGAGCGGTTATTCAAAACAAATATCGAATATTTTACTGTTCGCTCATCTCTAGTCCCTTTAGGTCTGATGGAAGAGCTGACATCCTAGTGTGGTAGTCCCAGATTTGGAGTAACCTGTGGGGTATCTAGGTAGGTGTAAAATAAAAAAACAGATCATATTCACCTATCCCTGGTTCCTTTATGAACCACTGGTGCCCTTGCCATCTCATGCTGGGGCCACGATGCAGGAAGCCCTGAGGTTCATTGGCCCACGGAGATCAGTGGCCTCAGCAGTCATTGAACAGGAATGTGAATAATGTCACTGGCTCCTTTTCAGTGGCCATTGTGGCCAGTAATTGGTCTCAGTGGTCACGTGAACCTCATGGCTTACAGCAATACAGCCCTGACACAAGACAGATAGGTTACCAGTGGAAAATGAAGCCCCAGTGACAGGCGAGTGGTTTTTTGTTTTGTTTTTTATTTTAAACCTCTCCTGGCAGACCCACAGTTTGCTCCAAATCCTAGAAAATCTTTTTATTTATAATTTATTAATTTTTATTGCATGTTCACATTCAGTTGATTCATATGATGTCTCATAATAAAAGCCTTTGCCAAGAATTTCTTGGAATATTTTGTCTTATAACAAGATTTGTAGTTAAAAAAACATTTGGGATATTTACAATTTCCACTTGGTGGCAGAAACATTTAAGGCAGTGATATAGTGTACATTGTGCTGCGGTATGTTTAGTATGCAGACACTGATGCATGCTGCTTGGTGTGATAAGGTATAATGCACAGATTTGTTATTTTTGGCATGCCTTGGCTGACTCATACACAGCCTTTTGCTCAGGTTTTTGTATCACTATCTGAGTAAGATGTGATCATTCCTTATACTCTGTTCTCCAGTTTTGGCCGGTTGTGTATGACTGTGTTTTGGCCAACATTTGGGAAAAACCCATTGGTCTTCTTTATGTATATGGGATAAGGAGGAAGCATTTTGCTCCTTCCTGTTAATCAAGAAGACTAACGCTAGGTTCACACTAGAGTTGGGGTTTCTGTTCTTCGGGTCCACTTGGGGACCCAAAAAACAAAAACCCAATCGCTTAAAAAGTGATTGTGGGACTTTTGTCTCCGCATTTTTCCAGTGGAATGAGGGACAGAACCCCCAAACAGTTACATAGCTCTAGTGAGATCGTAACCTAATCTGAGATTCTATTTTTGTGCACATCCTTTCTCCACATTGATAGAATATGTGTCTTATTTAGATTGTGGCCCCACGTTACTGCAAATACAGTAGAAATAGCATAAAAGCAGGCAGAGCAGGACTCAGCAACCTCTGGGACCTGAGCCAAAATCGGCGCTTCAGGCATGTCTACCTCGCACAGGGCTCTCAGCTGTATTGGTCCAGGAGAGGAGATACTAAGAGCGAAGCATGAGGTGTGACATTGTATCTGGGCATGAGCAAGTCTACTCAAAAGGTAACAATTGTTTTTATACCTTGAACCAAGTCTAGTGCGTACACACTGAGAACAATGAACAAAAAAACCTGGTGGTGCACACCTCAAAGTACAAACACAGACGTGGAGCAATTAGAAGCTTTGAGGTGTGTGCCACCAGGCTTTTTGTTTACCGTTCTCAGTGTGTTTGCACTAGTTTTGCAATGTCTTCGCAGCAGGCCAGATGCTATTTAGGCCTCATTCTGGCCCACCGCTGGTTATTCAGTCCTCTGGAGATCATCTCACCGTGCACTCCTACCTGGGCCTATACTGCCTTTCCCTGCCTTCCTGTTGTGGTCCTGTTGTGGCCTCTGCATATGACCCTGCTTTCCTGAAGACTAACTCTCCTTGACCTGCGATTTGGTACCTTGTGTCCTCCAGTGTATGAATTGGCCTGTCTGTTTACTCTTCTGGTGCACCCTCTGTTATCTCGTGACCTCCAGTGTATGACCCAGCTTGTTTGACTACGTCCTGACTACCCCTGGATCCTGCGTGACCTCCTGAAAACCAACCTGGCCTGCACGACTACCTGCGGTGCTTCTGCCATCTCCTGGTGATCACCGGTAACTGCACTCAACCCTGCTGAACAGCCTCATCTGTTTCATCATCCACCTAGGTGAGTGGTTTTCTGGTTCCACTGTATCTTGGGGTGCGCTGTGCGTGTGACGCTATCAAGGCGGCTGTGGTTCTGGATCCCAGAATTTACCAGTCCATCTGCACCATCAGGAACTCTGGCAAAAGACCTTTGTGGCCTGGTTCTGCTCTGGTTTGGGCGCTCAGTGCTATATTGCCTTGGCGTGCAGGGGAGTCTGGTTGCCCAGGACTAACTGTCTGTAATATATATTGCACTAGGTTCCTAACAGGCTGATTACAATGCACTGCCTCTACAATCGCTTCTATGGGACTGATGGAAATAATTGTGTACCATACTCCTGTTTTCTTTAATGCTCGGTAGAACAGATAGGGGCTGGGATAGTGGGTAATTTGCTATAACCAGAATACCCGTTGTTCACATGTGACATTTTGTATGGTGTTTCCGCTGTTCGCTTCTGCTGTCATTTTTGATGTTTATGATACTATGACATGAAAATATTTTATTCTCATTTTTACAAAAAAAATAAAAGTGAAAAACAATTTCTAAAAACATGGGAGAGATTTATGAAGACTGGTATTTTTAATGTCAGTCTTCATATCTCATGTGCTGCTAGAGGATGCACCCAACTTATAAGAAGGCACATGGCTAGGGTTGAGCGATCGGATTCCGATCGGCGATCAAGAAAATTTCACGATCGCAATCCGAATTCTGAACACGGTCTTTTTAGGTGGGATCGAGATTGGTACTATTTCCCACAATGCTTTGCTTAGCCTTCACACTGAGTATACGCTCCGCTCTTTCTGAGTGGAGTGTATACTCAGTGTGAAGGCTCTGCTGCGGTTCCATAGGAATGAATGGAAGCAGCTGGCACACAGCCTTAACCCCCTGCGCGCCGGCTGCCTCCATTCATTCTAATGGGAGGCTAAACTAACATCTCTAGCAGCTACTTACCTCCAGAGATGGCTGCTCCGGTGCCCGGTGTTCTCCTTCTTCACCTCGCTGCTGCTCCACGCTGCTCTTCTCGCCTCGCTGCCGCCGCCTCCCAGGTTACTGTTTAAAGAGCTAGGAAGGTGGGGCTTGTGGCTTAGGAGAGTGTGGGCGGGTATAGGGCGGGGAGACATGACATCTCTCCTCCCAGTACCCGCCCACACTCTCCTAACTCGCCCACACTCTCCTAATCTGGGAGGCAGGGGGCATCAAGGCAAGAAGAGCAGTGTGAAGCGGCAGCGAGGCGAAGAAGAACACCGGGCACCGGAGCAGCCATCTTTGCAGGTAAGTGGACACCATGGGGGACTAAGTAGCCAGAGGATTAAAAAAAAATCCTCTGGCTACTTAGTGATTCACTACACAGCGTGGATTCTAACAACTAAAACGTTCAATTGTTAGATTCCATGCTGTATAGTGAATAGGATTGCTTTTTAAATCCGATCTACGATTAGTAAAAAAAATCCCATTGACTTGCATTGGGATTGGAATTGGGATCGAGATCGGGTTCGAATGAAAAATGATCAGAAATCGGATTTTAAAATCGATCCTGAAAAGTCAAGATCGGCTCAACCTTACACATGGCTCCTCAGGTGCTGCCCCAACAAGATGGGCAAATGCAATGACATCTACTTTAGTTAAGTTTTGCAATTTTTTAAAGGAAATGCCAAAGCTTTTAAGAAAAAGCTGGCAATGGTGTTAAACATAAAATAGTTCCAGTCTTTGACTTTAAACTACAAAATCCTGTTTCACCCTATAAGCTATTGTTGAGGATATTTTCTATATATTCTATAAGAAGACATAATGGACTTTTAATTAGGGATTATTAGTTATGAAAAAAAAAACAAAATAATAAGAATAGTATTATTGTATATTCTTTATTTATATTTTAAGATACAAGTAATACAATTACAAAGACTATAACAAAGAACTCGCCTTAGCTCAAGAGGGATATAAAAGTGATATCATTATTGCAGGTATAGGCTATGGCAGTATTATTTACAGAATTAATAGATCACATTTTTACAAAATACCAAATATAGAACTGCCCCCCCCCCCCCATATTAATCACTGTATAATACATCCCATAATGCAAGATAAGAAACATCTTTTATTAAATGATTTCATAAAATAGATATTAAGCAGGAATGTGTGTTTAATCATCAGTCATAAGTGTACATGACATTTCCAAAGTAAGTTTTATTTTACAGAAGGATCATCTGTAGCTGCATATTGATATCATCTCTGGAAAAACTGTAAAACTTATAATTGGTGAAAAAGATTTAGGGGTACCATAGATCATTGTGTGAGAAAGCCCAAGAGGCTTGTACCAGGATATATGATAACTATTACTGTGACCACCAAATTAGAAAGTGAACTCAAGAAATAGTTAGACCAACCTCTGTCGCCCTGAGAACTGCACATGGCTCCCAGAGGAGACAATCTGGTGAGACAAATCAAGAGCAGGTTATAAAATTGGACATGTTTAACAGGTGGGTAAAAGATGAGAATATTTTCATGTAAGTACAAAAGAAACATAAGTTATCTTGACCATTAAAAGAAAGTAAAGGAAACTCGAAGAATATGTATGTGATGAGTACAGCGATTCCACTGCTTTTCCCCACATGTTCTTTTAACCCTTTCTTTCCTGTTGCTATAGTTCCAAACATTTCCGACTAGAACTTCCATGGCCGGTATCTCTGAATGTCATCTCTCGTGAGGTGCTGTTCGTATCGTCATTGCTATTGTCAATTTAATGGATCGGTTTTATGAATGCAAAAAAAAAGGATACTGGAAATGGATGAAAACGGATTCATACAGATGGTCACAGACTCAGTGCTGAATAAATTTGTATCTAGTTCTGGTTTTCTGTAGGACAAAAAATATCTAAAAGAATTAATGGTTATAAAGTTTTCATCTGTTTGTAGCAATTATTTTTTGCATGCATTAAGTAGGTGATCAAGATCAGATGTGAATGGCCCCTAATAGACAATGATTGTCCATACAATATAAGAGTTTTTATGTAAATTAAATCGATAAATCACATAGTTACATATAGTTACATAGTAGATGAGGTTGGATGAAGACATCAGTCCATCAAGTCCAACCTATAACCCTACAGTGTTGATCCTGAGGAAGGCAAAAAAAAAAGCATGACGCTTATGTCAATTGCCCCATTTCAGGGGGAAAAAATTCCTTCCTGACTCCAATCTGGCATTCAGTATAAAAACCCTGGATCAACGTGTCCTTATAATCTTGATTCGATAACCTGTAATATTGTTCTCTTTAAGAAACGCATCCAGGCCCTCTTTGAACTTGTTTAATGAATCCACCATCACCACTTTCTGGGGCAGAGAGTTCCATAGCCTTAACAAAGAGCTGGAAAGTTGATATAAAAAAAACCGCACCAACCTGTTCCATTCCCTCCTGCTATAGCAGTGCTGTCCAGATAGTCCCTGCCAGACTTTGTTTTATATGTCCTGACTTAATAAATAAATAACACATTCACATGATCACTATAGTGGTCATGTCGTGTACATGGTAGAATCATTGCTGAGTTTAGTTATTGGCTGCAGGGGTCATGTTCATGTAGGGCACATCCTCGCTGCTGGTACCTACACAGAGACTGATGGAGAATTTTTTTTTTTAATTTTATCATAATTTTTTTTTTAATTTGGCCATATTGTGATGATCTAGATCTGCCCAAAATACCACCCAAAGTATACAGATGTAGCAAAATTGTATTCAATAAATCAGATGTTCACACTCAAAAAATATTATTTTCCGTTCTCATCCATTATAGGATGAAGGAATTATGTAGATGGAGTCCCCATCATCTGGCATCTCATTGACTCCAGCTTACTTCCATCATGTTTGTTCACGTTTGTAATGGAAAAAAAAGTCTTGCATACATTCTTCTGTTAGAAAAGTAAAACATATGATGGAAGAAAACTTCCTTTATGGTTTTATTTTTACATTAGAGTGAAGGTAGACAGTCACTAGACAGATGGGGCTCCGTCTACATAAGCCACTACCATTAAAGTCAATTGGTCAATTGCTCTCATCCTATGATGGATGAGGGCAATGGACACTAATAATGGTAATATGAAGCTACCCAAACACATTACCTACACTGAGGTCGGGGCCCTACATGGTGTAAACACTGTGAATTCCCTGCGGCAGAAAGGCCGTGGGAAAAATCGCAGCATTTTACAGTCAGGGCAAAGTGAATGGGATTCTAGTGAATCCCATGTCCACATTGCGGTAAAAACCGCTGGGCGGACATGTCACGATTTCCAAAACCAGTGAGATTTTGGAAATTGCAGCATGTCAATACCTATGGTAAAGCCAGCGGTTTCACCTATCTGTCTAAACCTCTGCAGGAAGAACCACAATGCCTTGCCGCCGCCATTTTTCCCGCAACGCTTTTTTGCTACGGGACATGTGAGGCATTAGCTTAATACAGAATATTATTTCAACTTTTTCAATGGCTGTTCAATAGTATTTACTGTGCTCTGTGATAATATATGATCCTACAGCAAGTTATCCATGTCAAGTTATGGTAAACTTTGCTACATCTAATGCAGTGTTGTCCATCACTGTAGAGAATATAGTCTAGACCTAGTCTTATTTTCTGTAGTCTCTACTAGAAAACTGCGGCAAGTAAGAAACTTTTTTTTACTATCTCTACTTATATAAAAATTTGGCAATAGAATTTGGCAACATTTTAGAACACTGAATAGATACTGTAGGTATATAGATATAGAACGAGTAGAAATCTAAGTACACATGCATTATTTTCAAGGTGCTCAAAAGAGGAAGTCGTGATGAGCTGTAATTACATTTTTATAATTACCTTATAAATCTATGAAAGTTTTCTTGTAATGGTTATTGACCAATCAGTTATTACTTCCATAGTCACTAGCTTCATCACTTCATCTTGATTTATTTACATTACATTCTCGTAATCCATTGCATTATCATATTTATAATTGCAGTCATTCTTTAATATTGATTATAACATAATGGAAACCACTTAACATTAAATAAAACACAGGCTCACACTTAAATTGGAATAAAAAAATGTTTCTACTGGCAACGATTCAGGTACAGTATCAACTTTATAAATGTGTTATCTTACAATTAGCCCCCTTAAGTATATCATTTGTGGTTATTTGCATATTCAAATGACAAGACAAAAATAGGACATCATAAATGTAAATCTAATCAATGCAATTTACTTTGCATCATTTATCAAAAACATCTACTTTGCCTTGTTACAATATAAAACGTTGCATGTAAATAGGCTGAATACAAAGCATAGGTCCGCCACAGGCAGTAACTAGAGGAAGCAAAGTTCATATCAGCCTTCACTTTAGATATCCACAAGAATGGACCAGCCCCCTCGGAAGGCTCACCCAAATGAATGTAAATGTGATGAATAACTTTATCAGTACAACGCATTTCGAGCCATTCTTGCACTTTCCTCAAGTGCAAGAAATTAACTTAGTCCCTCAGCCACTTTCACACACTACACAGCTGTCCTCTCCCGCTTTCTAATCCGGACAGAAGCTATTGCCCTTGACCCTTTAGAGACTAATCCGGACAGAAGCTATTGCCTATGACCCTTTAGTGTCTAATCCGGACAGAAGCTATTGCCTATGACCCATTAGAGTCTAATCCAGACAGAAGCTATTGCCTATGACCCATTAGAGTCTAATCCAGACAGAAGCTATTGCATATGACCCTTTAGAGTCTAAACCGGACAGAAGCTATTGCCTATGACCCTTTAGAGTCTAATCCAGACATAAGCTATTGCCTATGACCCATTAGAGTCTAATCCAGACAGAAGCTATTGCATATGACCCTTTAGAGTCTAAACCGGACAGAAGCTATTGCCTATGACCCTTTAGAGTCTAATCCAGACATAAGCTATTGCCTATGACCCTTTAGAGTCTAATCCGGACAGAAGCTATTGCCTATGTCCCTTTAGGGTTTTAGGGTTTCTATCTGGAGGCTGCTTTTCCCGGTACTAAACAGCATTGACTAAGAGAGACATCTCAAAACGCGTCAGCTAATAACGCTACATCTATCCCACCCAACTATACCACCATGTGTCTGTGACTGTCATGTTTTTTAAAGTATTGTGGATCAATAAAAGAAGTTATTTTATTTCTAGAGGACGCACTGGATGCCAGTTTTTACCGCACATGATATCTACAACAAGTTCCTAGCCAGAGGAATGGCTTAACCGTGCGCATGGTCCCTCTTCCTGGGAGTTACAAAATCGGGTCAGTGATTGAACTTTATTTATTCATCTTTTCCCGTCATCTGGGTTTTTTCTATTACATTGGATTTTTTTCTGTGGATGGCTGTGTTTCCCCCTTTTTCCCTTCCTGGTTAGTTATATTACTAAACAGCATAGGCTACCTGAGAAGTATTCAATAAAGAAAATGTATCTTAATAGGAAGCAAAAGCCTGTAGATCACAACATGTGGTTATACACTATTTGTGCATTAACTGTCAAATGATCCAGGTGTTGACCATGTATTGCAGAGTTGTGCTTTCATTTATATCTTTAAATGGACCCACATTCCTCTGTTACTCATCCTGGAAATTTAAGTATATTACAGTGGAGCATTACCATTTCAATGTTTCCAAAGACCAACACCTAGTTTAATTTTTTTTCTAAGGTTCTAGGAGATATAATAAAGGAAAAGCACAATAACCCATAATTGTTCTGGTGTATAGAGTGCAAGCATTTACTAAATGAGGTGTGCCGAGGAGATGACAGGTCTTCTTTAAAGTGTGTACTGTGGCTTAATTTTTTTCTCAAATGTGTAGGGAAAAAGTAATTTATTTTTAAATATACTTTATTAAGACAGTTTATCAATTTAACTAGAAACCTGCCTATAAAGATCAATCCTGAGCATTGTAAAGGAAAGCACATACACTCAGCGAGTATGGAAAATGTTGCAGTATTTACAGACGTTTCTTTATGTCTCTTCTACTATTCAGCTTTATTAATTGATTTTTACAAGAAATCTAACTTACTACTCACTGTCTCTAACTCTTCTAGTTAAGGACACTTGTTATCTCCCCTGTCCCTGAGTCTATCAGAGATCATCAGAGCTCAGGGACATAAAATGTGCCATTAACTATTAGAGCTCACAGGGAACGTCACATATTCCTGTTCCATCTGAATGAGTGTGCATGTAGTACTTGAATGTAGTGGATATGCTAGAACAAGGGAGCGCTCCTCAACATGAGGTCCATAGGCTTGTTATATGTACAAGGTTGTGATTCTTGATGAGGCATCTCCTTTAATACAGTAATGGGCATAAACCCAAAAGCTATAAAGTGGAAACTCCAACAAGATTGTATACATTGATGCATGTGCAATATGGCTTATATTATTCTTCTTTCATAAAAATAGATGAGGCAAAAAGAGAAAAAAGAAAATGCAGTCTTCTAGTACTAACAATATGGTTATATCCAGGTCCATCTCCCGCAAGAGGTGATACAAACATAGGACCATACGTTTGCTTAGATGCAGACTGTACAATTGCACATCACCCAACAATAGTGCCACAGTGTAGAGGGAGTCAATTTTGATAAGAGCTGGCTTGTTTGTATATAAGCCTTCAGGAAATGGCACCTTGATTTTTGTTATACAGTAGTTGATGTATTTGATGGATATCAAACTGGGCTCATCATAAATCAAGACTAAGGCTGTATTCACACCTGCATTGGAGACTGTGCAGCAGAATCTGCTTAATATCAGAGGAGAGGAAAATGACTCCAAGGAGGACTATTCTCTCTGCTGGTATCAGTATAAAACTGGCGTAAAACCTAGCCACTCCATTATAATCTAACTTAATCTATCGAAGGTAAGCAGACAGGGTCTTCATCTTTCAGGTCCACATGCGTACCCAAACAATAAAGAACCCGAACGCTAGTGTGAATCTAGCATAATCTTTAATAGTTTTTAGGCAACAAGTCAACAATTAAATTACCTTTAGTAAGAACGTAAAGATGTGTCTACTAGAGATAAGCGAGTAGTACTCGATCGAGTAGGTATTCGATTGAATACTATGGTATTCGAAATACTCGTACTCGATCGAGTACCACTCGCTATTCAAATGGAAAAGTTCGATGCAGAACCAGCATTGATTGGCCGAATGCTATACAGTCGGCCAATCAACGCTGGTTCTTCTCCTACCTTTAGAAGTCTTTTCCATGCAGCTTCCCCGCGGCGTCTTCCGGCTCTTCATTCACTCTGCCAAGCATCGGGCCTGGGCAGAGCCGACTGCACATGCCTGCTTGTAGTGCGGACATGCGCAGTCGGCTCTGCCCAGGCCTGATGCCTGGAAGAGTGAATTCAGAGCCGGAAGATGCCGCGGGGACGCTGCACAGAGAAGACTTCTCGGAGGATTCAGCCCGACCCTCACTCGTGGACTTGGTAAGTATAATTTGATCGAAAGTTGCCTTCCCCTGAAACAAGCATTTTCCCCCCATAGACTATAATAGGGTTCGATATTCGATTCGAGTAGTCAAATATTGAGGGGCTACTCGAAACGAATATCGAACATTTTACTGTTCTGCTCATTTACTGTTTACTGCTCATCTCTAGTGTCTACCCATAATTTTTTAGCAATTTTGTTAAGGTCTTCAATTTCTCATGATACAGATTCAATACAAAGTTGCAACATGCTACCGAACCCCTTTGATAAGTTAAAACTCTCATTGGTATCACTGGTCAAATGTGTAGCCTATGGCTTTCAGGACAGAGAGTTATGATATTATGTGTTGGTTTTTTTAAGCGAGCCATCATGCATCACGCACCTTGGGATATGTGCAACCAAGTAAAAAGTTAAGGAAGATCTATTTGTTTGTTGCCTAGAAGTCTAGCATCATTCGGATGTTAGGATTCCCTTCTCTGGCAACAAGAGGAAAATTTTATAGTTCACTCTATATATTATATATATTAGTAGCATTAATTATATTATTACTAATCAACTGATCAATTATCTGTTTTCACTATAGGTATTCCAAATTAGAGAAAACTAACATAAGACATCTGCTGCCGAAATTTTTTTTTTTCCAAAGCTCATAAGCTATCATTCGCAAAAAGTTCTAGTGCTGATTTTTCTGCCATTAAGTTAAAACAGAGTGATATTATACATATATTTGTATTCTTGCCAAAAGAGCAATTTCAGACTAATTAGGATTTCATACTGCTTCATTGAAAGAAACATAAACATTCTGTTAATATTCTCCGCAGCTGCTTCATCAATAACTCCCAGTGATTCTGCCAATTTGCAAAAGCCAACCAGTGGACGATCAGATTATATGGCACCGATTAATCCATCACTATTCATTGCTCTTTCCTCAACATCACAAGGCACAGATGCCAATAATGCTTACAGTCCCCTGAATGTGAAAAGATCATTATTAAAGTGTGTTCAGTGTCCCTGGTCATTAATTACAATCTTGTGCACATATGCAATGTGATTGCGGGAAATAATCAGCTATGTCTGCCAAATTGGCAACATTTAAAAACTAATTTGTTATGACATACCATCAAAGCTATTTAAACAGAGAATCCTCGGCTCTGCCGCACTGGGTACATTGTTAAAATATCACATAACATCATTAAAAAATAGTTAGCATTTCCAGGGGGAAATAATATTTATCCTTGAACCGCAGTTCAAGTGGAAATTATACGAAAACAACCTTTTGATCCTTCAAAATTGATTTGTCAAGTAGCCTTCAATACATTGGCACTTCTCCAACTATGGATGCTATACCCTTCACGTTCAATGATAACACCTTAGAAGAGAGAACGTGATGAGAGGAGACAAAGTAGAAATGATCTTCAAGCCACAATTTTCTTCAATCTTTTGTAGAGATTTTGGAGTGTTGGAGATTCTATACGTGAACATGGCCATGTGCTGACAAATTTATACAGGATTCGAAAGGATTTGGCAGACTATGTAATGGTTATACATCTTAAGAGTGCTGTGTTAAAGGTTCCTATTATGTTAGATTTATTTATATTTTTGCTTTCTTTTTGGAACGTATCTGTATTTCAGGACAATGTATGAAATTTTTTAATTAGCAATGGGAGAACCTCATGAGATTTGTTTCTCAAGTATTCACAATGTTCGCCTACAAGTTGTTGTTTTTTCTGACTATTCTAGTTTGGTCTGAATTGAAAGTCCTTTTATTACAATCTGGAGAATAAGTGGAGGCAAAGGGGGGTGTTTGCGTCAAAGCTTCATGTGACTGCTGAGGTTTGTGATCTCTCATGCTTGTGGTGTCACAGAAGAGGTCTGAAAAGGATGGAAGATACTGGGAATAGAGTTGAGCGATCGTGTTCGGAAAAAAATCGGATTCTGATCGGCGATCGAGAAAAATTCACAATTGCAATCGGAATCCCGAACACAATCTTTTTAGGTGGGATCGAGATCGGTGATCATTTCCCACAATGCTTTGTAGCTAGTCTCCCATTCATTCTAATGGGAGACTAGCTAACATCTCTAGTAGCTACTTACCTGAAGAGATGGCTGGTCCGGTGCCCGGTCTTCTGGTTCTTCTTCGCCTCGCTGTCCCCCCCCCTCCCAGGTCAGGAGAGTGTGGGCGGGTACTGGGAGGGGAGATGTCACGGCTCCCCACCCTGTTCCCGCCCACACTCTTCTAAGCTACAAGCCCCACCTTCCTAGCTCTTTAAACATTAACCTGGGAGGCGGGGGCAGCGAGGCAAAGAAGAACGAGAACACCGAGCACCGGACAAGCCATCTCTTCAGGTAAGTGGACACCAGGGGGGACTAAGTAGCCAGAGGATTAAAAAAAAAATCCTCTGGCTACTTAGTGATTTAAAAAATTCACTACACAGCGTGGATTCTGACAATTAAAGCATTCAATTGTTAGATTCCATGCTGTATAGTGATTAGGATTGCTTTTAAAATCCAATCTACGATTAGTAAAAAAAATCCCATTGACTTGCATTGGGATCGGAATTGGGATCGAGATCGGGTTCGAATGAAAAATGATCGGAAATCGGATTTCAAAATCGATCCTGAAAAGTCAAGATCGGCTCAACCCCAACTGGGAACTATAGATCAGATGCCATAAGGGAGACCAATAAGTTAAGGGAAGATGAGCATCACTGTTTATTGCATTACAGGGGGGAATCTGTTTATTATACGCTGTGATCTGAAGAGACCCCCTGAGTATAATAGTGCTTGTGCTTGGCGGATCATAAAAATCTCGGGATCTGCCAAACCCAAGATTTTGGAGAATTTGTAACTAACCTAGCTTATTACAAATCTGTTCACTCTTCTTTATTTGTTAGTGTCAGTGATAGGGCCCCTTCACACGGCGTAAGCACGCCGCTCATTTAGACACGTATATACGTGTCCGAGCACGGCGCTTCAAAACAGAGCCCATTGATTTCAATGGGAAGCGCGCGTATATGCCGATATATGCGCGCTTCCCATTGAAATCAATGGGTTCTGTTTTGAAGCGCCGCGCTCAGACACATGTATACGTGTCTAAATGAGTGGTGCGCTTACGCCGTGTGAAGGGGCCCTTGGAAAGCTGAACTTGTCTGTGCAGGTTGAGACATAGCTAGACATTAAACACATCAGCAGTTCAGTCTGATGAAAGCACTGGAAGTGACAGGATGACAAAGTGCAATAGTGTGCAGGTCTAAATTAAGAGATATGGAGTGTTGTCCTGATGATGATACACCATCCTACAACCCAGGGGCGTAACTACCGTGGTAGCAGCAGTAGCAGCTGCCACAGGGCCCGGGCCATTAGGGGGCCCGGTGACAGCCGCTACCGCTGCGTTTTTTTGGGTTTTTTTTAAGTCCGTTACGGGCCCTATTCACTTGCCGATCCTGGCTGGGCCGGGATCGGCAAGTGACACCGCGGGGCCCACAGAGGCTATCATTATACTCGGGGGTTTTTGCAGACCCCCGAGTATAATGACCGGCGGACCGGAGAGGTAAGGGAACATAAAAAACAGTGTTACTTACCTCTCCACGATCCTGCCAGGCCTCCGTCATTCGTGTCTGACGTCTCTGACGTCACATGACCCAGGCCAGCTTCCCGGGTCATGTGACGTCTGACGTCATTAAAGCTGGACAAGAGCGGCAGCCGGCAGGAACAGGTAAGCAACTGTCTCTGTTCTTTTAATGGTTTTAATCCCCCGGGTCTCCGATTATTATACTCTGGGGTCTTTTCAGACCCCAGAGTATAATAAATGTTTATAGGTGTCCACAGTGGGACATATGGGGACACTATGGGGGATAATACTGTGTGTGCAGGGGACACTATGGGGGTTAATACTGTGTGTGCAGGGGACACTATAGGGGTTAATACTGTGTGTGCATTGGACACTATAGGGGTTAATAATACTGTGTGCATTGGACACTATAGGGGTTAATAATACTGTGTGCATTGGACACTATAGGGGTTAATACTGTGTGTGCATTGGACACTATAGGGGTTAATACTGTGTGTGCATTGGACACTATAGGGGTTAATACTGTGTGTCCATTGGACACTATAGGGGTTAATGCTGTGTGTGCAGGGGACACTATAGGGGTTAATACTGTGTGTGCAGGGGCCACTATGGGGGATAATACTGTGTGCAGGGCTTACTAAGGGACATAATAGAGTGCGGAGGAGGGGGTCAGTCGAGGTCTTCGGCATCGGTTTGGGGAGGGGGGGCCCCATGTCAAAAGTTCGCCACGGGGCCCCGCCATTCCTAGTTACGCCACTGCTACTACCAAGTAAAGCTTTTTAAATGGGGTAGGGAATCAACTGAAGATAACCCATGTTGAAGACGACTTCTCAAAGCTCCTACAGAGGAGAAGTGCCATAAAGTGGAGGCCGTGAGCTTGTAAGATCAGCTGGTGAAAGTCAGTGTTATAGCTTATGAATTAGGCATTTCAGTTGGCACGGTTTCCAGGGTCATTCATGATGTTTTGATGATGTGTGTGCCACAAATGTTGACGCCTAAACAAGTCACCAGCAATTTAGCCACATGAATTTAGTACGCTTCTATTCTCGAGTTGGTGATGAAACATGGCTCCACTACCATGATACTGATACCAAACAATAATCCATGCAATGAAAGCACAAGGGGTCATCAACTCTAAAGAATTTTTGTGTGCAGCAGTCAGCTGAAAAGGTCCTGGCAAAAGTTTTTGGAATACAATAGGTGTTTTAGTACTAGAATACATGCCACACCAGGCAACAATTACGGGAGACACCTAGGCTTCAACAACAAAGGCATTATGTAAGGCAAACACAAACACCATAAGAAGTTGTCAGTAGGTATATTGCTGCTTCACAACAAATAGCAAGCTGACAAGTCTCGCAAATCACAAGGTGCCATCAGGGAATGTGGCTTCTTCTCCTTCTATTCTGAGGGCATCCAATCACTGGAGGTGAAAGGAAATAAGTGTGTTGAAGTCAAGGGGGATTACATTGAAAAACAGAAATTAAATTTTTTTAAAAATTTTTTTATATTCAGGTAGATAACTTTACTGAACATGCTGTTTCTTATTGAGAGAAGGTAATACCTTCATGAGCCAGCAGCATAAAATCTCTCTCAGCTGTAGATTTACTGTAAATGTTCTCTAATCTTCTCAGAGAAAGATGTTCACTAATCTTTCTACAATGAAACCTTAAATACTAGAAAGGGAAGAAGAGGCGCTGTAAAAGGATCTCTAAAATCTAGTCTAGAAAGGGCTACAAGTAATATCTACCTGTTTAGGGCTGTCAGTGAATGAGTTGTACAAGAATCACAACTTATCACCTATCCACATCATCTGTCTGATCACTGCGATCTCATTATTCATGAAACTAGGGGTCCCATGTCCAATGTCTGAACAGAGCAGCAGTCATGCATACGCACTGCTATTGATAGGTGTTCATGTGTGATTCTGGAACAATCCCTTTATAATTTAGTGATAGTCAGACTTGGAAAAATTGTAACGTAATCTCTCAATATTTAAAGGGGTGTTCCCATGAACATAAACATATTTAAACCTGTAGACCAGAGGTTCTCAAACTTATTTTGTCTACCGCCCACTTCGAGAATTAATTATTTTCTAGCGCCCCCCCAATTTTTTTTACTTTACTACATCTTAAGAATCACAATCACATTCATTATGTTAATAATTAAATTATGTGTGTCATGTGAAAATAAGACTTGGATTTACCTTGTACGGAGTTTCCTAAAGGACCTGGCTCCTCTGCCCACTAGCAGCCTGCTCTATATAATAAAGCTTTATCCTAGTGAACAGAGAGACCAGGTCCTTTAGCCCAGTAGGATTTAGACTGCTTTATATAAGAAAGCAGCACTTATTCCACCCCCCACCCCCCTCTATCTCACAGCAGGGAGCTAGGTGATGTGTATGTGATGTGTATGTGTGGTGCAGACACAGGCTGGCTCCGTACACTCAGCCCCCCCCCTCTCCCCCCACACAGCAGGGAGCTATGTCATGTGGCTCCCTCAGCAATGAGCAGGGGGCCAGGTGCTAGTGTCCATAATGAAGTGAATAAAGTAAGATAGTGGACAAACAAAGCAGTTTTGCTGAAGCAGTGTATTTAGGAAAAGTCTTAAATCCACATTAACAAGCAGTATAGATAGGATCCTTGTTATGATACCACCCCTTTAAATTAGCCATCGCCCCCCTAAACCGCTTCAACGCCCCCCAATCTTCTCTGTGCCCTTTACTGCCCCCCTATAGGCTTCCAGCGCCCACAAGGGGGCGTTATCGCCCACTTTGAGAAAGACTGCTGTAGACAATGAAAAGTTAAACATTATTGCAAATATAAGTATTAGAGATGAGCGAACACTGTTCGGATCAGCCGATCCGAACAGCACGCACCCATAGAAATGAATGGAAGCACCTGTGACGCCGGCCGGCCACCGGCAAAGTCAGCGTCACAGGTGCTTCCATTCATTTCTATGGGTGCGTGCTGTTCGGATCGGCTGATCCAAACAGTGTTCGCTCATCTCTAATACGTATTAAAACATTTTGCAGAGTTACAAAGATTTTCTCTATTCATCTTAGTGGTGACAGAGATGACCGAGTAGTATTCGATCAAGTAGGTATTGGTAGGTAGGTATCGAATACTGCGGTATTCAAAATACTCATACTCAATCGAATACTACTCGCTATTTGCAGTAAAGAGCCGATTCAGAACCAACATTGATTGACCGAGTGCTATACAGTGTGTAACATTTAATCAATGCTGGTTCTGCAGGACAAGTAAAAGCAAAGTAGAAGGAGTAGGACACGGCGCGGGGAGAATGGTAGACCCGCAAGATAGCATTGCAGCATCTGTCCTGCAGAACCAGCGTTGATTGGCTGAATCCTATACAGTGTATAGGATTCAGCCAATCAACACTGCAGGAGGCTCGTCTTTGAGGAGGCGGAATCTAAGATCGAACTACAATATAGACTGCTCTAATGTTAAAGATGCAGTCTACATTGTGGTCCGATCATAGACTCCTCCTCGTCAAAGACGAGCCTCCTGCAGAACCAGCGTTGATTGGTCGAATGCTGTACACTGTATAGCATTCGGCCAATCAACGCTGGTTCTGCAGGATGGATGCGGGGATCCCCGCGCCGTGTCCTGCTCTGTACGGTTCTTTGGGTCAGTTCACACTAGCTTAGGGTCGGTTCACACTAGCTTAGGGTTGGTTTACACTAGCTTATGTGTTCCGTCCAATAGGAGTCCGCATGAGGACCCCCCCGGACGGAATACAAGTGCAACTGCAAACGTTGTGCAGCTAAAGCGCACGGACCCCATAGACTATAATGGGGTCTGTGTGCTTGCCGCACACTGCCCGCACAAATCATTTATTATTTGACCCGTTATAGTCTATGGGGTCCTTGCGCTTTAACTGCACTTCGCTCCTCCTAAACACTCTCCTCGTGCTACTCGTGGACTTGGTAACTCTCCGTTAGTCGAATAGTGGTTTCCCCTGAAACGAGCATTTTATTCCCATAGACTATAATGGGATTCGATATTCGATCGAGTAGTCGAATATTGAGGCTCTACTTGAAACAAAAATCGAATCTCGAATATTTCATTACTCGCTCATCTCTAGTGACAGTCTGTTGCCTTGATCAGTTGCCAATGGATATTAGCATGATTGCAGAACCTTTCTATGGTCAGAAACCCAAGCATGATATCCTTATTGTTATCTTCTTAAGCATGTAAAGTCCCTGTCTGATAACCTGTATAACAGTTACTGCACAAGTATATTTCATATAATTTTTCTGGCCTGTGTACCCTCAGCTAAGGTCAATGTTCCTAACTTACAAAAAAGATTGTAAGGCTGGGTTCGCACTACCGTTATTATAGTCCATTGCTCTCATCCATGATAAGATGAAAGCAACAGACTTAAATGGCAATCGAGTGACTGATGCAGACAATCCATTCTTTCTTCTGTCTTGTTTGCTACTCTTCTAATGGAAGAAAAAGTTCTCCAAATTTTACTTCCACTAGAAAAGTGAACAAACATGATAGAGGAAAGATTCCAATATGTTTTTTTTTTACATTAGAATGAATGGGAACAAACTCAAAAAGGGGACTCCCAGTACTTCTAGCGCTGTTTAAGTCTTTTGCTCTGATCCTATGGTGGATGAGAGCAACATACTTTAATAATAGTAATGTAAACCTACTTTAAGCAAAAAATGGGCTTATGGGAGAAGAGGAAGATGGAAACACACTCCTTCTTGGCCCTACATATACAACTTGCTTATTTGACCTGTTACATGAATTTGGACACTAAACCTTATGGACTGGTGGTTTAGTGTCCCAAATAACCTTATAGTGTGACTTTTCTATTTGTTAAAAAATCCCAATTACTCAATACAGGGGAGTTTGATGCTTCCAACAAATGCACAAGTCTAAAATGAAGTTGCAACAGCGCATCTCAGTTTCTCTGGGCATGCATCCAAAGTGTGACACATACACATTAAAGTCAAGGAAGCAGTTTTTATTTAGCAAGTATAGTATTTTCTTTATACACTAGGGCACGGTCAGACATAGTATAGGAATATCTGAAACACCACTTCACTAGTCAATAAGGATCTGCTGCTGGTTTGGTGTTCCAAAAGCAATTGACAGGTTCCCCTCAAGGAATATTGTATACTCTATATACTCTATATAACACTTTTATGTATTTTTATGTTTTTAGTTTTCAACCCCTTTTCTAATACTTTATCATGCATGGAACTATAGTTGCACACCTGCTTCCTATACTGGAACCACTCTGAGAGGTAGAGACCTGGTAGTCTCCCCACAGCAAAGACCAAATATCTGTATGGGTGTTAAAAGATGAAAATAAGGGAGCCTACTTAGTCAATGCCCTTGGGAGTGGCACACGCTAAACAGTGTGTCCTAGACAAAGCATCCACATTCCATTGCAATCTATCAGATCAGTCGTCTACATTAAATTTGAAATTTTGTAGGGTGAAGAATCATCTGTCACTCAGGCATTTCTTTCTTTAGCCTGAGACATCCTGGTCGGTAACCAACCTAAAATGTTAACCCAGCAGGTAAGAGACTCCAGGTCCTATTTGATAGCCAAACACTCTCCTTCCACAATACTATAGTTCCTTTTTGGGGGGTGTAAGTTTTTGACTCAAGTAAGTGATTGGATGTTCCTCACCTTCAATTACTTGAAGGAAATAGCTGCCCAATCCCCAGGTGGCATTGATCACCTAATCTATCACAGTACTGACCCTTCACCAACTGCATTTCAGACTGTCCATTCTCATCTTTTGAAATTGTTACAGAAGAAGAAGTCTCTCAACTACTTTCTTCGTTTCTCCCTATGACCTGCAGTAATAACCCTCTCCCCTCACACCTTCTCCAATCTCTGTCGCCTGCTGTCACAAATTACCTTACTAAAATATTTAACCTCTCTCTCTCTCTTTTGGAATTTTTCCATCCTCTTTCAAACATGCTGTCATAACTAGGGTTGAGCGATCAGGATCGTAAAATATCAGATTCCGATTGGCAATCGAGCAAATTTCACGATCACGATCGGAATTCCGATCCCAATCTTTTTCGGCGGGATCAAGGTCTGACTTTAGTTTCCACAATGCTTGGCTACTGGCCAAGCATTGTGGGAAAAGCTAACTAGGGTTTAGCGATTGGGATCAGGAAATATCGGATCCCGATCGGCGATCGAGCAAATTTCACAATCGGGATCGGCTGGAAAATGATCGAAAATCAGATTCGAAAAACAATCCTGAAATCTCAAGATTGGCTCAACCCTAGTCATAACCCTGCTATTGAAAAAATCCTACCTTGACCCGTCCTGTGCTGCTATCGAACTGTCTCTAACCTTCCCTTCATCACTAAAATCTTGGAACACTTGGCTTCGTTTATTTCACTATCTCTCTGCTAACTCTCTTCTTGACCCCTTACAATCTGGCTTCCGCACTCTGCACTCTACTGAAACGGCCCTCACAAAAGTCTCTAATGATCTCCTAATGGCTAAATCCAATGGTGATTTCTCTCGTCTTATTCTTCTGGATCTCTCAGTGGCATTTGACACTGTTGACCATTAACTTCTCCTCACTATGCTCCGCTAAGTCGGCATCAAGGACACCGCACTCTCCTGGTTCTCCTCTTATCTCTCAGATCGTACTTTCAGTGTATCATTTGCAGGCTCTGTTTCCTCCATTCTTCCCCTTGCTGTTGGAGTAGCATAGTCTAATACCACTAGTATGTATTGATGTCCCCGGGCAGACTTTACAAGTGAACCCAGCAAATCCATGGCTATCCATTTAAATGGCACCTCTATAATAGGCAGGGGTACTAAAGGACTCCTGAAGTTTTTCAGTGGAGTGGTTAGTTAGCACACCAGGCATGAGATACAATACTTTTGTACGTGTCTATCAACTTCCAGCCAATAAAAATGCTGTAATATGTGTTCTTTAGTTTTCTCATAACCCAAGTATCCTCCCAGCACATGCATATGGGCTAATTCCATAACCACTTTTTGAAAGGGCTGGGGTACCATTAAATGTTCAATAATTTCACCTCTTACTTTATTTACTCTATACGACAATTCTTGATTCATGGCAAAATAAGGAAACGCTTAGTCAGCCCCAGATACTGGGGCTTAACCCTTCATCACATTAACATTTTCCTTTGCATGAGACAAGCTTGAATCTTGGAGTTGAGTGGTTACAAAATTGTCATGGGACTCCTCAAGTTCAGGACTCTCGAGTACTTCTCGCTGACCTTCAATGCCGCCAACTAACACAGTCAGAGGAACACTATTTTCTTCTGGCGCCACCGTTATTGCTTGCACTCCACTGTCCGCAGTTAGTGTCTATGGTGATCTCTGCAAAAGGCGTACTCTTTGATTTCTCCATGGATGCATAAAACACCAACAGTACGTCCATTGCATTGTCTACCAGAGTTGCACGCACCAAGGTCACCACACTCCCAGATTCCAAGAGAGTAGAAACAATATGTTTTGAGGCTATAGGTGTTAGGACAGTGCAGCAGATGCAGCCAAGGGGTCGGGTCGCAGCTCATTCCTCTGTTGGGGTGCCGTAACACACTGTCATTCCCTCCTTGTGGCTGGCAGTCCAACATAACATGGGTTAATTCCCTTGCAGCCTATGGGCGTGGTCAGTCTGCTGATTGACAGTGGTGTGAGCCTATGAGCACCTGGTTTGGGCACCTGGGCTTTCTGATCATAAATGGAGGCAGGTTTGTCAGCCGGGGCCCTAGACTCAATTCTGAATCACTTCTGTGTTTTGTTGTGTGTGGTGTTGCGGCTCGGTGTGTGGCCCGGCACTGATCAATGTTCTTGTCTGTGTCCTTTTATGTTTGTGGTAGTGGATCTCCCTTCTGAAATGTAGGCTCTTTGTATAGGACTTAGTTCACGCAGCCTGTCTGCAACCTGTGGTGCTGAAGCAGCAGGTAGCTGTGGTGGGTGCGGCCCAGAAAGCTACTGGGAGCACACAGTCATAGTTTATGTTTGTCTTGCAGTGGAGTAACTTCAAGACTTTAGAATTCATTTGTGGCCGCTCTGTCCTGCAGAGATCTTATCTATAAGTTTCTGTGTTCACCCAGATGGTGTTGTAGCCTGGCAGTGACATTAACGATCAGGTCCTGTTCACACCAGGGTAGCTCTGTGGTTCAGAGCCCACTTGGGCTCTGCAGGATAATATTATTTAGTTTATTTTTAAGTATCCTGCTATTCATAACAATAGGTCATAGTTCCAGCTGCCTGTTCCCCTTGTGAACATCCTTACATCCAAGCCTTCCTCACTCCCTTAACGGTTGGTTTCATCTAACCAGTTCTTGGGGTTGCTGGTCTGAAGGATGTCTTCAGTGGCTCAATATCATTCCACCAAACATACTATTGGTCTGCCATTGTAGGACCTGCTTGGCCAACCCTACATTGAATTTTAGGTGGGAACGACCAGGTGTACTTGTCTAACACCACTCTTTCCACCAACTGTGCAGGGGAGTCCTCTTCAGGTTGTAGCCACTTCCTTACCAGGTACATGAGGTAATGCATTTGAGACTTGGGCGGGAAACCTTCAGAAAAAGTCTATTGATATACCCTTCCAGCACACACATGCATATTTACCCCAAGACGAGTCATAATCTCACTCCTCAACTTAGAATAATCTCTGTATTCTGTCTCGCATAGGTCATAATATGCCTTTTGTGGTTCTCCGGTTAGAAAGGGTGCTACAACATTGGCCCACTGTTCTTTTGGCAGCTTTTCTCATTCAGCAAACCACTCAAAGACATGAAGGTATGTTTCTACATCATCAGTGGACATCATCTGTACAGAACTCTGAACAGATGCTCGAGTTGGTCTAGGCATAGGATTCTCGTACCGCCTTCTGAGCAACCAAGGTCTCACTCAATATAGTCAGCTGCTTCACTGAAGGGGTTGTCCCATGAAAAGCATCCTATCTATACTGCTAGTTTATGTGGATATAAGTCTTTTCCTAAATACATTGCTTTATCAAAACTGCTTTGTTTGGCCACTATCTTAATTTATTAACTTCATTGTTTACACTGTGTTTCTATGGCCACGGGGCTTATCTGCTCAGTGTTAGGATCGGGTCCCGCAGGCTTCCTGTCCAGCACATAGCGCCACCTGCGGGCCAATCCAACCCTCACCCTCGGCATCGTGCAGTGAGGTGTCTGGAATCTAAGTCCAGCTTTCGGCCCACTGAGCATGCTCGGACATTTTGAAGCCGCTCAGAGGCTAAGTCCCATGTTGCCCATACTGAGCATGATCGGTGAGGCCATGGCCACCGCCCTGTTGGGCGGGGACTAGCCTTTATATAGTGTGAGCCGATGCCCGCCCGGTGCTCACACTTTGACTGCAAATACTTGAGACAGAAGGTCAGGGATAGGTTCCTGTTAATGGCAAGTTGTCAGTTCTAGGGATCTAGTTAGTATTCCTTGGCCCTGCCTGGGGGAATCTGTAGGGCCTACTGTACTGTCCATTTGTATTGTGGCTCCAAGCCATTGTGGAGTCCTTTGTGTTGCTGACAGGGGTGACGTTTAACCCCTGGCAGCCTTTCCTGTAAAGCAGGGTGAAGCAGGTGCTTGAGTCTAGCCCTCTGCTGAAGGTTCGCAGATCTCTATTGCTGGGCCTCAATTGGCTTCATCCTGCAGGTATACGCAGGTCTACTTTCCCAGTGAAGTTAACTGGTGAGAGTTTCTTTCTGTCAGTTCACACCAGAACCGCACAAACACCACTGCCAGTGCAGTTAACTGGTAGTGCGCATTCAGGCAGATGGCTGCCCACCTGGGCCTGTGGACCTCACTGCAGGGTTCTGCAGTCTAGCGGTTCCGTCTTGGTTAAAAATTATTTTTCATATATATAGACAGAACCGTAACATAAGTGTGAGGTTCTTGCCGAACATGTCTGAACAGGTGCAGTTGCAGCGCTACGTGCAGCAGTTGGAAGCTCGTCTTCTATCTCTGGAGCAGCAAGCGCCAACTACAGGGAACGCTGCCCTCACTGCACAGGTGGTAGCGCAAGCCCTGGCTCAAACACCATCAGCTGCTGGGGCAACCTTCCATCTATCTCTCCCCAATAAATTTTCTGGAGAGTCGAAGGAATGTAGAGGGTTTATCAGCCAATGTACCATCCATTTTGAGTTACAAGCGGCCGCATTCCCCACCGAGAAGTGTAAGGTGGGGTTTGTAACTTCCCTCCTGGCCGACCGGGCGTTAGAGTGGGCTACGCCGCTATGGGAGCGTGGCGATCCCGTCACCACTTGCGCCACATCTTTTCTAGGGTCCCTGAAAAAAGCCTTCTTGGGTCCACGGGTTACCTTCGACTCGTCCCTGCAGCTACTCGACCTAAGCCAGGGTTCGGGTACAGTCAGTACATATGCAGTACAGTTTAGGACACTGGCATCCGAAATTGACTGGCCAGATAAGGCTTTAGTACCAGTGTTTTGGAAAGGGTTGGCTTCCCATGTCAAGGATGCTTTGGCAACCCATGAGGTTCCTTTAACCCTAGAGGCCCTAATCGCTCTGGCTACTCACATTGACTTGCAGCATAGTGCACGTGGAATGGAGATTGCGGCCAGCCGATCCCGTATCAGATTGGCTCCCGAATTCCCCTCCTCCAGCTCCTCCGCGCTGCCAATAGAGGGCGCTCCAGAGCCAATGGACATATCTCGCGCCGAAGTCACTTCTCGGCGTCCGAAGCGAGATTGCGTATGTTTTTCCTGCCAGCTGCCAGAGCATCTCTCCTCTCACTGCCCTGAGAAGCAGGAGGAGGCAGGGAAACATCAACCGCTAGTATCCATTGGTGGGGGATTGCTAGTTACACCTATACCACCCACCAAACTATTCTTTACTATACTGTACAACTAGCAGTAGGTACCTGTACTATATCCGCCAAGGCGTGCATAGACTCTGGAGCAGATGGAGTCTTTATGTCATCTGAGTTCGCACGCAAAAAAGGCATTCCGTTGGTGTTTCTACCACAGCCAACTAAGGTGCAAGTCGTGAATGGCTCCATCTTGCCTGTTGAGATCACACAGCAGATGGTACCGCTAGTTATGACACTCCCCTCCAAACATAGGGAGACCATCTCATTCCTGTCTCTGCATGAGGGTGTGGCTGATATCCTCCTGGGCTTCCCGTGGCTTCGTCAACACTCTCCACATATCAACTGGGTCACGGGAGAGATATTGTCCTGGAGTGAGCACTGTCGCCAGCACTGCCTGTTACAATCGGAGGGGGTCACTCTCCAACCCGTGACTCCTGATTTGACCCGTCTGCCGCCCCAATGTTCTGCTTTCACGGACATGTTCTCTAAGGGGGCAGCTGAGACGGAACAACTTATTATCCCTTCCCCGAAGGTTCAGGTGCTCTCTTCTCTCGTCCAGAAACGGGGGTCGCCTGATAAAACTTTCATACCATCTGATGGGCATCAGGAGATGCTCGCATGGGCGCACTCCTCGCGCATTGGGGAACACTGTGGTAGTAGGGAGATGCGGAGACTCCTGGGTAAAACATATTTCTGGCCTGGCATGGTCCATGATGTCAGGAAATTTGTGCGGGCATGCGTGCCCTGCGCCCGTAATAAGTCCGCGGTAAGGGAATGGGCACTCACCGACGTCCTGGTCCCTCTTTCCAGCCCAAGAATTGGTCTTGGGACCACGCTGAGGAGATTGACGCACCAGACCTTGTTGCGGCTTTTGAAGGGGGGGCGCTAGCTGGGGGGGTAATGTTAGGATCGGGTCCCGCAGGCTTCCTGTCCAGCACGTAGCACCACCTGCGGGCCAATCCAACCCTCGCTCTCGGCGTCGTGCAGTGAGGTGTCTGGAATCTAAGTCCAGCTTTTGGCCCACTGAGCATGCTCAGACCTTTTTGAGCCGCTCAGAGGCTAAGTCCCATGTTGCCCATACTGAGCATAATCGGTGAGGTCATGGCCACCGCCCTGTTGGGTGGGATTAGCCTTTATATAGTGTGAGCCGACGCCCGCCCGGTGCTCACACTTTGACTGCAAATACTTGAGACAGAAGGTCAGGGTTAGGTTCCTGTTAATGGCAGGTTGTCAGTTCTAGGGATCTAGTTAGTATTCCTTGGCTCTGCCTGGGGGAATCTGTAGGGCCTACTGTACTGTCCATTTGTATTGTGGCTCCAAGCCGTTGTGGAGTCCTTTGTGTTGCTGACAGGGGTGACGTTTAACCCCTGGCAGCCTTTCCTGTAAAGCAGGGTGAAGCAGGTGCTTGAGTCTAGCCCTCTGCTGAAGGTTCGCAGATCTCTATTGCTGGGCCTCAATTGGCTTCATCCTGCAGGTATACGCAGGTCTACTTTCCCAGTGAAGTTAACTGGTGAGAGTTTCTTTCTGTCAGTTCACACCAGAACCGCACAAACACCACTGCCAGTGCAGTTAACTGGTAGTGCGCATTCAGGCAGATGGCTGCCCACCTGGGCCTGTGGACCTCACTGCAGGGTTCTGCAGTCTAGCGGTTCCGTCTTGGTTAAAAATAGCTGCCTGCTCTCAGGGGGAGGGAGGGGCTGAGTGCTGGGAGCAGCTCTGAGCTGTGTATGTCTGACAAGTAACGGAGCTCCTCAGATAGGGGAGGGGGAGGTGAGTGCTCCAGGATTTCTGAACTCAGCTCTTCCACTTATTAGTCAGTTTAATTTAATTTGGCTGATAAGGGCTGAGATAGGGAGTCCAGTAACTCTGTATGTAATGCAAACTGACTCAAATCCAGCTCTGCTACATCAGCTTCTACATCAGCTTCCTACTGTGGTAATTCATTTACAACCAATCCCTCATTACTAACTGCAAACATAGCAGATATCAGAGCAAGTGAAACCCCGTCCTCCAATATGCCGAGAAAACCAGAAAGTGAAGAAAGCACGCAGCCTGCAGGTTGGTGAACAAGCATTATGGGAATACCCATTTAACATGTTCATCTCTCGCCATTTTCCCGCCACCCTACAGCACGCTGTTGACATAGCTCAGCATCCAGATGGCCCTACCCAAGCAGTTTAACCAAGTCCTCCATGGTGTCGGTGTACTTTTTTGGCTCTCCTTCTGCCTTCACCCATAACATAAAGTGGTGAAGGAAAAATGGAAAAAAAATAGGTGCCTGTCTCTTTAAGACCTGTTTTAAACTGGGTCTGCCCATATCTGAAGCACCAAATGTGGGAGGATTGGCTTAGTGGTAGCAGCAGTGGACCCAGACAGTCAGAGACGGACATGAAAAATCAGGTACAGGTTTTACCTTGTACATTTATTTCTCAAAAACTGGCAGAAAATAAACAAGCCTTAACTTTCAGGTAAAACAAAACAATAACAGAAAACTTCCTTGTCTGAGCTACTAACTAACACAGGTAATGTCCTAACCGTATGGGTGGATAGCTTCAGCCACACAATCAACATACAGGGTAAAATCAATGGCAGCAGTTCACACTGGAGTCTCGACAGTCTTGACAAGTTTGGTTCCTCCACTCTCACCAGGAATTGCCCAAGATTGAGGACTTGACAACCTTTAATGAGGCCAAGCTCCCACCTGTGCAGGTCCCACCCTAGTAGAACAAGAAGTGGTTAACAGAGAAAGCCTTCTCACCGCTGAGGTTTTGTTACAGTTACCTGTGTTGTAACCCCACTTACCACATAAGTGAGGAATCATAGGAGACATAACGACTAAAGATGAGCGAATAGTGAAATATTCGATATTCATTATTCGTTTCGAATAGCTCCTCAATATTCGACTATTTGAACGAATATCAAATCCCATTATAGTCTATGGGGAAACCACTATTCGACTCAGTCAAGTCCACTATGACACCTCAGAAAATGATGACAACAACTCTGGAATGCAACTGGGACAGCAGGGGAAGCATGCCTGGGGGCATCTAACAAGCCCAAGTCACTGTTTTACCCCACCATCACAGCCTATCAACTACACACTTTCCACACTCAAAAAAACCTCTAAGTGGGAAAATACCTGGAAACCTTCTTTCTTCCCCAATTGTATGGACAGAAACCCAAATTTTATGCTAAAGAAACATTACCAAGCAACCCTTTAAATCACGTTGCCCATGACAACCACAGATGGAATAGGCAATGGAAAATCCAACAGTACCCACCCTAAACTGTCATTGTGTATGTGTGTGTGAGTGATGTGGTAAGACCTTCAAAAATTCACTTTTCTGGCCCTTAACGTGAGCCCTTCCAAATTAAGTTAGAGGCCCTTAAGATGAGCTACCATCAGAGATTGAGGCCCTTGAAGTGACTTCAGCCTTTTACCAGCAGAGTTTTAGGCCCTTTAACTTAGTTCAGCCTTGTACCAGCAGAGTTATTTGCCCTTTGGGTGAGTTGAGCCTTGCACCAGCAGAGTGTTAGCCCCTTTAAAATTGTTAGCCCTAAAACGGTGGTTCCAAAACCATCACTCTCATTGTGTGGGATTGATGCAGTGGATTGGAGTGAGGAACCAGACATTGACCTTGATTTTGATTGGGAAATTGATAACATTTTGGCATCAAGTCCCGGGGGTAACTTTTATCTAGAGGACCGCAAAGGTGGAAGATTGGCTGAAACCACTACTACCGGTAATGGTCCTCTAATATCGGACTCTACATTACCTCTACAGGGTTCTGATCAGGTGTTAATAGTCCAAACAACATGGTCCAGTACTTTACATGTAGATCAGAAACCACTTTCCCTTTCGACACCAGATTTAACCAAGCTTCATCATCATCATCATCATCATCATCATCATCCTGCTGAGATGGAGCCACTAAAGGAAACCTTCCAAGACATGTTCTGGAGCTGTGACTGAGCCAAATCTAAACACAGAGTCCTTTGGAACTGAACAAAATTCACCAGCAGTGTTTTTGGCCCTTGGGGTGAGTTGAGCCTTGCACCAGCACGTGTCCCGTAATATCAGGCGGGCCCTAAGTTCTGCGCTAAGTTGCACAAAGTTCCACTTGACCACCGGTGCGTGGACAAGTGCATGCAGCCATGGACGCTACATCTCAATCACGGCACACTGGCTGAATGTAGTTGAGGCTGGGACCGGGTCGGAAACTGTGGCGGCCTGCCTTGTCTCCCCGCCCAATATTCCTGGCAGGAGTGCTGAAACACCACCCTCCTCCTCATCATCATCTCCCGCCGTTAAATTGACCCCAGCTACGAGCTGGAAACGCTGCAATAAGTCTCCAGTGCTTTTTCTCAAACCATTTTCTAGTGCTTTTTGAAGTGTGTTTTGGGTCATTGTCCTGCTGGAAGACTCATGACCTCTGAGGGAGACCCAGCTTTCTCACACTGGGCCCTACTTTATGCTGCAAAATTTGTTAGTAGTCTTCAGACTTCATAATGCCATGTACGGTCAAGCAGTCCAGCACCAGTGGCAGCAAAGCAACCCCAAAACATCAGGGAACCTCCGCCATGTTTGACTGTAGGGACCATGTTCTTTTCTTTGAAGGCCTCTTTTTTTTTTCCTGTAAACTCTGTGTTGATGCCTTTTCCCAAAAAGCTCTACTTTTGTCTCATCTGACCAGAGAACATTCTTCCAAAATTTTTTTTGGTTTTCTCAGGTAAGTTTTGGCAAACTGCAGCCTGGCTTTTTTATGTCTCTGGGTAAGAAGTGGGGTCTTCCTGGGTATCCTACCATACAGTCCCTTTGCATTCAGATGACGACAGACAGTACGGGTTGATGCTGTTGTACCTGCAAGGCAGCTTGAACTTGTTTGGATGTTGGTCTGGGTTCTTTATCCACCATCCGCACAATCTTGCGTTGAAATCTCTCGTCAATTTTTCTTTTCCGTCCACATCTAGGGAGGTTAGCCACAGTGCCATGGGCTTTAAACTTTTTGATGACACTGCGCACGGTAGACACAGGAACATTCAGGTCTTTGGAGATGGACTTGTAGCCTTGAGATTGATCATGCTTCCTCACAATTTTGCTTCTCAAGTCCTCAGACAGTTCTCTGGTCTTCTTTCTTTTCTCCATGCTCAATGTGGTACACACAAGGACACAGGACAAAGGTTGAGTCAACTTTAATCCATTTCAACTGGCTGCAAGTGTGATTTAGTTATTGCCACCACCTGTTAGGTGCCTCAGGTAAATAACAGGTGCTGTTAATTACACAAATTAGAGAAGCATCACATGATTTTTCAAACAGTGCCAATACTTTTGTCCACCCCCTTTTTTATGTTTGCTATGGAATTGTATCCAATTTGGCTTTTTGACAATTCTTTTTTTTTTCCATTGAAGACAAATTAAATGAAGATAATATTACCAAAGAATTGCAATCATTTTCTGGAAGAAAATGAGTATTATCTGACAGAATTGCAGGGGTGTCAATACTTTTAGCCAACACTGTAACATTCTAATGCATAGAGTCAAGGAATTCTGTGGAATTGATATCACAGGTCTTCAGTGGTTTAATATCTTCCTACCAGATAGATCACAAAGAGTATTTCTTGGTTCATCATCGTTATCACCAGTCCCCTCAAAATATGAAGTTTCACAGGTCTCAATGCAATCCCCAATACTATTTGCAGTTTACATGCTTTTATTAGGCAAATTAATCCAGAGTCATAGCTTGGCCTATTATTGCTATGCAGATGATACCCAACCAGGGGTGAACCTTCCTTTTTCGCCGCCCGAGGCGGACAACAGAAAGCCGGAGCGAAGGGGGGCTAGTTGGAGAGAAGGGGGCATGGCGGAGCGACGTTAGCAGGCAGAGAGCAGGCAGGGAGAGGACCTGGTCTCTGCCTGAGCGTGAGGGGAGGGTTGCTGCTCCAGCGGCCTCCCCAATCCACCGCTCGGTGACGGTGACGCTAAGCCAGTCCAGGACAGCTTGTCCTGGACTGGCTTAGGTAAGCAAAAATGCCGCCCTCCCCAGGGCCCTGGAATAGCGCGCCTGAAGCGGTCGCTTCAGGTTGCCTCATGGGAGGTGCGGCGCTGTACCCAGCTATACATTTCCTTCAAGCCCAGAGTCAATGACCCATCTCCAGCCATAAATTTATACCTAGCTGAACTACAAGAATGGATGAATGCCAACTGGCGAAAGTTGAACAAAACTGAAGTTCTCATTGTTGGAGATCAGCATCTAATGACAAAATGGCAGCTTGTACGTTAACCACCTCTAGGAAACAAAACTCTTCAAAAACTGGACTATGTGCAAAACTTGACCATAATTATTAATGGAGAACTGTCTCTCAGGAACCAGGTATCTTCAATTATAAAATCTTTTTACTTCCACCTATGAACATTGCAAAAATCAAACACCTTTAACCAACAGAATATCTCTCCATCCATGGTCCATGGCTTCATAAACTCATGTCTAGACTACTGTAATGCCCTATACATAGGTCTTCAAGAATAAGAAATACGTGGCCTTCAGCTAGTCCAAAAATGCTGCAGCGTGGTTAATAATCAAACAACACGGATATGGTTCCTTCATCCCTATCCTCATCTCATTGTGCTAGCTGACTGTAAAATGGAGAATATATTTTAAAGTCTTCTTGATGTCCTTCAAATCCATAAATAACTTAGCCTATGACTACTTGAAAGAGCTTCTGAACTCCCATAATCCTTGCCTACCTCTCAGATATGCAGGGACAAATAAACTCTCCATTAGAGATGAGCGAACACTAAAATGTTCGAGGTTCGAAATTCGATTCGAACAGCCGCTCAATGTTCGTGTGTTCGAACGGGTTTCGAACCCCATTATAGTCTATGGGGAACAGATACTCGTTAAGGGGGAAACCCAAATCCGTGTCTGGAGGGTCACCAAGTCCACTATGACACCCCAGGAAATGATGCCAACACCTCTGGAATGACACTGGGACAGCAGGGGAAGCATGTCTGGGGGCATCTAACACACCAAAGACCCTCTATTACCCCAACATCACAGCCTAACAACTACACACTTTACACACTCAATACCACCTCTCTGACAGTAGGAAAACACCTTGAAACATGTGTATTTGGCACTTGCAGTGAGGAGAGCTTGTCACCAGCAGTGAATTTGGCCCTTGTAGTAAGTTGAGGTTGGCACCAACATTTGTTTTGAAAATCAGGGTGGATTGAGCCTCTAACCAGCAGAGTTTGGGCAAATTCATGGTGGAGGGAGCCTCTAAAAACCCCAGTTTGGACCAATTCATGGTGGAGGGAGCCTCTAACCAGCCCAGTTTGGGCAAATTCATGGTGGAGGGAGCCTCTAAAAAACCCAGTTTGGACCAATTCATGGTGGAGGGAGCCTCTAACCAGCCCAGTTTGGGCAAATTCATGGTGGAGGGAGCCTCTAACCAGCCCAGTTTGGACCAATTAATGGTGGAGGGAGCCTCTAACCAGCCCAGTTTGGACCAATTAATGGTGGAGGGAGCCTCTAACCACCCCAGTTTGGACCAATTCATGGTGGAGGGAGCCTCTAAACAGCCCAGTTTGGGCAAATTCATGGTGGAGGGAGCCTCTAAAAAACCCAGTTTGGACCAATTCATGGTGGAGGGAGCCTCTAACCAGCCCAGTTTGGACCAATTAATGGTGGAGGGAGCCTCTAAACAGCCAAGTTTGGACCAATTCATGGTGGAGGGAGCCTCTAAAAACCCCAGTTTGGACCAATTCATGGTGGAGGGAGCCTCTAACCAGCCCAGTTTGGGCAAATTCATGGTGGAGGGAGCCTCTAAACAGCCCAGTTTGGGCAAATTCATGGTGGAGGGAGCCTCTAACCAGCCCAGTTTGGACCAATTAATGGTGGAGGGAGCCTCTAACCAGCCCAGTTTGGACCAATTAATGGTGGAGGGAGCCTCTAACCAGCCCAGTTTGGACCAATTAATGGTGGAGGGAGCCTCTAACCACCCCAGTTTGGACCAATTCATGGTGGAGGGAGCCTCTAACCAGCCCAGTTTGGACCAATTCATGGTGGAGGGAGCCTCTAAAAAACCCAGTTTGGACCAATTCATGGTGGAGGGAGCCTCTAAACAGCCCAGTTTGGGCAAATTCATGGTGGAGGGAGCCTCTAAACAGCCCAGTTTGGGCAAATTCATGGTGGAGGGAGCCTCTAACCAGCCCAGTTTGGACCAATTAATGGTGGAGGGAGCCTCTAACCAGCCCAGTTTGGACCAATTAATGGTGGAGGGAGCCTCTAACCACCCCAGTTTGGACCAATTCATGGTGGAGGGAGCCTCTAAACAGCCAAGTTTGGACCAATTCATGGTGGAGGGAGCCTCTAAAAACCCCAGTTTAGACCAATTCATGGTGGAGGGAGCCTCTAACCAGCCCAGTTTGGGCAAATTCATGGTGGAGGGAGCCTCTAAACAGCCCAGTTTGGGCAAATTCATGGTGGAGGGAGCCTCTAAAAAACCCAGTTTGGACCAATTCATGGTGGAGGGAGCCTCTAAACAGCCAAGTTTGGACCAATTCATGGTGGAGGGAGCCTCTAAACAGCCAAGTTTGGACCAATTCATGGTGAAGGGAGCCTCTAAAAACCCGTTTGGACCAATTCATGGTGGAGGGAGCCTCTAACCAGCCCAGTTTGGGCAAATTCATGGTGGAGGGAGCCTCTAAACAGCCCAGTTTGGGCAAATTCATGGTGGAGGGAGCCTCTAACCAGCCCAGTTTGGACCAATTAATGGTGGAGGGAGCCTCTAACCAGCCCAGTTTGGACCAATTAATGGTGGAGGGAGCCTCTAAACAGCCAAGTTTGGACCAATTCATGGTGGAGGGAGCCTCTAAAAACCCCAGTTTGGACCAATTCATGGTGGAGGGAGCCTCTAACCAGCCCAGTTTGGGCAAATTCATGGTGGAGGGAGCCTCTAAACAGCCCAGTTTGGGCAAATTCATGGTGGAGGGAGCCTCTAAAAAACCCAGTTTGGACCAATTCATGGTGGAGGGAGCCTCTAAACAGCCAAGTTTGGACCAATTCATGGTGGAGGGAGCCTCTAAACAGCCAAGTTTGGACCAATTCATGGTGAAGGGAGCCTCTAAAAACCCGTTTGGACCAATTCATGGTGGAGGGAGCCTCTAACCAGCCCAGTTTGGGCAAATTCATGGTGGAGGGAGCCTCTAAACAGCCCAGTTTGGGCAAATTCATGGTGGAGGGAGCCTCTAACCAGCCCAGTTTGGGCAAATTCATGGTGGAGGGAGCCTCTAAACAGCCCAGTTTGGGCAAATTCATGGTGGAGGGAGCCTCTAAACAGCCCAGTTTGGGCAAATTCATGGTGGAGGGAGCCTCTAAAAAACCCAGTTTGGACCAATTCATGGTGGAGGGAGCCTCTAAACAGCCAAGTTTGGACCAATTCATGGTGGAGGGAGCCTCTAAACAGCCAAGTTTGGACCAATTCATGGTGAAGGGAGCCTCTAAAAACCCGTTTGGACCAATTCATGGTGGAGGGAGCCTCTAACCAGCCCAGTTTGGGCAAATTCATGGTGGAGGGAGCCTCTAAACAGCCCAGTTTGGGCAAATTCATGGTGGAGGGAGCCTCTAACCAGCCCAGTTTGGACCAATTAATGGTGGAGGGAGCCTCTAACCACCCCAGTTTGGACCAATTCATGGTGGAGAGAGCCTCTAAACAGCCAAGTTTGGACCAATTCATGGTGGAGGGAGCCTCTAAAAACCCCAGTTTGGACCAATTCATGGTGGAGGGAGCCTCTAACCAGCCCAGTTTGGGCAAATTCATGGTGGAGGGAGCCTCTAAACAGCCCAGTTTGGGCAAATTCATGGTGGAGGGAGCCTCTAAAAAACCCAGTTTGGACCAATTCATGGTGGAGGGAGCCTCTAAACAGCCAAGTTTGGACCAATTCATGGTGGAGGGAGCCTCTAAACAGCCAAGTTTGGACCAATTCATGGTGAAGGGAGCCTCTAAAAACCCGTTTGGACCAATTCATGGTGGAGGGAGCCTCTAACCAGCCCAGTTTGGGCAAATTCATGGTGGAGGGAGCCTCTAAACAGCCCAGTTTGGGCAAATTCATGGTGGAGGGAGCCTCTAACCAGCCCAGTTTGGACCAATTAATGGTGGAGGGAGCCTCTAACCAGCCCAGTTTGGACCAATTAATGGTGGAGGGAGCCTCTAACCACCCCAGTTTGGACCGATTCATGGTGGAGGGAGCCTCTAACCAGCCCAGTTTGGACCAATTCATGGTGGAGGGAGCCTCTAAAAAACCCAGTTTGGACCAATTCATGGTGGAGGGAGCCTCTAAACAGCCCAGTTTGGGCAAATTCATGGTGGAGGGAGCCTCTAAACAGCCCAGTTTGGGCAAATTCATGGTGGAGGGAGCCTCTAACCAGCCCAGTTTGGACCAATTAATGGTGGAGGGAGCCTCTAACCAGCCCAGTTTGGACCAATTAATGGTGGAGGGAGCCTCTAACCACCCCAGTTTGGACCAATTCATGGTGGAGGGAGCCTCTAAACAGCCAAGTTTGGACCAATTCATGGTGGAGGGAGCCTCTAAAAACCCCAGTTTGGACCAATTCATGGTGGAGGGAGCCTCTAACCAGCCCAGTTTGGGCAAATTCATGGTGGAGGGAGCCTCTAAACAGCCCAGTTTGGGCAAATTCATGGTGGAGGGAGCCTCTAAAAAACCCAGTTTGGACCAATTCATGGTGGAGGGAGCCTCTAAACAGCCAAGTTTGGACCAATTCATGGTGGAGGGAGCCTCTAAACAGCCAAGTTTGGACCAATTCATGGTGAAGGGAGCCTCTAAAAACCCGTTTGGACCAATTCATGGTGGAGGGAGCCTCTAACCAGCCCAGTTTGGGCAAATTCATGGTGGAGGGAGCCTCTAAACAGCCCAGTTTGGGCAAATTCATGGTGGAGGGAGCCTCTAACCAGCCCAGTTTGGACCAATTAATGGTGGAGGGAGCCTCTAACCAGCCCAGTTTGGACCAATTAATGGTGGAGGGAGCCTCTAACCAGCCCAGTTTGGACTAATTAATGGTGGAGGGAGCCTCTAACCACCCCAGTTTGGACCAATTCATGGTGGAGGGAGCCTCTAACCAGCCCAGTTTGGGCAAATTCATGGTGGAGGGAGCCTCTAACCAGCCCAGTTTGGACCAATTAATGGTGGAGGGAGCCTCTAACCAGCCCAGTTTGGACCAATTAATGGTGGAGGGAGCCTCTAACCACCCCAGTTTGGACCAATTCATGGTGGAGGGAGCCTCTAAACAGCCAAGTTTGGACCAATTCATGGTGGAGGGAGCCTCTAAAAACCCCAGTTTGGACCAATTCATGGTGGAGGGAGCCTCTAACCAGCCCAGTTTGGGCAAATTCATGGTGGAGGGAGCCTCTAAACAGCCCAGTTTGGGCAAATTCATGGTGGAGGGAGCCTCTAAAAAACCCAGTTTGGACCAATTCATGGTGGAGGGAGCCTCTAAACAGCCAAGTTTGGACCAATTCATGGTGGAGGGAGCCTCTAAACAGCCAAGTTTGGACCAATTCATGGTGAAGGGAGCCTCTAAAAACCCGTTTGGACCAATTCATGGTGGAGGGAGCCTCTAACCAGCCCAGTTTGGGCAAATTCATGGTGGAGGGAGCCTCTAAACAGCCCAGTTTGGGCAAATTCATGGTGGAGGGAGCCTCTAACCAGCCCAGTTTGGACCAATTAATGGTGGAGGGAGCCTCTAACCAGCCCAGTTTGGACCAATTAATGGTGGAGGGAGCCTCTAACCAGCCCAGTTTGGACCAATTAATGGTGGAGGGAGCCTCTAACCACCCCAGTTTGGACCAATTCATGGTGGAGGGAGCCTCTAACCAGCCCAGTTTGGGCAAATTCATGGTGGAGGGAGCCTCTAACCAGCCCAGTTTGGACCAATTAATGGTGGAGGGAGCCTCTAACCAGCCCAGTTTGGACCAATTAATGGTGGAGGGAGCCTCTAACCACCCCAGTTTGGACCAATTCATGGTGGAGGGAGCCTCTAAACAGCCAAGTTTGGACCAATTCATGGTGGAGGGAGCCTCTAAAAACCCCAGTTTGGACCAATTCATGGTGGAGGGAGCCTCTAACCAGCCCAGTTTGGGCAAATTCATGGTGGAGGGAGCCTCTAAACAGCCCAGTTTGGGCAAATTCATGGTGGAGGGAGCCTCTAAAAAACCCAGTTTGGACCAATTCATGGTGGAGGGAGCCTCTAAACAGCCAAGTTTGGACCAATTCATGGTGGAGGGAGCCTCTAAACAGCCAAGTTTGGACCAATTCATGGTGAAGGGAGCCTCTAAAAACCCGTTTGGACCAATTCATGGTGGAGGGAGCCTCTAACCAGCCCAGTTTGGGCAAATTCATGGTGGAGGGAGCCTCTAAACAGCCCAGTTTGGGCAAATTCATGGTGGAGGGAGCCTCTAAAAAACCCAGTTTGGACCAATTCATGGTGGAGGGAGCCTCTAAACAGCCAAGTTTGGACCAATTCATGGTGGAGGGAGCCTCTAAACAGCCAAGTTTGGACCAATTCATGGTGAAGGGAGCCTCTAAAAACCCGTTTGGACCAATTCATGGTGGAGGGAGCCTCTAACCAGCCCAGTTTGGGCAAATTCATGGTGGAGGGAGCCTCTAAACAGCCCAGTTTGGGCAAATTCATGTTGGAGGGAGCCTCTAACCAGCCCAGTTTGGACCAATTAATGGTGGAGGGAGCCTCTAAAAAACCCAGTTTGGACCAATTCATGGTGGAGGGAGCCTCTAACCAGCCCAGTTTGGGCAAATTCATGGTGGAGGGAGCCTCTAAACAGCCCAGTTTGGGCAAATTCATGGTGGAGGGAGCCTCTAACCAGCCCAGTTTGGACCAATTAATGGTGGAGGGAGCCTCTAAAAAACCCAGTTTGGACCAATTCATGGTGGAGGGAGCCTCTAAACAGCCCAGTTTGGGCAAATTCATGGTGGAGGGAGCCTCTAAACAGCCCAGTTTGGACCAATTCATGGTGGAGGGAGCCTCTAAACAGCCCAGTTTGGGCAAATTCATGGTGGAAGGAGCCTCTAACCAGCAGAGTTGTGGGAAAGCAGGGTGGAGGGAGCCTCTTACCAGCAGAGTTGGTGGAAATCAGGGTGGAGGGAGCCTCTAACCAGCAGAGTTGGGGGAAATCATGTTGGAGGGAGCCTAGTATTAGCAGAATTGTGCAACGCTTATGGTGGATGAGTATGAGGATGCGGAGGAATTGGAGAGGTTGAGTACAGACATGGAGTTTCATGTTGGGGTGCTTTACACAGGTGGGCACAAAAATGACGGCTCTACCCAGTGGTGGTTCATTTTTATCAAAGTGAGCCGGTCGGCACTCTCAGCTGACAGACGGGTGCGCTTGTCAGTGATGATGCCACCGGCTGCACTGAACACCCTCTCAGATAGGACGCTGGCGGCAGGACAGGACAGCACCTCCAAGGCATATAGGGCAAGTTCAAGCCACAGGTCCAACTTCGACACCCAATACGTGTAGGGCGCAGAGGGGTCGGAGAGGACAGGGCTGTGGTCGGAAAGGTATTCCCGCAACATGCGCCTATACTTCTCACGCCTGGTGACACTAGGACCCTCCGTGGCGGCACTTTGGCGAGGGGGTGCCATCAAGGTGTCCCAGACCTTAGACAGTGTGCCCCTCGTTTGTGTGGACCGGTGAGAACTTGGTTGCCTACTGGAGGAACTGCCCTCCCTGCCGCCAACGTCACATGCTGGAAACATCTCCATCATATTCTGCACCAATTGCCTGTGGCAAGCATTGATGCGATTGGCCCTCCCCTCTACCGGAATAAAAGACGAGATGTTGTTTTTATACCGGGGGTCAAGGATAGCAAAGATCCAGTACTGGTTGTCCTCCATGATTTTGACAATACGCTTGTCGGTTGTAAAGCACCCCAACATGAACTCAGCCATGTCTGCCACAGTGTTAGTTGGCATGACTCCTCTGGCCCCACCGGAAAGTTCAATCTCCATTTCCTCCTCATCCTCCATGTCTACCCATCCGCGCTGCAACAATGGGACGATTCGAAGTTGCCCGGAAGCCTCCTGTATCACCATCACATCATCGGACAACTCTTCTTCCTCCTCCTCCTCCTCCTCCATTAAACGCAGTGAAGCGGACAGATGTGTGGACCTACTCTCCAGCTGTGACGGATCGGATGCTATCCCTAACTCCTCTGTGTGATCTGAGTTATCCCTGATGTCAATCAGGGATTCTCTCAGAACACACAAGAGCGGGATTGTAAGGCTCACCATCGCATCCTCAGAGCTCACCCTCCTTGTGGACTCCTCAAAGACCCGTAGGATGTCACAAAGGTCTCTCATCCATGGCCACTCATGGATGTGAAACTGAGGCAGCTGACTTTGTGGCACCCTAGGGTTTTGTAGCTGGTATTCCATCAAAGGTCTCTGCTGCTCAACCACTCTATTCAACATCTGAAACGTTGAGTTCCAGCGTGTGGGGACGTCGCACAAAAGCCGGTGTTGTGGCACATGCAGGCGTTGCTGGAGAGATTTTAAGCTAGCAGCGGCTACTGTCGACTTGCGAAAGTGGGCGCACATGCGCCGCACTTTCACCAGTAGCTCTGGAACATTGGGGTAGCTCTTTAGGAAACGTTGCACCACTAGGTTGAAGACGTGGGCCAGGCATGGAACATGTTGGAGTCCGGCAAGCTCCAGAGCTGCTACCAGGTTCCGGCCGTTATCACAAACGACCATGCCTGGGCCCAGGTGCAGCGGCTCAAACCATATTGCCGTCTCATCGAGGAGGGCATCCCTCACCTCGGAGGCAGTGTGCTGTCTGTCCCCCAAGCTGATCAGCTTCAGCACAGCCTGCTGACGTCTACCAACGCCAGTGCTGCAACGTTTCCAACTCGTAGCTGGGGTCAATCTAACAGCGGAGGAGGAGGCGGTGGCGGAGGAGGAGGCGGTGGCGGAGGAGGAGGCGGTAGAGGAGGAGGAGGAGGGGGGTGTTCTTCTCGTGTCCCTGCCAGGAATGTTAGGCGGGGAGATGAGGTACACCGGGCCAGTTTGGGAAGCAGTCCCAGCCTCAACTACATTCACCCAGTGTGCCGTCAGTGAAATGTAGCGTCCCTGTCCGCATGCACTTGTCCACGCGTCGGTGGTCAAGTGGACCTTTGTGCAAAGCGCGGAACTAAGGGCCCGCCTGATGTTGAGTGACACGTGCTGGTGCAAGGCGGGGACGGCACACCGGGAGAAGTAGTGACGGCTAGGGACGGCATAGCGAGGTGCCGCAGTTGCCATCAGGTCCAGGAAGGCGGGAGTTTCAACAAGCCGGAACGCCAACATCTCCTGGGCCAGCAGTTTAGCGATGTTGGCGTTCAAGGCTTGCGCGTGTGGGTGGTTAGCAGTGTATTTCTGCCGCCGCTCCAATGTCTGAGAGATGGTGGGTTGTTGTAAAGAAACGCCTGATGGTGCCTTTGATGGTGCAGGAGAAGGAGATAAGACAGGACCAGGGGAGGATGAGGTAGAAGTCAACAAAGTGGCGGAGGCAGATGAAGTGGTGTCCTGGCTCGTCCTCTGGAGTGCATCGCCAGCACAGTCAGCAGTGGCAGTGGCAGAGGCAGAGGCAGTGGCAGAGGCAGTGGCAGTGGCGTGAACGGCAGGCGGCCTTTGTCCTGCCGTTGCTGCCTGCCACTGATTCCAGTGCTTGGATTCCAAATGACGGCGCATTGAAGTGGTGGACAGGTTGCTCTTCTCAGAGCCCCTAATCAATTTCGAGAGGCAAATTGTGCAGACAACACTATATCTGTCCTCGGCGCATTCCTTGAAAAAACTCCACACCTTCGAGAAACGTGCCCTCGAGGTGGGAGTTTTTCGGGGCTGGGTACGAACTGGAACATCTTGGGAGATTCCGGGTGTGGCCTGGCTTCGCCTAAGCTGCTGACCTCTGCCTCTGCCTCTAGCTACCCTTTTTGGTGCTGCACCTGCCTCAACATCCACACTACTTTCCCCGCTTGACATCCCCCCTGTCCAGGTCGGGTCAGTGTCCTCATCATCCACCACTTCCTCTTCCAACTCCTGTCTCATCTCCTCCTCCCGCACAATGCGCCGGTCAACTGGATGCCCTGACGGCAACTGCGTCACATCATCGTCGATGAGGGTGGGTTGCTGGTCATCCACCACCAAATCGAACGGAGATGGAGGAGACTCTAGTGTTTGAGCATCTGGACACAGATGCTCCTCTGTTAGGTTCGTGGAATCGTGACGTGGAGAGGCAGGTTGAGGGACAATGAAAGGAGCGGAGAACAGCTCTGGGGAGCAGGGACAGTTTGGGTTATTGTTCTGTAAAGCTTCGGAATTTTGGGAGGAAGGAAGACAAGACTGTTGGGTAATAGGAGGAGAGGAGGCAGAGTCTGACTGGCTGCTGGACAATGTGCTGTAAGCGTTCTCTGACAGCCATTGCAAGACCTGTTCCTGGTTCTCGGGCCTACTAAGGTTTGTACCCTGCAGTTTAGTTAATGTGGCAAGCAACCCTGGCACTGTGGAGTGGCGCAATGCTTGCTGCCCCACAGGAGTAGGCACGGGACGCCCTGTGGCTTCACTGCTACCTTGCTCCCCAGAACCATTCCCCCGACCTCGCCCACGGCCTCGTCCACGTCCCTTTCCGGGAGCCTTGCGCATTTTGAATTCCTAGTTAGAAATTGGCACTGTATACCAGTAGTAAAAATTGTGGGTGCACGTAACCCCAATATATTCTTTGAATTCCCAGTCAGACACTGGCACTATATGGCAGTAGCAAGAAATGAGGGTATTTGTATTCCCAATATACTCTTTGAATTCCCAGTCAGACAATGGCACTGTATACCAGTAGTAAAAATTGTGGGTGCACGTAACCCCAATATATTCTTTGAATTACCAGTCAGAAACTGGCACTATATGGCAGTAGCAAGAAATGAGGGTATTTATAACCCCAATATATTCTTTGAATTCCCAGTCAGACAATGGCACTGTATACCAGTAGTAAAAATTGTGGGTGCACGTAACCCCAATATATTCTTTGAATTACCAGTCAGAAACTGGCACTATATGGCAGTAGCAAGAAATGAGGGTATTTGTATTCCCAATATACTCTTTGAATTCCCAGTCAGACAATGGCACTGTATACCAGTAGTAAAAATTGTGGGTGCACGTAACCCCAATATATTCTTTGAATTACCAGTCAGAAACTGGCACTATATGGCAGTAGCAAGAAATGAGGGTATTTATAACCCCAATATATTCTTTGAATTCCCAGTCAGACAATGGCACTGTATACCAGTAGTAAAAATTGTGGGTGCACGTAACCCCAATATATTCTTTGAATTACCAGTCAGAAACTGGCACTATATGGCAGTAGCAAGAAATGAGGGTATTTGTATTCCCAATATACTCTTTGAATTCCCAGTCAGACAATGGCACTGTATACCAGTAGTAAAAATTGTGGGTGCACGTAACCCCAATATATTCTTTGAATTACCAGTCAGAAACTGGCACTATATGGCAGTAGCAAGAAATGAGGGTATTTGTATTCCCAATATACTCTTTGAATTCCCAGTCAGACAATGGCACTGTATACCAGTAGTAAAAATTGTGGGTGCACGTAACCCCAATATATTCTTTGAATTACCAGTCAGAAACTGGCACTATATGGCAGTAGCAAGAAATGAGGGTATTTGTATTCCCAATATACTCTTTGAATTCCCAGTCAGACAATGGCACTGTATACCAGTAGTAAAAATTATGGGTGCACGTAACCCCAATATATTCTTTGAATTACCAGTCAGAAACTGGCACTATATGGCAGTAGCAAGAAATGAGGGTATTTGTATTCCCAATATACTCTTTGAATTCCCAGTCAGACAATGGCACTGTATACCAGTAGTAAAAATTGTGGGTGCACGTAACCCCAATATATTCTTTGAATTACCAGTCAGAAACTGGCACTATATGGCAGTAGCAAGAAATGAGGGTATTTATAACCCCAATATATTCTTTGAATTCCCAGTCAGACAATGGCACTGTATACCAGTAGTAAAAATTGTGGGTGCACGTAACCCCAATATATTCTTTGAATTCCCAGTCAGAAACTGGCACTATATGGCAGTAGCAAGAAATGAGGGTATTTGTATTCCCAATATACTCTTTGAATTCCCAGTCAGACAATGGCACTGTATACCAGTAGTAAAAATTGTGGGTGCACGTAACCCCAATATATTCTTTGAATTACCAGTCAGAAACTGGCACTATATGGCAGTAGCAAGAAATGAGGGTATTTGTATTCCCAATATACTCTTTGAATTCCCAGTCAGACAATGGCACTGTATACCAGTAGTAAAAATTGTGGGTGCACGTAACCCCAATATATTCTTTGAATTCCCAGTCAGACACTGGCACTATATGGCAGTAGCAAGAAATGAGGGTATTTGTATTCCCAATATATTCTTTGAATTCCCAGTCAGACAATGGCACTGTATACCAGTAGTAAAAATTGTGGGTGCACGTAACCCCAATATATTCTTTGAATTACCAGTCAGAAACTGGCACTATATGGCAGTAGCAAGAAATGAGGGTATTTGTATTCCCAATATACTCTTTGAATTCCCAGTCAGACAATGGCACTGTATACCAGTAGTAAAAATTGTGGGTGCACGTAACCCCAATATATTCTTTGAATTACCAGTCAGAAACTGGCACTATATGGCAGTAGCAAGAAATGAGGGTATTTATAACCCCAATATATTCTTTGAATTCCCAGTCAGACAATGGCACTGTATACCAGTAGTAAAAATTGTGGGTGCACGTAACCCCAATATATTCTTTGAATTCCCAGTCAGACACTGGCACTATATGGCAGTAGCAAGAAATGAGGGTATTTGTATTCCCAATATATTCTTTGAATTCCCAGTCAGACAATGGCACTGTATACCAGTAGTAAAAATTGTGGGTGCACGTAACCCCAATATATTCTTTGAATTACCAGTCAGACACTGGCACTATATGGCAGTAGCAAGAAATGAGGGTATTTGTATTCCCAATATATTCTTTGAATTCCCAGTCAGACAATGGCACTGTATACCAGTAGTAAAAATTGTGGGTGCACGTAACCCCAATATATTCTTTGAATTCCCAGTCAGACACTGGCACTATATGGCAGTAGCAAGAAATGAGGGTATTTGTATTCCCAATATATTCTTTGAATTCCCAGTCAGACAATGGCACTGTATACCAGTAGTAAAAATTGTGGGTGCACGTAACCCCAATATATTCTTTGAATTCCCAGTCAGACACTGGCACTATATGGCAGTAGCAAGAAATGAGGGTATTTGTATTCCCAATATATTCTTTGAATTCCCAGTCAGACAATGGCACTGTATACCAGTAGTAAAAATTGTGGGTGCACGTAACCCCAATATATTCTTTGAATTACCAGTCAGAAACTGGCACTATATGGCAGTAGCAAGAAATGAGGGTATTTGTATTCCCAATATATTCTTTGAATTCCCAGTCAGACAATGGCACTGTATACCAGTAGTAAAAATTGTGGGTGTATATAGCCCCAATTCTATTGCTAGGGGACTTGCAGGGTATTTCTGGGGTGAAGGTGGGGGGGCACACCGTTGGAACGGGTATCGGGGTATATATCGGGTATACGGGAATACACTGACAGTGTATTCCATTCAGGATCCTGGGAAAGCTGGGTTGCGGCGATTGAGCCCGTCAGTGCCACGTTACACTGACAAGCTTCTCCCTGGAATTTAGCTCTTACAAGAGCTGTTGGTTGTCTTCTCCTTCCTATCCTAGCCTGTCCCTGCCTACCCAGAATCTAAGCCCTAGCTAGCTGGACGGAAACCTCCGTCCTCGGTGAATTGCAAGCTCAGAATGACGCGAACCTGGGCGGCGCTGTTCTTTTAAATTAGAGGTCACATGTTTTCGGCAGCCAATGGGTTTTGCCTACTTTTTTCAACGTCACCGGTGTCGTAGTTCCTGTCCCACCTACCCTGCGCTGTTATTGGAGCAAAAAAGGCGCCAGGGAAGGTGGGAGGGGAATCGAGTAATGGCGCACTTTACCACGCGGTGTTCGATTCGATTCGAACATGCCGAACAGCCTAATATCCGATCGAACATGAGTTCGATAGAACACTGTTCGCTCATCTCTACTCTCCATCCCTAGAACGCACCTTACAGGAACTGGAGCCAGAGCTTTTGGCTATGCAGCCTCCATTCTCTGCAATTCATTAACTAGACTGATCAGAGAGACCTCATCCTTGAAGAATTTTTAAATTCAGACTCAAAACGCATCTCTTCAGAGATGGGGCACTGTGAAAAAAAAAGAACTAGAAACATATTACTGTATATACTCGAGTATAAGTCAACCCGAATATAAGCCGACCCCCCTAATTTTACCACAAAAAACGGGGAAAACTTATTGACTCGAGTATAAGCCAAGGGGGGAAAATGCATGACATTCTGTTTGTGCTCATGTTAATCCTAGCCGGCTTCAGGCCTATATGGTAATATCCCAGATGTCACGTGGTCTGGGATATTACCATATAGGACCAAAGCCTGTGGTAGTAGTAATAGCCTGTTACTGCTAGCACAGGCTTTGGGCCTGTATGACAATAGACTGCTACTGCTACCATAATGCTTTGGGCCTGTATGATAATGCCCCAGATGCCTCCCTTCCTCCTCAGCCAGGTGTCTGTAATTATTTTACCTTGTTTGGCTCTTATACCTGACTTTGTGTTACACTGCTTCATACTGAGCTCTAGGAACTGACTCTTAACTGTTTGTCTTCTGATTCTGACTCTGACATGATCTCTAGGATACCAACTGTGAAGGATACCGCCTTACCAAAGCCACTTTTCCAGACCTGCGATCACCCTTCTTCCTTATTTTCCAGTCTTGCCCCAAGAGTGTCTGGATCTTATAGGATAATACAAAATGACCTTTCTAAATGTTATATATTTATTAACCCCTAATGGATCGGCACTAGCCACTTAACATATACAGAAATACAGGGTGTCCCAAAAAAATGTATACACATTTTAGCAGCTGATAACTAAATTATTTATTCTTTATTTACAGACTGAACCCATTAAACCGAGTGATGGCATACAGACTTGACTTTGAAGAAAGGAAATTTATTCTAAAATGCTACTGGAAGTATGAAAACGCAGTAGAAGTGCAAAGACAATTTAGGAGGGAGTTTAACAAAGAACCACCTACACGAGTTATCATCACTCGAATTAGACATAAGTTTGAAGCTGATGGAACTGTTCAGGACGTCCATTAGAAGCGTTCCGGAAGACCATGTACCTCGACAAGCCCCATAAAAGTCTGTAAAGAAAGAATAAATAATTGAGTTATCAGCTGCTAAAATGTGTAAACATTTTTTTTGGGACACCCTGTATATATCAGTGGATGACAAGCAACTACAGTTACAAAGCATAATACAATTGTTAGGGAATTGCTAGGACAGCAATTCCCCCGTAGCTGTTGGACCCTGGGACGGGACACAAGAGACAGTGAGCCCTAAGCTGAAGACCCCAACTGACTCTTCCTATTGTCAGGCCCTATCCTACGTAATAGGCGACAACCACGAAGAAAGTCCCTTCCTGGATATGTGAGACACAAAATGCAGACAAGACGGACAACAACAAAGAGAGGTCAGCTAGCCAAGGGTCAGTAACAGTCGACCAATGCAGTGCCAAATCGGAGTCCAAAGAATAGTCAGTGAGGAAAGCCAAAGGTCAAGGATAAGAATGCAAGCAAAAATAAGAACAGTAAGGAGCAAGTATGCACACGGCAATAGCCAGCACTGGTGTGTATGGGAGCCAAGATAAAATAGGGGAGGAAGAACCCGCCCCTGGAGTTGACAGGAAGGCAGGCTGTCAATCACAGGCAAGACAAAATTAACCACTTAATGACAGAGGCAACAAGGGCAGAAGACGGGTGTGGTGCAAATACAATCACAGAACTAGAGCCGAGTTCACACAGTGCGACCAAAAACTTTAAGCCAAGAACCAAACTGCACCCGCCTCCTGCGCCGCAGCACGCGAGCAGAGGGTGGTGCAGGGACCCGAACAGGCAGAGATGTTACAACAATACCATAAAATAAAAAAGGATAGAAGATAGAAAAAACAAATGAATCTCTGAAGCCTATCTCTTAGGCTTCAGGGCACATACTTAATCAAAAAGAAATCCTCAGACTTCTCACATAACTTCCAGCAACAACCATGGGCTACTCACATAGTGCCCATGACAAAAAAGACCTTCCTCCCCCCAGGTGAGGCCAGATAGCTTTCCCAGTCTCCAAGAGTGATGTCATGGAAGTGGGGAAGCCTTACCCTCCATCTTGAAGCCAAATAACTATGCACAGTCATAATCCCTTATCAAATGATCATAGCGTCAAGCCAGGGATTTGATGGGTTCTCAGTGAGGTCCCCATCATGTACAGTATGCACCAAGGATGACACCCCAATCCCTTTTGGGTAATGAGTTCAGTGTCTGGACATTTCCCCTGCTCTCAACAGCACGATGTTTGGACTGAAAACATGCGTCTTGGCCTTGTGCACCTGAGGATTTCAACTATAGAATGTTTTTTCTGGGGAAATATTGTCCTAAAAACCGTATTTTCTTTTGTTTGACTTAAATACATAAGGTTTGCTTCATCTCTAACAGGCCCCCCTGGTGGGATAAAGAGATTAGCACTTTTTTGCCTCCTTGGGTCTATTTAAAATTTTTGCCTGAGCAACCCCTTTAATTCTAAGGCATCACATTGTGGAAATGCAATGCAGTACCAAACAGTGCATAAGATTTAGGTTAATCTTATTTAGAAATTGTAGGAAAAAAAGAGCTGCAGAAAACCTGCATTTTTAAAAAAAATACATGTTAATTTTAGCTGCTTGATCCGAAGAGTTTTGCCTATATATTAAAAAGGAAAAATGCAAAAAAAAACAAAACAAAACCCTATATTGTTGAATTTTGTTCAGCAGCCTTTTTTAGCTGCATTTTGCTACCTGGGGTGTTAGCCTATAAAAAGTTTTTAGTAGCACTTTAGTAACACATTAAAACAGAGACATTCCCCTTCGTTTTGTTTACATTTTTCCAGATATGAAAAAAACATGAAAAATAATACAAAAATAAAGCCCTATGTATCACCCAAAAAACACAAAAATGAATCGAATAACCAAAATGAAAAAAGGGTTACAGCACTTAAAACCACATGTACAAAAACATGTCTTGAACCAGGAAAAATAGCCCAATGCTGAAGTGGTTAAAAAGTTTTAGGACTGCTTTTGACTCACAACGAACGTATTTGGACCAAAACCTGGTAAAAAAAAAAATCAGATGAATCTAAAACAAAACGAAAATCCCGCTTTTTGCTCATCTCTAGTCATCAGTATCAAAAGCCCAGAAAAACTCTTTAAGGCTGGGGCCCCACGGATGAGAATCACCGCGATTTGGCCGCAGCGGAGACGTTGCAGGAAAAATTGTGGCGTTGTACAGTACAGGCAAAGTGGATGGGATTCATGTGAATCCCATCCCCACTTTGCAGAAAAGATCGCAGTGCGGACACGCAGCATGTCAATTATAACTACGGAAACGCCGACTGCTTTCCCGTAGATATAATCTTAAGAGAAAGTCCGCAGAGGAAAACTCTGTGAACTTTCTCTTAAAACAGCTGCGGAAAGAACCACAATGCGTTCACGCAGCAGTTCTTCCCGCAACGCGTTAGTGCTCCGGATACAGCCCGTGGGACCTTAGTCTAACATGACCCGGTGCACATAGTATGACTACATTATAGTTTGCAATTTATCTACTACTTTTACTAAAACACAAGTGAAGACTATGATGCATCCATGGTGCGCGACCACAATAAGACAAACTGGGTTATACTACGTTTCATGAGGTATGATCATGTATTGAAATTTTTACTGTAGATATATTATTTTGTGTGCACTTGGACCTAGACACAGACTTTCTACATGACTGCATAGAACCACAACTGTAACATTAGCACACAAACAATTTAGCTTTCAAAGGCTAGTTCTCAATAAAGGCAATCTGATAACATTAACTTGTCATGAGGTGTCGTAGTGATATAATTATGTTATTTAGCAGAAATATGATTGATTTATAGATAGAGATGCACTTATATTAGTCACTAGAATTACATTTGTCTCAACTTCGTTTTTCAACATTTGCATAAATGTATTAAAATAATGTCTCGCTGAAAATGATTTGCAAATGGATCAGACAAATTAAATGAATGATGAATCAAGGTTATTTTAACATCGGAGCTCTCTGCCTTCATCTGCATAGGCTTCTTACTTCTCAACGTGGTTACGTTTAATATTTATTGGGTTAAAAGTAAAATTCCACCTTTATTTTAAGGAAGACTAATGTGTGGGAACATGACATACTGGATTTGGCTATACTACTGTGAAAAATAAGTTTTTATGCAATGCGAAAATCAGAAATGCATTTATCATTGTTTGATTACTTTAAAACTCAATAAAAGAAAGGTTAAAACGAAAAAAATAAATAAAATGGGACAGAATTTCGCTTATAGCCAAGAGTAGCCAGCCGGTCCCAGCAGCTTCATATATTCCAACAGATTCCTTTTATTAAAAGAAGAGTAGGGCGTGCTGACCATAATACTGTAATGTGAATTTGGCCTTAGCCGGCCTTAAGGAGGGAATTTATAAACTTTCTGGTTTCTGGTTTTTAGGGGTGATTGTGTGGCACAAATTTGATGCAAGGTGCCAATTTGAGTAAATCTGTTCCTCAGTTTTTAAAGTAGTTTTCCAGCCAAGACCAAGAGTATATTCAGAAGAATGTAAAAGTATAAGAATGAGTATTAGGGTCAATGCACATGGAGTTTTTTGGTGCTGATTTTGATGCTGAATCCGCCTCAATATCAGCCTCCAAAAAAAGCCTCCCAATACAGTTCTATTGAGAGGCTTTTTGGGGGGCTGACTTTGAGGCGGATTCAGTGTCAAAGTCAGCACCAAAAAACTCTGTGTGCACTGACCCTTAGGAAGCCTAAGGCCTCTTTCACAAAGGCATAATTTGGTTAGTATTTTGCACCAATATTTGTAAGCCAAAAATAGGAATGAGTTCAAAATACAAAGGAAGAATGCCTCTTTCCATAAGGGTATGTTCACACGACAGAAAATGAAGAGGAATTATTCTTCATTTTCTACCACCGACATTTTCGCCGTGACGGGATGGTGATGTGGTATCCTGGTCCTGATAGGCCTGGATAAATGTGCTAATCAGGAGGGAGTCTTGAGCCATTGACCCCACGGCTGAATCAGCCACTGAATCCGCAACAAGATCGAGCAAGGACACTTCTTTTTTCTGTGTTGAAAACAATGGAAGGCCGATTTTGGGAGAAATCTGCTCTAGATTCGGGGGCGATATCTGTCCCCAAATCCATGGCAAATAGTTTTTTGTTATGTTCCACTTTCAGTTTTGGCAAATATGATTATCTTCTTCCTGTATTGTCATCTCCTTCATTATAATTGTGTGACAAGAGCTGTCTTATCAGCAGCAGCAGCAAGTGATAGGACTTTGTGTCCCCCCTGTGTAGAGACTGAGGCCATATGGTTTGAAATATAAAAGAAGGTCTGATTAATAAGATAGTGACCCCCTAAAAGAAAAATAATTTTATTCTAAAGGGGACACTATGAGACTTAAATGAAGAGAAGAATTCCATGAATTTTTGGATAGAAAGAAATTATAGGGGAATACGTATATAAAGCATATAAGGCAAATAGAAAGCAAGCAAGAAAGAACAAAAGAAAGAAGCAAGAAAGCAAGCAAGCAAAGAAAATAAAGCAAATAGAAATTCTGGAGACCTTCTTTGAATGGGTCATCAATTGGTGGGAGTCCAACATCAAGCGCTCCAACCAATCCACAACTTAGAGACCACTGCATTTGGATGAGTGCTTGGTGTTGTAGCACATACCCATTCACTAAAATGTGACTGAGCTTCAAACAGAATTATGTGAATATTGGACATCATATGGTCTGTAAAGCAACAGCGGCACTCAACAGAGTGCTGCTTCCACTTTTTTTAGGGGGTGCCGACTGACAGACCGTTAGCAATCTGATATCCCGAGGACAGGTCATCATTATTTAATCCTTTAGCCACTTTAATATAATGTCATATTTTTCACCTTGAAAATTGAGATTTTCACTATTGTAAAACATTACACTTCTTTCCATAAATTGTAGAACGTTACGTTTTTTTTGAAGCTGAGAGATACATGAATTGCAATGTACCTTTTGTGATTCACAGACCTCCTTAAGAAACGAATATTCTGATAGCATTAACTAGTCATGAAGCGCTATACCAAGTGACATAATTGTGTTACGAAGGAGAAATATTATTGATTTATAGAGTTATTGATGTAACTAAGACTGTCCCACTACATTACATTTGTCTAATATTCCTTTTGCAGTATTTGCATAAATGCATTACCAGAAGAGTTCAGTAAAGTGATTTACAAATGGACCATACAAAATAGATTCATTATTAATCAAGGTTACATCAAAGACATTGCTGGTAAACTTTTCTCTTATACCTGCAATGTTACCGTTATTAAAATATTACGTAGTACTCTTGTGGTGTATTTTATTATTTTTACAGGATCTGATTAGATAATGTTCTACCTCATACAATTTATTTTTTTTCACTATGTTGCAGGTATAGGAATTTACAATACAAATATAAAACATATTTCAAAATATATATATAAAATATCAAAAAAATTCATAAAATGTTAGGGCTAAACAGAATTATTTTTAACACACAGTACTGTAGTTCTGTATCTATTCATATCACTGGTCAGGCCGCACATATAAAAAGTATATAGCAAGTGCAGAGGAAGGCGAACCAGCTAAGGGGTCGGCCACTTTCATGAAACTTTAACCTCTTCCCACTCTGCACTGTATTATTATGTTGCGCTGACTTACGTACCATTACACCTGCAATATGATTTCCAGGTCACAGCTGAGACTTGGGACTAGCGGAAAATACTCCAACTCCAAAAGTTTAACCCCTCTCATGCCGAGACCCTCTGTGAGGGAGGCCTCCTGGCTGCCTATCCCTGTAACACTTAGGGAGCCTATGTGCGATGTACTGCAATACAGTGTACTGCAGTTCATTGCACTGGGGAATCAGCAGGTCCCAGGTTCAAGTTAAAAATAAAGTATAAAGAATAAACAAATAATATAAAGTTTTGTTTTTTTTAAAAAAAAAAAAAAACTTTTCACTTAAAAAAACCCACATAATATAAATAAAATAAAATTAATAAAAATGTTTGACATAGCCATGTGCATATATGTCATAAAAAAATAAAAAAAATAATACCTAAATGCACAACTTCCCCCCTTAAAGAAAGCAATAAAAAAAATTATCAAAAAGTCATACATAACAAAAACTGGTACCAATAAAAACTACTACCCCAGGAAACTCTTTCATTGTCAAAAAATATTATGTTTTATTACTAAATGCAGAAAAACCTAATAAAACCAATATAAACATACCCACCGGATAAAGCTACCATGTCATTTTTATTGCAGAGTAAATACTGTAGTAATAAAATATAAAAAAGATTATTATATAATTGTGTATTTTTTCACATGGGTCCCCCAAAAACATTAATAAAAACTAATTAGAATATATGTATCTCAAAATGGTGCAAAATGAAAATGCGGTCCATCATGCAAAAAATAAGCCCTTACATAACTATATCAACAGAAAAAGTTTAGGATTTTGGATGGTGGAGAAGGAAACTATATAAAAAAAAAAAATCACTGAGCATTAACATACATACTACCCTGTGTCAGTAAGGGGTTAAGGATTGTGCTGTAAACAACATATACTAGCCCGACTACTAATAGTCCCAGGTTGTCTACAGTGAATACAGATGTAGTGCTGTTTACTATTGACTGTCAGTGTAATAGCAGTGAAGCAGCATCAAGACATAGCCCATTATAGAGGGTCATGTGACCTGCTCCTCCAGCAGCGGCCCCATAAGTGTAGATGCTCTGTGCTTGTGCTAAATTCTCTAGACATCCAGAGTGTTAGCCTATAGGGCCACTGATGGATAAACAGGGTCACATAACCCACACACACACACACACACACACACACACACACACACACACACACACACACACGACTCATTATGAGACACAACAGTAAGCAGTATCACAGTTGTGTCTACAGTAGGCAACCTAAGCAGCACAAACACGTTATTCAGTTTGGAAAAAAAGGGGGCCACCTAACTAAACTGTACAAATATACAAATGGGCAGTACAGAGATGATTTCCAACTATCACTTTACACCTAGGCCTGTAACAATGACAAGGGGACTTCCACTATGTCTAAAGTAAAGACCATTTTACCATGTCTTTCATGAGGTTGTGGGAACTAGATATGGAGTCAGGAAGGAATTTTCCCTTAATATGGGGAAATTCCAAATTGCCTCAAGGAAGGGGTTTGTTAGGATTATAAGTTAGACTCCATGGACATACTGTGTGTCTTTATTCAACCTTATCAACTATGTAATAGCAGTGGAGTTCACTTTCTGACTTCTGCTCCCTTTATGGTTGGACTAAGTAGAACACAAGTGTCGACTAACTGAAGGCAATCCTAATGGATGAACTAGTGGAGATTGAAGGACTGGTAGCAATCCCAAAGGACAAACTCATTTTTCAGGGTGTGGCTCAGCCTTTGTTGTGTTGATCATTTGGTTATAAATCATCTCTTAAGATTGTGCAGGATGGGTTAGAGAAGGAATGGAATACAAGCTACCAGACAATGAGTGGACTGATGTGCGAGTGGCATCAGCAAAGGACTGTAGTATAAAAGACAGCAACTATAGGAGCCAAACAAAGCAAATATATCAAATACTGTATATATACTGTAAATCTAAATTAATAATTGAAAAATAGTTTAAAAGGCGCCCATATACTTTAAGATGATGGCAGACAGTCCCAAGATATTGTCTAGCTAATGTATTATATGTTCAGAGCTCCCTACTCATACACAAAGATTAGCATTAATAGTAAATGACAATGTCTTAGAAACCAATTAGTTAGGTTTACTAGTATTCTCAAAGGATGAATGTCTCTATCAAAAATCTTAATTTTCTTGAAAATCTCAAAAAGTAGAGGGGTTACCATTTAAGTGTTACAATAATCCATCCTGCAATTATAACAATACTAAGAAATAATAATAATAATAATAATAATAATAATAATAATAATAATAATATATAAATAGTTTTAAATGCCGATTCTCCTTTTTGAGGAAAGTGATACTATAGCTCAGAGCTTTGATAGCTGAGGACTTTGACATGTACACATCACATTCAATTTTGTGGAGCAACACCTTGACCACACTGGCCCCCTATTACCAAAAAACAGTATTAAACCATCATTTATGAGACCAGATAAATTATTATGCATAATATACGTCTGGAAATGTTGGAATTAAAAAAAAAACCCTTACAGAATATTTTGGGTTGACTTTCCTATTAATCACGACAGAAACAAGAAAGCCTAACAGACACGATAATGAAATGGCAACCATAAGGTCCCATACTCGTCTCTCCAAGTTCCTGTTTATATTTTTATGTCAAATAATAAGTTCATCGTCGCACGGCGTTCTATATTTGACGGCGTAGAAAGCGCTAAGCAGGTAAAAGAAAATGTGCAATTAAAAACTGTAAATGGTAAAATGTAAATGCAAAGCCTATTAAGCTGCTCTGGCGTGAAGGAAACCGGAATCTTGTGAAAAGTCACATATTTGAAGTTCTATGGTCCTTTTAGATTAATATGTTGCAGCTCAATGAGACACTATGAAAAAGAATAGAACATAATAATACTTTTTTTTTTCATAAACATTTCCCTGCCACTTGAAAAGTTCGCAACTAAACAATTTAAATACGGTAGCCGACTTTTTAAATATTTCATTCTTTGAAAGCAATTAAGAATACAAAGCAGATGGTCCAGCATTGTAGATTTCCCTTTTCATATTGCTTAAGCACTAGAGATCAATAAGTCTAATATAAACAGATGATTTCCATAGCAGGGTTTATAATTAGCTGGCACTGAATGTGTTCAAACTCTAAAATAATTAGCAGAAGCATGTGGCACACCATTAAAACCTTGTGGCTTGTCCGCATTTACATTTATAATTATTAAAGTTAATTATGATACTTGTGGTAGGATTCCAAGATGTTCGCAAACTTACTTTACTGTATTTAATTTCCAGAATATTAATTTTGAATTTCATTGTTATTATTGTGACCATAAAAATAATGTAAACAAGACATTAAATTATTCTAATTAATATATATGGATTCTGCATGGCACAAAACCGCACAGCCAAAACTGAAAAACTACCGTGTTCTCCGTACACTATTGGGCCTCAGCAATTAACAGGTGATGTTCAGAAATCCACACCTATGATTTATTACTATAGAGTGAGGGTGACTTTTGCTATAGGTAATATTGCAAATCCAATTATGATACCCCACAATGATAACAGGAATGGAAAATGAGTGTATGTACCAATGCCAACTATATACTAAGAACTAATGATTATGACTATGAAGTCTTCCTTCTTTCTCTTCCGTTTTTCCTTAGCTGCTATGGACTCCTAGTATATCTTCTCTTCTCAGCTTATGTGTGTCTACGTCTGTAATATATTACTGTGTATTATCCTGTATCTGTATTACTATGCTGCTGTAACATACTGAAATCTCCCCACTGTGGGACTATTAAAGGATTATCTTATCTTATACAAGCACACACATAGTCACAAAATGCATACTGCACTGTGACCGCTCAGCTCAGTGAATACTGATGAAGATACCAAGATCCTTCATCTAATTAAAGTTTTATTCTATTTATTTCTAACAAGGTATGTTTCAGGTCTCAAATCCAAGACCTCCTGTGTGGGAGGTAGGAACCCTAACAAGTCAACCATTCTTAATGATATGAATCAAAACCCATCTGACTAAATACCTCAATCGTATTTTTCTTTACATGTATAATGTACAGGTATATAGAGATAAATACAGTCACTGTGATAAATCTGGCACATTTTTAGACTATATGTCTAACTTTACATGTGCAGGTATATAGAGATAAATACAGTCACTGTGATAAATCTGGCACATTTTTAGACTATATGTCTAATTATACAGTGTCTTACTATTAGTAAATCTGGGCCATGGTCAAAGAAATTCTCTTTGAGAATTGTTGAGTCTGAGGCTCAACAGTGAAAGGCTCTCTCAGGTTCTGGGGTGGAAATAGAAAGCAGGGTGCTCCCATGCAAGAACATTTATGGGCCCCTTGTTTTCCAATATCTCAGTATAGAGCATTCACTTTATGTCTAACAATCCACCAGTAATCATTAGCCATTTAGTTAATTTCCGTATACATTTACTCACAATCCAATAGACAGTGTATAGCTGCTGTATAAAACCCCTCTGTGATCCCTGAATTTAAAAAATGGCCCCAGTTTGCCTCCTGCATAAACATTGTATGTCCTGGTTAAGAATGTTCCCCACTATGCCCTCATTGTGCCCTATGAATAAATGTACGCTGCTTCACATTGTCTAAACACCTGGCCACCCAGCATAGAATACTCACCACTCAACATTGCAATTTGTGGCCAGTCTCTTGAAGAACAATGCAAGCAATGTGGTGACTTCATTATGTTGCCTGCATCGCAGAGGTGTCAAGTGGTGGTACAAGCTACCGAGTAAAGCTCTATGCAGTTAGTAATGCAGGCACTGCAACTGGTTCCATTGTATTTGAGTTTCAAGTCTTATACGCCACAAGAATCTAATTAATTAAAAATTACCCCAAAGTTCAGTTTCAGAGAATCCAAAATGTTTGCCATTCGTTTCGTGCAATCGCATGCAAATGGTGGCAGTCATTTTACATATCAGAAGAAGATACAGAAGAAGGATCAAGTGACCTCAAATGGCAGCCTGGTAAGCTTCCCCATAATGTCTTGTACCCAGTGATGCAGTATTATACTGCATGGGAGAGTCACTGACTGTCTCTGATGACTGATGATGTCGGAGGCACTGAGGCGTGAATGAATCACACCAATATAAGTTGCTGTCACTTTAACATTATTAATGCTATCCTGGCGTTTAAGAGCTTGACACGTGTTGGATACAGTTCTATATGTTGTATATGACACCTCAGGATCAGGGCACTTTTGACATGGACCGAATTTATTTGGAAAGAATAACCAATTCAATCGAGTTGTGCTCAAAAATTTTGGGGGAGATTCACACTTCAATCTTATCTATTTAACAATAATTCTTTTTTTTTTTTTTTCTTTTTTAAATGTAGGTTGTGAACCCCATATAGGACTCACAATGTATATTTCTTTTTCCCTATCAGTATGTCTTTGGAGTATGGGAGGAAATCCATGGAAACACAGGGAGAACATGCAAACTCCTTGCAGATGTTGTTCTAGGCAGGATTTGAACCCAGGACTCCAGCACTGCAAGGCTGTAGAGCCACCATGTTGCCTCCCTATGTGACAATAACTCTGTACAGTTTCTTACCCTGATCCGTATGTCAAACTGCTCTAGTTAGCTGTGCTTTCTCATGGTCTGCGGCTCCATCCACTTGTACAGCAGGGACTCTGGACCTTTGTTCTACTGATCAGGATAGGTGTCACTATCATAGGTGGATAGGTGATCAATGTCATTTATTGAAAAAACCTTTAAAGTGACAAAATTCATTCTTTCCTCAAAGTGTCATCAAGTCAATCATCTGCTCAAGGTTGTATCTCTATAGCACTTTTAATATTTGAGTAGGTGGGTCAAACACCATGTATCTGGAGATGCAGTTTACGCCCTGTTCATGCTTAAACACTGGTGTCAGACTGGGGTGACTTAGGGCCCACCAGTAAAATTCATTCTAGGGATCCACTGTACCTGACCTTCGCTTTCAAATTTCTAAAACTTGTTTGCTGTCTAGTTCTTGCTTCAGACTGTTTCAAGGCAAGATTTTTAAAAAATCTACCCAGTTTAACATATGAATGCATAGGCTGGTTGAAATGCTGTTCTGTATGTAGTAAAGTGGCCATAATGTGTTGTGCACTGCTAGTGCAGAGGGTGAGGGGCAAGGGGACCACCATGGTTCAGGGGTCGATTTGTTCCCCTGTTATTTGTCCGAGCCTGATATATACTTTATTTCCAATCATTCATCGAAGGTAAATATCAATTAATCCACCTCACCCCCCGATCCTCATCGGCTGCTCCCCTCTGCCAGTCCCTCCACTGGCTACCTGTAGCCCAGCAAATTGAGTTCAAGCTATTAACGTTAACATACAAAGCCATCCACAACCTGTCCCCTCCATATATCTCTGAACTAATCTCCCGCTACCTGCCCACATGTGACCTCAGATCCTCCAATGACCTCCTACTCTGCTCTTCTCTCATCCGCTCCTCACACAACCGCCTCCAAGATTTCTCCTGTATCCCCCATACTCTGGAACTCCTTACCAAGACACATAAGACTGACCCCCACAATCACAGGATTCAAGAAGGCCCTGAAGACTCACCTATTCAGGAAGGCCTACAACTTCCAATAACACTATCACCTCACTGCCATCTGTACAGTTTCCCCCCTCTCCTTCTGTCTCTATGGCCCCTTCCCTCATAGATTGTAAGCCCTCGCGGGCAGGGCCCTCTACCCCACTGTGCCAGCCGGTCATTGTTAGTATTATATCTACCTGTATATTCTGTGTACTGTATGTAACCCCCAAATGTAAAGCACCATGGAATTAATGGTGCTATATAAATAAATAATAATAATAATAATTAATGAGGCGCCACGAAATGATCTAGCATGAAGACCTATAAAATAATGATATTATACATGCAGTATAAGAAATATCGAAGTAATAGTTGTATACTGGCCAGTAAGTTAAATAAACGGTTGCAGCATACTTTAACATGACTGCTTTCAATGGCTTATGTTGTGCTAAACCACACTGCAGCAAGTTATCAGATTCAAGTTAAAGATGGCTATATCTGTATACATTGTATTTTACTCCTACATGTAGAATGCTTTTGTAAGGAATTCTATTGTCTTTCAGAATGTCTCTCAGCCTCATGTGAACAAAGGAAACACCTAAGCAGCGGCTTTAATGCAGCAATCTCAGGTACTCTGAATCAGACCACTCATACAACAAACAATCTCTGCATGAAAACAAGAACTTACTGATTTAACCTCTCAATCTCGAGAACTGCCGGTGACAAACTCATCTACAAAGTCAGTCCATTAGGATAGACAGCGCTTAGTGTTTGCTTTGTAGCATATACAGTCAGCACTTATGATGATGCTTCTTAAAGACATGAAAGTTGCATCTTAAAAGCTTGAACAAATACAGCACTAAGACTCACAATTAGGTATATGAGGAAATGGAAATGATTATAAAAGAGATGAGTGGAAACTTGAGTTCTCTGTTCGGTTAAATATATGTGATAAATAAAATAATTGGGTAACAGTATGCAAAAAATAACACCTATGAGATAAAGTATAAAACAAAATGTACACATACTATCCGCAGAACATGCAAAGGGGGTCTAAGGCTACACAAAAGGGACTTATCGGTTCTTTAGAAATCAATGACATATCCTAACTGATGCCATAGATCATTGATATCAGATCAGCAGGGATCCCATGGATTTAAGCCAGTTACTATGGTAGTTATACAGCATGGTGGATTATATATCAATGTAAACAGTGAAAAGGCGTAACAGGTGACCACAGCAGTGCCAAGAATCCGAACCCACAGATCAGATGTTATCCTAAAAATAGGGTAAAAAAAGTTGCACACCTTCGCCCCAACATTCACATCTGTGTCTGCGTCTGTCTGGCGCAAAGGACTTCTCAAGTCACAGGTGAAGGAGTCCTGCAAGTCTAGGAGAAGAAAATAATTCATAGAGAGTCAATCAAGTCTCCTAGTCCGACGAGTGACCAGAAGAATGGACTGAACAATGCTGATGGGAATTCCCCCTAATCCTATTAATATTATTAATGTGAAAGTTTGTGAGTTTGGATGTTTGTGGGTTTGTGTGTTCGGATGTTTGTTAGTCAATCACGCAAAACCCGCTTGACCGATTTGGCTGAAATTTTCCACAAACATAGTTAATACACCCCATTGAGCAATAGGCTACTTTTCGTCACAATAGCGCACATACGTTTTTCCCAGGACCCCCACAAACCCCAAACTCACATCACTATCTCTGCAATCTCACACACTTTGGACCCCGATCTGGCTGAAATTTTCCACAAACATAGTCCCTACACTCGATTGCGCAATAGGCCACTTTTCGTCACAATAGCGCACATAGGTTTTTCCCAGGACCCTTTGGATGTTCAGATGTTTGGCGGTCAATCACGCAAAAACCGCTGCACCGATTTGGCTGAAATTTTCCACAAACATAGTCCCTACACTCGATTGCGCAATAGGCTACTTTTCGTCACAATAGCGCACATACGTTTTTCCCAGGACCCTTTGGATGTTCGGATCTTTGGCGGTCAATCACGCAAAAACCGCTCCACCGATTTGGCTGAAATTTTCCACAAACATAGTCCCTACACTCGATTGCGCAATAGGCTACTTTTCGTCACAATAGCGCACATACGTTTTTCCCAGGACCCCCACAAAACCCAAACTCACATCACTATCTCTGCAATCTCACACACTTTGGACCATAGCAAGCCACAAAATTCATATTACCCCCTACAGCAGAGGTCAGCAACCCCTGGCACACATGCCAAGAGTGGCACTCCTGCCATATTTCACTGGCATGCCAGCAGCACAGGACCTGCAAGAGTTAAATAAAGTCTCTGCTAGAGCTGAGGCATAAGGACACTCCCCTTTGCGAGATGTGCAGGAAACCCAGGGGGTGGAGCTTAATCGCTCAAGTCTCTGCCTGCTATAGTGATCGCTCCTGCCGAAGCTGCTAGCAAACTGAAAGTAAGAAACACACAGCTCCCTTCCTTTACTTCCTATTCTCATTAATGTCAGGCATGGGGTTATTAGTTTAGTGTTAGTAACTCCATGTACCTCACATTAATAGGAATAAATCCCATCATGTCCCTCATATTAACCCCTGTGTGCCCCATATAAAGGTTACTAATATGTGAGACACATGGAGGGACTAATAAAAGACCTCAGTAATGAAGATACTTAATTATTACCTCCAAGTCTCTCACATATCAGTAACTAGAGATGAGCGAGTACTGTTGGGATCAGCCAATCCGAACAGCACGCTCCATAGAAATGAATGGATGCACCTGGTACTTCTGCTTGGACGTAGCCAGCGCGCTTAACCCCCCGCATGCTGGCTACGTCCATTCATTTCTATGCGAGCGTGCTGTTCGGATCGGCTGATCCCAACAGTACTCGCTCATCTCTATCAGTAACTCTTACACAGGGGTTAATGTGAGGGACATGATGGGGTTAATTGCTATTAATAAGAGGCGCATGGAGTTACTAAACTGTCATGCACAGGGCCAGACTTTATGTTGCTTACTCAAGAGTATCCTGTGCCCAAAACTTACATGTACTGGCGGAAAATAACAAATCATACAATGTCGTATATCGAAGTATATTAACCTGAAATACCTCTGTCCCTAAGTCACTATGTACAGTTTATACCAACACCGTATAGCGGCTGAAATACAAATTACATTCAACACAAAAGTCTCATGTGCTCTCAGAATTACAGCAACAACAAGATACACAGTTACATTTTATATCCCATCCCTTATACACAGTACGAAAACCTTACCCGCGCCTGTATATACCCACTTCTACAATCACCGCAGACGAAGTCGCGGGTACCAGCTAGTTCTCCATATATTTCAGTCTCTTGTTCCAATTCCTTAGTCTTCCTAGTACAGTGTTATTTTCTTCCAGTGTATTGTTCTTCCTTCTGTCTTCTTTTGCTTTGTTGCTCTACTTGTTTCCATTTCCCCTATAGGAACCTGTTGCTAATCTAAGTTCCTGAGCTCAGGTTTTTTAGTTTGGTTCTTCTGTCTCAGGCCCCACAGGTACTAATGAAGGACCTTAATTATGAAGATACCTAATTATTACCTCCATATGTCCCACATATCAGTAATTCTTATGTGAGGCACACGGGGTTAATGTGAGGGACATGATGGGGTTAACTGCTGTTACTATGATCCCCATGGAGTTACTAAGCTGCAATGCACATGACCAGACTTTTTATCTGCAATGGTGGATTTCCCCCTTTCGGCTTATACTCGAGTCAATAAGTTTTCCCAGTTTTGTGTGGTAAAATTAGGGGTCTCGGCTTATATTCGGGTCGGCTTATACTCAAATATATATGGTAATTAACATGCTGTGATTTCCAAAACCGCACCGGTTTTAGAAATCGCAGTGTGTCCGCACTGCAAATTTTAACACAAAATCGGCATGGGATTCGCATGCATCCCATCCACTTTGCTGTTACTGTATAGTGCCGCCATTTTTCCCACAGTGTTTCCGCTGTGGGCGGATCTCGGCATTTCCGGCCCATGGGGCCGCGGCCTTAGATTCCATGGTTAATCCTTCACCTCATTTAACAACCAATCTATTTTTGACCTTAAGTGAAACGGGAGTCTAAGTTAAATGGGAGTCTATCACCTCTCCAAAGCATATTTAACTGACACCAACACATTACAGTGATAAACAATATACATTTGTGATATATGTCACTTTTGTAGATTTTCAGAAAAAAAGTTTTCAAATTTTATGCAAATTAGGCAATTGGTGCACTGGGGGCGGGCCTTCATCTTTGGAAACACTACACTTACTACTGAAATAGGATGGGTGATGTCAAATCAGATCAAGGGTCAACTATCATTGCATAGGGTGGGGCAGGCAGAAAATGGTGGATATTTAAGTGGCAAGAACAGTGCTCAGGAGAGCAGAAGGTCCGCCCCCAGTGCACCAACTGTCTCATTTGCAGGTTAGTTCAAATTGACATGCATAACAAAGATATTTTGTTTATCACTATAATGTGCCCTGTAACATGGTGGGAAAGGGGGTATTCAAACACAACCGCCCCCCTCCCCCAGAAATTACGCAATTGTTCTTTGCACTTTTTTTAAATTCTTTTTTTCTGTAGTAAATGTTAATTTTATTCTTAAAGTCCATATCCATTCAGCAATGCCATATATGTAAAGCTTAATTCACTTACTTAAAAACATACAGCGAGTGTCACTAAATTCTAAGAGTGCTGGAGAAGATTTCTTTTCTTTTAGAAAAGTGCCAAGAGCGACACAATACACCACATGCTACTATTTAAATTCACAAGTGACATTACAAAGTCGTACACCACTGGTTTGCAACTTGTTTATGCAAACATGATACAAAATAATAATAATGGATCCCCCCCCCCCCCCAGTATTTTATAGTATTAATATATTTTATAATGCTCATATATTTTTATAATATGTTTTATAGGAGGGTTTGTATTTGTAAGATTCATCTTAGTTCTTATTTTTACCATTTTAATATACATATGATTTATTTTATCATTTTAATACATTTGTAAATGCATATTCCTATCTTGGCATATCCACATTCATATCATATTGGTGTTCGCCATGTGAAATAAATGCCATGTTAGCTTCTATTCTGTGATTTTGTGGGTATGATTACACCAATCCAAAGTTTTTATGGTATTTTTTTGTTTTTGTGTTACTACTTTGCACAATTTTTTTTTTTTACATATTGTGTAGCAAATTTTCATAATGGTAATAAGATTTGTTGTGGATATTTTTAGCCATTAAAGAAAGTAGACAACTTTTTCTTTAATTTGACATTCCCCTACATTATCAAATAAGCAAAGGAAGAGATTTGTTTTATGTGACTTCATAAATTGTTTCATTAAAATAAATCTGTGATGCATCTGAACAAACAGTGTCCTCATAACTCTGCATGACCTCAGTTATAGAAGCTTTTGCTTGAATTGCCATAGGTATTGTAATGGGCTCCCTTATGGCTCATTCACTCTGTTTTCGAAGTTGAGTTTTTTGACTAAAAAATCCCAAACTCTGTTAGACTGTCTGGAGCACCAGGGGCACATTATAGTCTACCATGGGTCCTGGGCTCTATGAAGATTCTGGGACTCAACAGTCTAAAGTTTCTAAGATAATCTGACACTTACTGCCTAGATACATGGGAAGAATATGAAAATCTGTCTCCCAAGATGTAAACAGGGAGACCGTGCCTCTGTTATGCTGCCCTCTATAGCAAGCACCCTGAACAACATGCCCGACTTCCCAGAAGTCTTCACTGCATAATGCGAGGTTATAACTAAATCAATTTCTCAGCTACGGACGGCACCATTTCTGTCTCTTTGGACGTCATCAGCGCAGCGTAGAGAGAATTGATTTGGTTTAAGTGAGAGGCTGAGAGACCAGATTATGGGGATAACGTCTATCCTTAGTGAGAGACCACCTTCTCAGGTGTGTGAAGACTTATACAGCCATAGTTGCTCCACTGCAAGGGAACATCTCCCTGTTTACATCTTGGGAGACAGATTTGCATATTCTTCCCATGTTCCCTTGCAGTGGAGCAACTATGGCTGTATAAGTCTCCACTTATAAGGATAGACGTTATCCCCATAATCTGCCTAGATACAGCAAGAGAACCAAGCTTACTGCATAGAAATGACATCACCAACCAAGTTTATTGCATAGATATGATGTCATAACTGCTGTTTATATATGGTATAAAAATCAAGCTTACTACATAGACATGTTACAAAAACCTAGCTCACTTCATAGCTATGATACTGGCATTGTACTTCCTGCTTAAATACGATACCAGAAACAAAGTTACTACCGTATTTTTCGGACTATAAGACGCACTGGACTATAAGACTTTTAAGACTTATAAGGACTTACAAGACTATAAGGTTTTAGAGGAGGAAAATAGGGAAAAAATATTTTGAAGCAAAGACTGGTAAAATATTTAATATATGGGAGTTGTAGTTTTGAAACAGCTGCAAGGCCACATTGACAGGTGACCCTGCAGCTGTACGGGGATGTATAGGGCGTTTTTTTTTGCGGGGCCAGATGTACTTTTTAGTTATACCATTTTGGGGAATGTCTATTTCTTAGATCACCTTGTATTGAAAAAAAAACAGGAGGTGATTTAGAACTTTTATTTATTTTATATTTTTATTATATATTTTTAAAGCTTTTTTTTTTTTTTTTTTTTTTTTTACTACTTTATTCCCCCCCGGGGGCTTGAACCTGCAGTCACTTGATTGCAAGTCCCATAGACGGCAATACAACATTCTGTCTATTAGTATTACGGCTGGTCATAGAGACCAGCCGCAATACTAATATAGCCGTGACAGGCCGGGGAGCCTCATTAGGCTCCCGGCTGTCACCCGAACAGGTCGGCTCCTGCGATATCGCCGCGCAGGAGCCGGCCTGCAACGTCACAGGTACGGGGCCGGTGGGGACTGGCCCCGGGGGAGAAGAGGCCACCGATACTGACCCGGCATCCGCTGTACTAGAGAGGCGGATGCCGGGGAGGGATAGACTCCATCACATGTGCCGGGGCCTGAGACATCGCTGCGCTCCTCTGCCCTGCATGAAGCCAGCGGCGGGGGGACGGAGAAGCGGAATAGCATCACTCCTCCCGCTGCTGGCTTCATGCAGGGCAGAGGAGCGCAGCGATGTCTCAGGCCCCGGCGTCTATCACTTGCCGGCTTCCGCCTCTCTATTACGGCGGATGCCAGGCGCCACATTCGGCCTATAAGACGCACCCTTCTTTTCCCCAAAAATTTTGGGGAAAAAAAGTGCGTCTTATAGTCCGAAAAATGCGGTATATAGATACAATACTAAAATTAAGCTCATAATATAGATACTATAATAGAACCAAACTTATTGTAGATAATGTACAGAAATCGAGCTTTCTACATAGATACATCAATACTACCAATATTACTACATAGGTGTAATAGGTATTGCATAGATCTAGTATGAGAACCAGTGTCAATGGTAACTAAATACCTAGATACAACACAAAAAACAAGTTTACTCCATAAAGTAGGCCCGATACAAGAAACAAGTTTACTAAATAGCTACAGTACAAGAACGAATGTATTATAACAGAACCAAGCTTACCATAAAGAAATGTACAAGATACAATGTTTAATATATATATGTATATTGTGCAGTATCCATATATGCAGGTTAAAAATGTTACTATGCAATACCCATATACAGTATTTATGGTATGTGAAGTGGTAATGTTTATTGCCTGTATATTCAAGTTCAGACAGTGGTACTGTGTATATATGACAGAGAAGTGGTGTTTTGCATTGCTCATATACACAGTATAAAAGGTGGAACTGTGCAATACTCATAGATAAATAAGAACTGAGATATCTGTAATGGTCCTTCAACAGCCCCTGCATATTTCTATGTCAGAAGCCAATGCATATGTATGCAGGGCCACCTAAAAGTTGGTAGGTCGTTCGGATGCCATGGGCCCCAAGGAGGCTCAGGCACCAGAAGTCTACCCAAATTATCCATATTATAATCACCCATTCTAGGGCTTAACTGACCACTAGTAGGTGGTCCCAAAACATAACTTCTTCTCACCGGCACATTCAAGATCAAGATAAATTTGTATGAAGCGATGGAGTACCTGTTGGGCATGAGCACAAATGTTCCATACAGCTATATGCTGGTTACAGAAACAATCTAATGAGAGCACAACTGTTTGCTCCAGTCCAGCTCTCCCAAATGTCAACCAGTGATTCGATTTGCTTTGTCTGCTGTCTGGCCTCACTGCAGACTCAATTTTAAGCTGTTAAAAATCAGTATCTGTAAACCCTTCTCTTTTGACGTAATCAGAACAATAGACCAACTACACTGGTTTATATTTGAAAACATTGAACTGAAGTTTCTACTGTTTAGCCTGTCTTTCTAGTATAATTAAAGGGGTTGTCCAGGCAAAAATGGACAACCCTTTGAACTTATAAAGCCACAGCCTTTGAATAAATAAAAAAATGTATACTCACTTGCCCCCAATGCTCCGGAGTCCTCCCGGCTTTTCCCAGTACTTCTGCTCCGGCAGCTACTCCCAGGTCTCTTCCTGAGTTCCGCTGAAGCTGCTGATTGGTCTCAGCGTCATGTGACCACTGAGACCTATCAGCAGCCTCAGCAGGCATCAGGAAGAGGACCTGTGATGTCACAGGTAGTGACATCGCAGACCCTTTGCTGATTGGCTTCAGTGGTCACAATCAGCGGAGCAGCCACCAAAACCACAATTACATTATTATAGTGGATGCCTACCAGATTATTTGCTTTAGAGCCATTACTGCCCTCTAACCTGCGCTGGTGTTGTGTATAAGGAAATATTTTCCAAGATGTAAAGGATGTGTTTGAATCAATCATATCACTGTGCGGTGGTGTCATGGATATTTATTCCTACAAAATAATGGTTTCCTGACATGACCGATAATGATCGCTTTAACATTTCCTTTTTTAAGTTTACAGCACTTTATAGTTTTGATCTGAAAAAACTAAAGTTTCCAGATTAAATTAAGACACCAAGTGTAGTAGCCGAACCTGAAATCCAAAGGCAAGATCAAGGTTTGCAATGAATTCCAAAGACGGCTTTGAAATTTGACACTAAAAAGATCTGACATTCTTCTATCTGAAAGCATTGGAAAACCTGTTTGTACAGAGAAAGCTTGACTGGCCTTATGCCAAAACAAGAAACCGGACAACGTTAAGAACCAACAGCCGGCGGAAGATGTTAAAAAAAAAGACGCAGGAAAGATAATGAACACAAGGCAGTCAGCGTTTACTTCATTTACTTACCGGGCATTTATTAGCCTGAGTTAATTCATGCAATTTAATATATTATTACGTGATAAAAACCTTTTACTGATATAGCAGAGCTGAAATTGTCAGCTAAAGGAATTGTCTGCTCTGGAATATTATCAAATATCTTACTACGGAATTCTAAGTTATTAAACATGTCCTTATCTATCAGGAAGGTGGAGAGTAGAGAAAAGGAGAGGAGGAAAGCAACTGCACAAAGATTCTCTAATTCTGATAGACTCATTGTGTGTAAGAATTATATTGGAAACCAATTGGCATCAGTGTACTATGTAATGCTTCTATTTTCCCAGTGGTGGAGCTGTAGGAGACCCGAACATTTGCTGCCAGGTACCCAGAAAAACAAACCGCTACCATATGCATGTCATGGAACCAGGGCCACTTCTCACTTGTCTGTTGCAGTCCTTAGTTTTATCCAGGTGTCCTCCATCATGAAAGACCCAAACTGCAAAATGAGTGGAAAAAACACCATAAAATAAGAAGTGGCTTGAGCACTAAATGGGAACCTGCACTATCCCTATAAATCCCCGTGCAGACTATTACAGCCCCAACCTGCTATTCACCCCAACTGGAACTCACCCCTATAAACCAATAATGTATCAGACCCTCCTTACCGACTTTCCAAGAGAAAAAATCCCAGTTGTTATAATTGTGCATTAAAGTTTGTTTCTTCATGTTTCTTGCACAAATAACCAATTGATTTCAATGTTAATGGGGCTTAAAGGAAAAACTCTCCTCCACTAGACCCATCTACAGAAGGCTGTGTTGGGGTTTATGCCTTCATCAGTACATAGCAGGTGTGAAAAGGTGACAGGCAGAGTGCTGGAGTCCAGATATATCAGCCCCAGGCTTCTGACATATGTGTGATCCAGAGCTGATCTGGAGTAGACCTCAGCCCAGGTGTAGATCCTTGGCTCATTACTGGCCAGAAAAGGCTGAAGATCCTGCATTGCAGTGCAGTTCCATAGATTAAAGGAGGTGTATGGTTCTGTCCTGTAACCCTGAGTCCGGTGAGACTATATTGTGCTTATTTTCAGGGAGGCACGACTTCGCATTGTAGAGGTAGAGCTGGTATATGAACACTTTGATAGAGGTTGGCTCAAATCCTTCTGTCTCTTCATGTAATCCCAGACAGACTGAATGTTTTTGAGATCAGCTGTCTGTGGGGCCATATGATCACTTCCAGGACACCTCCTCCAAAGGGCGCTCACAACAAATATTGATTTTGTAAGGATTGGGGTCAGGGTCAGGCGGTGCGAGATGACACAGCTGGGATGCAAAACTGTGCAACTAATGACAAAAGGGGTCATAGGCCCTGTGGCTAGAACTATGCTGTTATATCTGAAGTGAGGCAGACCAATGCACTCCCTACTTGGAGTGCGCCTGCCGTGACTCCTACGCTACTGTCCAGGCGGCTAGAGTGGAGGAAGAGGAAGCCCTGAAAGTGCTAGGGGCTGGAGTAACGAGGGTCACGCCTAAGCAGAAAGCACAGTGTAAAATGCAATGCAAAACCAAAGACAAAATAGCATGGAACAAGGGAGGACAACAAGTCCCAGCGAGAACACAATAGAGAAGGCGAGGTCGGACAAGCAGAAGGTTAAACCAGGATATCAGAATGAAGTGCCAAATCAGAAGACAAAAGAATAGTCAAATACGAGCCGGGTACACAGCAACTAATACACAGACTGAAAGAGACACAGACAGGATATCTGACAGAGCAGGAGACCAGGGAACACAAAGTGAATGGCTGGCAAGAATACAAGCCTGGGTGGGGTTTAAATAACACACCCAAAACCTATGATGGCTAATGGCAGAGTACTGAGAGTAGGGAAAAGATTTAACCCTTAATCACCTAAGCGCAACCAACAGAACTTTTAACACGTCTCCAGGGGAGGCGCCGCGCAGCAAGGAGACTGCGGCGACTCCGTGTCCTGACAGATTTCTTTTAGATTTCTCTTTTGCTCATTCGTTTAATAGTTTATTTTTGTTAATTAACAAAATTAAGTCAACGAGCAAGAGAGAAATCTAAATGAAATCAATATTTGGTATGATATTTGCCCTTTGCAGGAGGAGTCTTGGAAGTGATGAAATGCCTTGCACAAAGCCCTGATCTCAGTATCATCCAGTCTGTCTGGGGTTACATGAAGAAACAGAAGGATTTGAGCAAACCTACATTCACAGAAGATCTGTGCTTAGTTCTCCAAGATGTTTGGAACAACTTCCCTGCCAAGTTCCTTCAAAAACTGTCTGCAAGAAAAATAATTTATTCTGTTTTGGTGGCAAAGGTCACACCAAATATTAATTAATTTAGATTTCTCTTTTGCTCATTCGCTTAATTATGCCAATTAATAAAAGTAAACTATTATTACTTCTATTTGTAAAAGCATTAAGGGTATGTTCACATGGAGGAAAAGGTTGCAGAAACCTTTTCCGACGTGAACATTCCACGCCGCTTGCCACGACGGAATGCCAAAGCAGCATCAGCATTTCATCGCAGTATCCCGCTCCTGTGTAGTCCCGAATGAATGGGCCAACACTGGAGCGTGTCTTGAGCCACGGACACTGCGGCTAATTTAGCCGCAGAATCCGTGGCGAGACAGGGCATGTCGCTTCTTTTTTCCGCTACTAGCTAGCAGAAAAAAGAAGCGAGCGGCTCCGATTGAAGTCAATGGGAGCCATTTTTGGCACCGAATTTTAAGGCGGATTCCGCATAAAAAAACTCCATGTGAACTAGCCCTTACTTTGCAGCATTTCCTCACACCTGCCTATAGCTTTTGCACAGTACTGTATCTCATACTAACCAAGGGGCTAGCAGCTATAGTTCATCATGGTGCGTCCTCTCAATGGACCCTTCGATCATCTTATCACTGATATGGGAAGGTGACGACTACATTGTAGAAACCCTTTGCTTGTATATAGACAAATTATAAGTAGAGATGAGCGAGTAGTATTCGATCGAGTAGGTATTCAATCGAATACTACGGTACTCGAAATACTTGTACTCGATCGAGTACCACTCGCTGTTCGAATGTAAAAGTTCGATGCAGAACCAGCATTGATTGGGCGAATGCTATACAGTCGGCCAATCAACGCTGGTTCTTCTCCAACCTTTAGAAGTCTTCTCCGTGCAGCTTCCTCGCGGCGTCTTCTGGCTCTTCATTCACTCTGCCAGGCATCGGGCCTGGGCAGAGCCGACTGCGCATGTCCGCTTGTAGTGCGGGCATGCGCAGTCGGCTCTGCCCAGGCCCGATACCTGGCAGAGTGAATTCAGATCCGGAAGATGCCGCGGGGACGCTGCACGGAGAAGACTTCTCGGAGGATCCAGCCCGACCCTCACTCGTGGACTTGGTAAGTATAATTTGATGGAACGTTGCCTACCCCTGAAATGAGCATTTTTCCCCCATAGAGTATAATAGGGTTCGATATTCAATTCGAGTAGTTGAATATTGAGGGGCTACACGAAATGAATATAGAACCTCGAACATTTTACTGTTCGCTCATCTCTAATTATAAGCACTGAACAGTCCAAAGTCAAGAGGGTTGTTAGCTTGGTAACAGTAAGTGCCGTAAAAGCTCAAATAATATTTCTTATTACTACACTAATAACTATGGGATATAAAACCGTCCTGGAAATAATAACGGACTAAAAATCAGCATTGCCATCTGACAAATCTGAAGGATCAAAATACAAATCAGGTTTGGTGTGTGACAGTGTACATTAAATATGCGGCACACTAGTTTATCAACAGAAGAGATAAAATGAGGTTGGAAAGGACGGGGCTTTGAAAGGTGTTGATGCTTTGGATCCTTTCAGATATACATGCCCTGACAGCGGCAGAATGAAGTCTGGCAATCTTTGACCTTCAGCAACATTAATACTAAAAAATGATGTGAAGGATTTGAAATTGTAATATATTCAAGTAAAAATGATTCTGTCATCCCATGCTACAGGTCTGAAACATATTACTTTTAATACACCACTTCCTAAGGCCTATAATGTTATGTAAAAGAAAAATAACCTTGTGTGACAGTTTAACATTGATGGATGTGGCTGCCAAATGCAAAGAGATAAATAAGCAGGTGATGAATAAACAGCACTTCAAGTAAAGACATTACACTGCATGCAAAAAATGACGCCAGGCACCTAGGAACTGTGGGTGGCCGAAGGTTAGCCATTTCATGCCCACTCTGTAAAGCAGACTTAATCGCTTTCAATATTTTCTGTTAAAAAGGACGCTTAATGAGCCAATTTCACAAGCCCAGAGAAACTGATTATTATCTCCGAGTTCCAACAGAGTTGGTTGTTTTCCAAGAGCTAGTTTTTACTTGACAGGATAAAAACGTCCAAAGCAAATATTGGTGGGAGAGTGAAGAATGGCGCACTAGATGGCAGTGTTACTCTTTTAGCAAGGAGCCATGTCTATTTGAAATAAAATATAGAAGCACGGTATACGAAGTCTGTAAATAACATGGAAGCTACAGGATTTATGTATAGATTACCATCAAAAAGGGAAAATGATGAGCAGATAGATAGACAGACAGACAGACAGACAGACAGACAGACAGACAGACAGACAGACAGACAGACAGATAGATAGATAGATAGATAGATAGATAGATAGATAGATAGATAGATAGATAGATATAGAGATGGATAGATGGATAGATAGATAGATAGATAGATAGATAGATAGATAGATGGATGGATGGATGGATGGATGGATGGATGGATGGATGGATAGATAGATAGATACGGATGGACAGATAGATAGATAGATAAGGATGGACAAATAGATAGATTGATGATAGATAGATAGATAGATAGATAGATAGATAGATAGACAGACAGACAGACAGACAGACAGACAGACAGACAGACAGACAGATAGATAGATAGATAGATAGATAGATAGATAGATAGATAGATAGATAAGGATGGACAAATAGATAGATAGACAGACAGACAGACAGACAGACAGACAGACAGACAGACAGATAGATAGATAGATAGATAGATAAGGATGGACAAATAGATAGATAGATAGATAGATAGATAGATAGATAGATAGATAGATAGATGAATGGATGGCTAGATAGATAGATAGATAGATAGATAGATAGATAGATAGATAGATAGATAGATAGATAGATAGACAAATGATGGATGGATGGATGGATGGATGATAGCTAGATAGCTAGATAGATAGACTCAGATTAGATAGCTAGACAAATAGATAGATAGATAGATAGATAGATAGATAGATAGATAGATTAAATAAATAGATAGATAGATAGATAGATAGATAGATAGATAGATAGATAGATAGATAGATAGATAGATAGATAGATAGACAAATAGATATAGAGATGGATGGATGGATGGATAGATAGATAGATAGATAGATAGATAGATAGATAGATAGATAGATAGATAGATAGATAGATAGATAGATAGATGAATGGATGGCTAGATAGATAGATAGATAGATAGATAGATAGATAGATAGATAGATAGATAGATAGATAGATAGATAGATAGATAAATGATGGATGGATGGATGGATGATAGCTAGATAGCTAGATAGATAGACTCAGATTAGATAGCTAGACAAATAGATAGATAGATAGATAGATAGATAGATAGATAGATAGATAGATAGATTAAATAGATAGATAGATAGATAGATAGATAGATAGATAGATAGATAGATAGATAGATAGATAGATAGATAGACAAATAGATATAGAGATGGATGGATGGATGGATAGATAGATAGATAGATAGATAGATAGATAGATAGATAGATAGATAGATAGATAGATAGATAGATAGATAGATGAATGGATGGCTAGATAGATAGATAGATAGATAGATAGATAGATAGATAGATAGATAGATAGATAGATAGACAAATGATGGATGGATGGATGGATGATAGCTAGATAGCTAGATAGATAGACTCAGATTAGATAGCTAGACAAATAGATAGATAGATAGATAGATAGATAGATAGATAGATAGATAGATTAAATAAATAGATAGATAGATAGATAGATAGATAGATAGATAGATAGATAGACAAATAGATATAGAGATGGATGGATGGATGGATGGATGGATAGATAGATAGATAGATAGATAGATAGATAGATAGATAGATAGATAGATAGATAGATAGAGCCAAAACGTTGCAACATGGAATAAACTGCTGTTTTGGGACGTATTTGGGACTGCTGCCTTTTCCTTGTCTTAGATAGAAAAACAGATAGACAGACATAGGACAAATATTTCTAAATAATTAAATGGAGCTTATCTTATGCCTCATACCTAAATAGAAACAATACCAGTGCCTGAGTTGTCCAGTTTCAGCAAATAAATATATACTCAAGCATTATACAATTTTGCAATATACTTTCTGTATCAATTCCTCATAGTCTTATAGATATCTGCTTGCTGCCATTCATTGTTTATTTGCAGTGGTTAAAAATCGGTTCATGTTCATGTGATGGGCACACGGGTGTAAGCTACAAGACAGCACTCTGATTACTGTGTTGTGTCTGTAACGAGCTGTGCACCTGTGTATCCATCACATGACCATGCACTGTACATCACATGACCATAGACTATATATCACATGACCATGGACTGAGTTGTATCCAATGGAAGTAAACAAAGAATGACCACAAGCAGAGATCTAATATCATAAGAAATTGATAAACAAAGTATATTGGAATATTGTTTAACTTTTCATTACACAATCAATAACACTTATTTGCTGAATCCAGACAACCTATAGCAGTGATGGCGAACCTATGGCATGCGTGCCAGAGAGGGCACGCAGAGCCCCCTCTGCCAGCATGTGTACGGTCGCCCTGATCGCTCACTAACAGGGAATCCAGTACAGGATTCCCCATTAGTGAGCGATCGCTGCCTCAGCTGGTTGTGCAAATGCACATCCAGCCGAAAACTGTCAGTGTAGGCCACACGTTACGTGCGGCCTACACTGACGACAGAGTATGACCTTTGCACTGGCACGGGCATGATGACGTAAGTTATTAGCACGCACAGTGAATAGAAGAGAGGACGCCCGGCAGCTTTTCAGGTAAGTATATTGTGTATGTGTGTGTACTGTCTGGGGAGGGGCTACTGTGGACGATTTCATGCTGTGTAAAGAGGGGGACTACTGTGGAGTATACTGGTATAATCCTGTGTGGGGGGAACTACGGGACAGATTGTACTGTGTGTGGTGGCCACCGCAGGGCAGATTGTACTGTGTGGGGGCCACTGCGGGGCAGATGGTGCTGTGTGTGGGGGCCACTGCGGCGCAGATTACACTGTGTGGGGTCCACTCTGGGGCAGATTGTACTGTGTGGGGGCCACTGTGGGGCAGATTGTACTGTGTGTGGGTTCACTGCAGGGTAGATTGTACTGTGTGTGGGGGCCACTGTGGGGCATATTGTACTGTGTGTGGGGGTCACTGCAGGGTAGATTGTACTGTGTGTGTGGGCCACTGTGGGGCAGATTGTATTGTGTGGGATCCCTTCACTATTTATATCACACAGTATCTGTTTTATAGCAGACGTGATATTAGTACAGGCTGTAATCACATTGCACGGTGACTATAAAACGGATCCTGGGCGATGTAAGTAGTGAACATTAATTGTTCAAATGTACCAAATGCAGAGACCTTTACCTTTCAGTATAAGTCTGCAAAACCCCATTCACAGGACTGTAATTTGTGGGTCGGCAACTGTGGATGCGCAGAGTTGTAAGGTTAAATTGCTGTGTTGGCACTCCACGATAATTTATTGGGTTTTGGGTTGCAGTTTGGGCACTCAGACTCAAACAGGTTTGCAATTACTGACCTATAATGTACTAAACCTTTACAAAACTTTCATTTTGTAAATCAATAGTGAAGGTGAAGGTGAAGGTGAAGGTAACCAGCTTAGTAATATATTTTATTACAGAAAAATTCCTGTTTCATTAATTATTTCTTCCTCTTCTCTTTGTTATATTCAGTGATCCTGCCACAAAGAGTCCATACACAGATAGATCAGTTTATAATAATGAGTATGGGGACAGGAAGGGTAGACAAAAGCAGAGAGAGACATGGGATCGTCTGCAGCATATAATGAGTGGATAATAATTCACTTGAATAATGCAATTCTGTCATAGTATAGTGCACAGGGGTCTTTGTTTCCTTCAGCTACACCTCTGCTTTCAGGAGATGTTCTCTTCTTCATCCCTCCTCTCTCCATAGACTTTTATTGCCTGATGCTTAAAACTAAACAGACTTCTGCCCCAGATCAAATCCATACACAGAAGCAGGCTCGACAGGCCCACAGGTGAATCCCTTGGAGGGCCCCTGAGCCAGATGGGCCCCCAGCTCACGCGGGAATTGAACAGTACACTCATTGTACTTCATACAGTTAATCATTGTACAGCAACCTCAACCAGGTTATGTGTCAATATAAGATACAGGTCAGATTATTTAAGAAATTAATTTATTCTTAGATACTGTAGACACATTTGGTGATTGACCAATTAGGCCAACCAGTATCCCTTCCCTCAGTCCCCAACTTCTCAATGGCACTGCTTGGGCCCCGATTACCAATCATCTTGCAGAGTCTTGCTCTGTGAGAACATATATCTACATTTCAAGAGCAAGTGTCAGGTAATATCTGCATGTAGCTGTATAGTGGGCTCCCAAAATTAAATTTAACAGTGGGCCATAGACACCCTAGTCTGACACTGCACAGAAGGAGGTAAATTAGTGAAGAACAGACAATTTTATTTAATAATATATATTACAAAGTAATATTAGTATACAGTACAATATGCTCCACAATGGCCCCCCACACAGTATAATATGCTCCACAGTGACCCCACACAGTATAATATTCTCCAAAGTGGCCCTTGCACAATATAATATGCTCCACAGTGACCCCACATAGTACAATATGCTCCACAGTGGTCCCAAACAGTATAAATGCTCCCAAAAGTTTCCCTTAAACTGATTCAGGTGAACCCCCCCCCCAAAAAAAAAAATTCAACGAATATTCGTGAAGTTCAGCACTCCAATTAGTTTTAGTGCTATTATTATACACTGAGGTCGCGTCAGACTCTAGAGTATAATAATTGGAGGCCAAGGGGAGGTGGAAAGTAACAAACACTTATACTCACCATACTTCTCCTGGGCATACTCGCTCCCTCCAGTGGTCCTCGGCATTCTTTTCGGTCCTCTTCTGCTTTAGAGATGGGACCTATGAGCAGTGATGTCTGGGGCGCATGACCTCAGTGACAAACTGGAAGAGCCTTGGAGAAGATGCTGAGAGCTGTTGGAGTACTATGAGAAGTGAGTATAAGTATTTGTTATATTTAATCACCTCCCCTTGGCATGTTACAATTGGGAAGTGGCATGTACATAGATCACATAATGCCAGGCTCTTTTCCATCGGGCTTTCCCTGATCGCTATCAGTGTGCTGTGGGACCTTCTCCAGTGCATCCCATACCACTCATGAGAGGTTTATTGTTACATTGTTGTATCATGGGTTTTATTTGCATTCAATTGTATACAATGTTATATAATGGTATCACTTTTATTGGTGCAGGCTATAAGTTTTTGCTGGAAGCTGTATTGCATGCTGTCTCAGAGGTTAAACAAAGTTGTATCTACGAGTTGCAGCGTAGATACAACTTTGTTTCTTGCAGAAGTTGATACAGAAGTTGTTTCTTGCACCCCTATAACATCAGACATATCCCAGGTTACCCAAGGAAAAAATGCCTCCCTATTCAAGGGTCATTTCCCAAGCTCAGAGCAGAGTGGGCTGGCTTGAAGGACAGCTTGAGAGCAGGATTGCTTGTAGGAGTGGAGGGCAGTGTGGGATGTGGCAAGCTTGGAAGCATTTTGAATAGATTGAGGAGCAAAGCAGTCTCAGCCAACAAAATGTCTTTCAGTTCTACTAAAGACACTTGTGATTAAAAGGATGGCTTCTCCAGTGATGGGCGACACATCACCTGCAACAGCATAAGTGCGCTGCATGTCACCATGGCCTGTAACCTAACAGCTAGGCTTTATGTTCTACTGTTGCTTTATAACTGTCAACTATTCTCCACTGAAGTGTAACATCTGCCTCCCTAAAGAAGAATCCCATAAGGAGTGGATTGTTCTTGTGTTGTGCTAGAGCCCCACATATGCGTGCATAGCCTTTAAAAAGGCTATTCAGGCATCGGTAATGTTATATTAAACTACCCCCCCCCCCCCCGTTTTAAAATAATAACCTGAAAAAGAATGTGCTCTACTTACGGATTGTGCACGCTGGGCGGGCATTCAGGGTGTGTCTTCATCTTCTTCCCCGCCTCTTCTTCCTCCGACGTCCTCCGGTCCTGTCTTCCTCCGGCGCTCGCTCGCGGACACTGAGATGAAAAAAACGGCCTGGGCGCATGCGCAGTAGCATGCGGCTTCTACTACGGCTACTGTGCATGCGCCCCGGCTATCACTGTCCGTTCGCGAGCGCTGGAGGAAGACAGGACCGGAGGACATCGGAGGAAGAAGAGGCGGGGATGAAGATGAAGACACACCCTGAATGCCCGCCCAGCGTGCACGTTCGGTAAGTAAAGCACATTCTTTTTTAGGTTATTATTTTAAAACGGGGGGGTAGTTTAATATAACATTACCGATGCCTGAATAGCCTTTTTAAAGGCTATGCACGCATATGTGGGGCTCTAGCAGCATGATTTTGCTGATAGAGCCCCTTTAAGAGCCCAAAAAAGCATAAAGGGGACCATGGCGGCAGGGAAACATGCACTGGATGATGTGAAGATAAGTATTAGCATTTTCTATTTTACTGCATTTCCTCTGGGCCTAGGCCTCTGCTTTTTATACTTTGCTGTCTAAAGAGGAGATCCCCAAAAAGTTGAACCCAAAATTTTCAGAAAATTTGTAAAAAAAAAAACCAAAACCCTGATCGCTCATCTCTCCAAGTGACCTCTTCAATTTTGTCACTCCCTCCCACTAATAAAATAAGTGTATTGGACACCAGATACATTCTAGAAAACCGCAGTGAAGTTGGTGATTTTCCAAGTTATGGTTTAATACTTCACTTTAATGCATTTTACAACAAAACATAACTTTAGAACTATAGATTTTTTTCCTGATTTAAAAGCAATGAAACAATAACAAGGGTTTTAACTTTTTTAATTAAAGAACATAATGACTTCATTTAGAATGAAATTAATGAGCAAATTTAATCATTGATACAGAGTGAAATGCTGAGCCTTGCATCCACAAGTGTTACCTTCTGCTTAGAGGTACCATGCTCTTAACCCCTTACTGAAGCAACACATTTTGGCAGAACACATCCTATGTCTTTCTGATTTTCTATCTGTATTGTAACTTTTTCTTTTTTTTGCAGATGTTGCTCTTTGAAGTTTTACTTTTACATTTCAGGCTTTTATTGTTTTAAGCACTTAAAGATTAGCATTCCATTTATATTAATTTTCTTTTGAGTGGAATGCCATTGCTTTTTTTTCGTTGTTCTCGCAAAATGATGTTTTTAACATATTTTTACAACTTGCTTTTTAACTAATTATTCAATTTGTTTACAGCACTAAGGAAATGTTATTTTTTTTTATAATGCACTGGAATACTTCATACTTCAATATATTATCACCTATGCATAGAAAATGTATAATGTACAAAAACAGCCTTGTGAACAAGATTAACTAAATATCATCCACATGTGCTAAGATAGAAATTCTGTAGGATGTTGCAACTTTGCAACTCAGAACACACTCAAGGAATTTATTAGGTCCAAAGTTGTCCTTTAAAGGAAATGAACTATATTTTGTTTAACTAATTAAAACCAGAATTTTTCATTGTAGATTTTTTAATTCTAATTTCTAAATGCAATTGTGACAACTATGTATCTTATTTGAACTGCTATTAACAAAAGTTAGAGATATGCTATACATCAGACACATGAACCATGTAGACTGGACACAAATTCATTACCTTCTATTGGAGAATGTTTAATGCTCCATTAAAGGGGTTGTCTCATCTCAAGGATCTTATCTATACTAGTAGCTTATGTCAATTGAAGCCTATTCTTAAATATATTGCTTTAGAAATTCTGCTTTGTTTGCCTGCTATGTGAACTTTTTCCTCCCATTGTTTACACAGCTTTGCTATAACCACAGACCTATAGGACAAGTGAAGTCACTCACGCACTGCTCGTTCATCTAATTGTAGTTTGCTGATAAAGCCTGGTCTTTTATCTATCTATGTAAACACACAGATAACACTGAGTCCCTTCTGTACAAGCATCTGCATATTATTTGATCTGCATAAGTGTTGTGTGTCCCATTCAGCCAGAGGGAGGATGGGGAGAGAAATACACAAAGTGGGCAGAAGACGCTGCAGGCAGATTGCTGAAAGACTGAGATGGGAAAACCCCTTTAACATGTGCAGGTCATAAGATGTGACCATAACCTGTTGCGAGTAGTAGACCCTCTGTTATGTATTTATAGGTGACACCTTTCATTGTACTACCACCAGTGGCATGACTGCTGAAAAGTGATCTCAATAGAACAGGAATTGTCAGCTTATTATGAGCCACAGAAAAATTCAATACTAATAATAGAAATGTGTTGTTTGAATACACCGTTATCCCCTTCCCGATTTCTACAAAACTATTCTTCATGGACTGTGTTTGTAGGTATGGGTACCTGCTTGTTTCTCCCTCAGAAAATCCACCTAATGTGTTTAGTGCCAGTGGTCACATATGCTCAGTAGCTCAGCCCCTCCACATGGATCCTCCTGAACACAAGACGTTACGAAATTGCCGTTATTGTACAGGCCAAACATTGGAATCAGTGTACTAGAAGCCAACTATTTTTACCAGCACTGGAATATTAGGTGGACATTAAAAACAACAGGGGGCGCCATAACAGTGACAGTATTTATCATTTATATCTACTGGGTAGTGTAGATACATTTTTTGCAAAATGATTCAAACAGGAATATGAATTTTGTGAGACACCCTCTAATATAGGTGGTCTCAGTCCTATGTAGAGCACAAAAAACACTTTGACACTACTTTACGTCTTTGGTGTCAACATGACGTGAATATAATCCCATGAACCAATAGTGATCCCATCCTATGGCTAGTGTATACCGTACTTGAATGTAAATATTATTTCAGTGTATGAGTGATGGTATACATGTTACACTTAGGCAATTGGTTCTAGAACATTTTCATCCTGAGCATTGTGCTTTATAATGAGATCAGAAGAGACTGACAATATAGAGAAAAAACTTTTCTATATGGCTAGATTCCAAATGGCCTACCGTGTAGGTACTCCAGGCAAGTGTTCTATGTGACTAATTGAAAATACTGCCCTGATTATAATCATAAAAGTGTAAGGAGGTACTTCTAGCAATCTCATAAAACTTATGCCATATGCTCAACCAAGACACAAGGCACCGAGGTACTAAAAATCAAATAAAAGCAAACGCAACCCTTGAGTTTAGGTAGAGTTTATGAATAATTGCAGACAACTGCATATAACTTCAATGGCCAAATACTTGTTTTAGATCTAGTCTATCCCTCAGGCAGGAATGGGAATGGAAAGCATAGTGGGCAGTGGGGCAGATAATGTAATCAAATCACTAAGGACCATTAAGAAAACTGGAAAAATTTCCATGAATTATATTCATTGTATGAGCTATTTACAACACAACATCTGCTGTATAGTACCCTCGAGGTTATTCCCTCCCCAGAGCAGCCATGCTTACATCTTAGTGCCTGAGTGTGCTAAAAGTGCAAATGTTTTTGTTACACAATCATGTGTAACGTCAGTGTTATATACTGTACAGTGCTCAAAGGACCATATACTGTATGTTATAAAGAATATGTTATAAACACATAGATGTATAAAAGTGTGTGTGCATATAGTCACTGTATACACACACACACATATATAGATAGATACATAGATCAATCTATCTATCTATAGATATATTCAAAAAAGGGGCCCATCACTGGATGAATGTTATTGATTAGTGTGTGTGACAGTACAAGCCCGGGAGAGTCTTTAGGGCAAAGATCTGAGGCATAAGCGATGGAATTTTTTTGTCTAGTGGCTTGAATGTCCCTCGTCCTCATATTCAATTGTATCAGCATCCTTGTCTCCCTCATTCACTCTAGGCCTATGATGTAGCAGATCATTGGCATAAGTGATGCAATGACTTTGCCTGATGCGGTCAGATAGGTTACAAAGTTGGAAGACAAGTGAGATTTTTGCCACAATACAGACAACAGAAAAGATTGACAGAATGTGGGGGTATTATACTGTCAGAAGGTATGGGGGCTACTGTGGGAGCATTATACTGTGTGACAGGCGCAAAGAGGGCATTATAGTGTATGGGGACATAAAGGTTACATAGTTGGGGTTCGAGACTTGATGAGACAAATAAAATTACTGTTCGGTCATATTATACACATGCACAAATCTTACTTGTATTGTTCTCCTGCTGGGAGGGAGGGAAGTGGTGGTTTTTCTTTATATGATCCTCTAAATAAAAAAAATAAAAAAAGCCCAGCTAAACATCAGCCATATTTCAGCTCTGAGTTAGGGTTCGTTCACTCGATGTCCGGTGTGTGCATTCCGCTGAGTTTCCGTCCTCAGCCCCGGCGAAACTGGACAGTGGACGTAAACCATACGGTCAGCTTTGTAAAGGTGACCGCCGGTGTCTGCCTGCGTCCTGTCCATTTTTATTTTTAGTTAGACACTGAGCGCAAGTATGAACGAACCCTTAGCAGTAGACTGGTTCCCAATGCAATGTTCGGCTTTTGCATATTATCCAGTTCTTAGAGAACCAATTTAAAGGCGTTCGATAACCTTTATCCTTCCTACAATCGGCCACAACAGTCTTTTCGGACAGAACATTTTTGATTAAAAAAAACTGTGACAATATCTTTTTGGAAATATTGTATAGATTAAATTCAAACAATTTAATAAAATTAGAAAAACTTTTATATTATGGTCATTACCTCCCAAGACGTAATTTTGTAATTTTCTACATTTACTTTTATAAATATGGTTGTTTTTTTAATGTTTTATCCTATGTGATATTGTATATCTTTGTTCTCTCTTTTAAAATAGAAGCAGCGGTGTCGCGGTCCTAAAATGGTAATGAACTGGTAATGGGCCAAATGTAAAATCAGTATATAAATAATGTAAGTTTTCTTCTGAAAAGTTTGTAACTCAGAAAAGTTAATTTAATCTTAATATTGTTTTATTTTATCATTAAGTTTAATTATGTTAAATGTTTACATCAACAGGACCATGTAACCACCATGATGTTACTACTGGCCCCCTACCAGCCTGCCTACAACTGTAGCTAGACGTGAACATAAAGTAAAACTGTGGAGGCACCCACACAAGTCCGTGTATACTTACTTACTGTGACTCAGGGTTCCAGGTTGGTTCCAACCCTGAGTCACATGATCTGAATCAACATCTGGCCACATCTTGCTCAGCCTCCTCTCTGTTCTCCTGTGTTCCCTGTTTCATAGTGCCGTATGATTATCACACACTTCTAGGCCGGACAACAGGCAGGGTGGTGGGGTAGGCTTACTTCTGTCACCACAGTGCATGTTTCACGTCATTCCACCGGTACCCTCATTCACATTCCCCTCATTTGAAGTACATTCTATGAGGCTTTTACACCCACTTTCCTTATGTGTAGCCATGATCTACCATACACCTGGCTCACTACCAATTTCTGGATCACTTCGCTTCTTGGCGTACCCTCTTTTTATCCAGTGAAATTCCTGCCCCCATCATGGGAGACATCCCTATTGACACCCCTGTCTACCCAGCTGCCTCAGTTTCTCTCAAAAACCACTTTTTTTGGTCTTTCACAATGTTCCTCTTCAGCCACACATTTAGATTAGATCAATTGTGTTGCAGTCTTCCATTGACTCCTCATAGTTTCTAAATGTACTAACTCTTCTCTGCCGCTCTCTGATCACAACCTTCTTTCTCTCATCATCAGTGCTCTCTTCCCTCACAGGATACACCTACCCATCATACATCTAGGAATTTACATGCTATTAACACCCAGCACCTGTCAGATACTCTACAGTCCTCTTTGTCTCCCATTTCCTCAATCTCCTGTCCCAATCTGGACACCAGTCACTATAATGAAACCCTTAAAAAAATACAACCTAGTCTGAATGCAGCAGCCAGGCTCACCTATTAATCTAGGCACTACAGTGATGCCTCCAGTCTGTGTCAGCACTAAACTTATCCCCCTCATCCACAAGGCTCTCCATAATACTGCACCTCCCTACATTTCCTCCCTCATCTCTGTCTATCGCCCAACCCGTGATCTCTGTTCACTCAATAACTAAGACTAAGATCCTCTATTATCAGAACTTCCCACGTTCGTATACAAGACTTCTCCCGAGTTGTACCACTTCTCTGGAATGCTCTATCCTGGACAATCATATGAACTCCCAAATTCTACAGCTTCAAGCGCATACTAAAGACACATCTTTTCAGACAGGCCTATCACAATTCCTAATGTAAACCCTTCTGTACTGTAATTAGAATCCCTAAAACAAACGCTCTTCTGTTCCCGCTCCCACATTACCTCACATGATATGATGCCGTTTCTAAAATAATCTCGGTATGCACAGCCATACATGGACAGATGTTAATATAATACATAGGGGGATAGGATGTCCTTCATGAGCAGCTGACTGGTTTAAAGCCTAGTAAGAGCAAAGATACAATTGAATGAAATGTCAAAAAAAAAAAAAAAAGTTTACATGAAGAGAAAATTTTAACGATAAAGATATAATATAACAATTGTTACAATACCTGTTATAATGGAAGATGAAGACTACCTTGTAAAGTAGAAGCAATCAATAGTAACAAAGTCCCTGGTGACTTGTCATAGTGGTCTGCACAACAAGACTAGAAGCTCAATAAGAGCGGGATAATATTACATTTTCTTTCAAAGTGGCATGTATGTCCAGTTACAGCTATAGGAATGGTTAGGACTTTCAAGGGTAAATCATATAAGCCAATGTTTGTTCAGTGGGGCTGGATAATGCTCTGTTGTCAGACATTGTAGCGGCATATTTTATATTTTGCATAGAACTCAATATACCTTGTCCTTCTTACTTTGAGGATGCCTTGTATGAATGGGACTTTCAATTGATTTACGTGAAATTGGGCTTTTGGATGACTTTCATCTCAAGAGTTTTTTTGGGTTTTTTTAAATGTAGATTGTGAGCCCCACATAGAGCTCACAATGCACATTTTTTTCGCTATCAGTATATCTTTGGAATATGGGATGGAAATCCATGCAAACACGGGGAGAACATACAAACTCCTTGCAGATGGTTTTATGCCCTTGGCGGGATTTGAACACCAGGACTCCAGCGCTGCAAGGCTGCAGTGCTAACCACTGAGCCACCGTATGGCCCCCATCTCAAGAGTTTGGCCAGGTTACTGACATGTATGGCTTTAACTACCATTATTCATTCATTCGTTTAACTTTGTAGTGGTCTACTGCTCCTTAAGTAAAGCGGAACAGTATTACATGAGACCTATGGAGTGCTCTCTCTGTATTTTGGCTGAACATTTTGTGTGCTTGTGTCCTTTTTTTTTTCTAGACTTGTTTCCTAACATTCCTGTTTCTTCATATTTTAAGTGTTAACTTTTGATCCTATCTCTTGGCTACTTTGTGGCTCCATCTTTTGTTTGTTCCTAGCCCACCACCATTTGGGCTATCGAATCTGAACTCTTTTCCATGGCCATGTCTTCACGCACTGATGCTGGTATACAGTTACCACAAATTGTATACTATCCTGGGACTGTGGAATGAGAAACACCCAGCAGCAAAGACCATACTTTCATGAGTGAATTAAGAGTAAAGAGAAGTGCCCTTTAGACCTTGCACCCTGGTTTAGCAGGAGCCAATTCCATCCAGGTTATAGCAGATCTTCTATCTCACCCCTTAACATAATATATATAGTACATGTTAATCCTTAACTTAGGTGTTAGGGAAGTGCAGGCAGCAGTTCCCCAGTGCGGTAGATGAACCCTGGAGGAAGGGGGTACAAGAGACAGTGAGCCCCAAGATGAAGCACCCCCCACTGTCCCTTCCTGCTTGCCTAGTCCTATCCTATGTAATAGGCGGCAACTTGGAGACGATCCCTTCCTATATACGTGAAACACAAAACGCAGACAAGACAAACAACAAAGCGAGGTCAGCTAGCCAAGGGTCCAGTAATAGTCGAGCAATGCAGTGTCAAAATCGATATCCAAAAGAGTAGTCAATAGGGAAAGCCAGAGGTCAAGAATCAGAATACAAGAATATACAGCAAGAGAAAAGCCAGCACGCACAAGGCAATAGCAAGCATTAATGTGAATGTGAGCCAAGAATAAATAGGGAGGAAGAAGCCAGCCTGAACCTGATAGGAAGGCAGGCTGTCTATCACAGGGCAAAACAAAACTTAACTCTTAGAGGAGCAGAGGGAAATGAAGGTGAAGGCGACGGGTGTGGTGGAAAATCAATTAACAAGGTGAAGGAATAGGACAGTGTTCAGACAATGCAACCAAAAACTCTAGCAAGTTATCAAACTGAACACGCCTCCTGCGCCGCAGCATGCGAGCAGAGGGTGGTGCAGAGACCCAAACAGGCAGAGATGTTACAATAGGATACACTAAATTTCCAATGCCTCTCTCTCTTATCATACAATATATTCTAAAATATACTATTATATGAGAATTGTATTTTTTGTGACCCAGTGGAATGTTTTAGCTGCTTGCATATACCATATTAATATGTAACATACAATATCAGATGAACCTGTCCATCTATCTGTTGATCCTAAGAAGCTTTTAGAATCTGAGGTGTGATTTTCACATGCAAAAATGAATTGATAAGGATTATGTGAAAGAAAACCTCATTACATGTTGCCTATTGCCATGCTGAGTAGCAAATCTGCAAAAGTTTGTAAGATTTTTAATGAACTCTGTAATAATGATTTATAAAATTCACAATGTTACCTTTACCTGCAGTGGCTTCAGCAAAAGCATTAATTTATTTCCACCTTGTTGAGATTTATTTTTCCTTGCCCCACGCTGCTTCTGACTACAAGGACAACATCTGTATGGAGTTTGTATATTGTCTGTGTTTGTGTGGGTTTCCTTTGGGTATTCCAGAATCCTCCTACACGCCAAAGACATACTGGTAGCAAATTTAGATTGTGAGCCCTTTGTGAAGTGCTACGGAATGTGTTGGTGCTATATCAGTAAGCAAAATAAATAAACCGTAATGGTCAAAATACTGTCACCTATATGGAAATCTCATATCTATAGTCAGTCCTAGACATATTCTTTGTTCCAGACTATTCAACAGCTTTTTCAAGAAATTTCCATTGAATAATAGAATTGCCTTTCACATTGTTTTATAGAGTTCATCCTCTTTCACATCTGGCTCTGTCCCCAGTCGTATACCTTAAACCAAACACTATGGCCAAACCTTTAAGTGCAGAGGAAAGAACCTAAAACTCAGGTTTTGGTCTCAGGTAGATTAAAAACCAGTATTTAGAACTAGGAAACTTTAAGTTAGAATATGTGATGCCTATATTAAAGACTAAGAATATTAAAGACCTATCATGACTAAGACTAGAGATGAGCGAGTAGTCCTCGATCAAGTAGGTATTCGATTGAATACTATGGTATTCGAAATACTCGTACTCAATCGAGTACCACTCGCTGTTCGAATGTAAAAGTTCGATGCAGAACCAGCATTGATTGGCCGAATGCTATACAGTCGGCCAATCAATGCTGGTTCTTCTCCTACCTTTAGAAGTCTTCTCCATGCAGCTTCCCCACGCCGTCTTCTGGCTCATCATTCACTCTGCCAGGCATCGGGCCTGGGCAGAGTCGACTGCGCATGTCCACTTGAAGATGCCACGGGGACACTGCATGGAAAAGACTGCATGGAGGATCCAGCCCGACCCTCACTCGTGGACTTGGTAAGTATAATTTGATCGAACGTTGCCTACCCCTGAAACGAGCATTTTCCCCCCATAGACTATAATAGGGTTCAATATTCGATTCGAGTAGTGGAATATCGAGGGGCTACTCGAAACGAATATCGAACCTCGGACATTTTACTGTTCGCTCATCTCTAACTAAGACCTATCTGTGGAGTGGCCAAACCAGATACTACAGATCAGCTCCCATTCATTTCAATAGACTCAGTTCAGCCATTACAAAGAGAACAGTGTTATCAAAGAAGTATCTTATAATTTCACATACACTTGATAACAGTCCTGAATAATAGACAAGAAAAAAAGGTGAAGACACCTGTAGAAAACATTAACAAATTTAAGTCATACCTTTTAATGCCTAATGTTATTCAATACAATTTATTATTATTATGCAATTTCTAAGATTCCATTATTAGATTCTACAATGCATTATATTTGTATTTGAAAACATTTCTTTGTTTCATATTTTCGCAGTACAAACAAGACCTCAGATCTTATTCCATTAGAAGGTGTTGTGGGGAAATTAGTTTGCTAGAAGTAGTGGCGTGGATCCAAACAGTCAAGACAGGGAGACAAAATATGCAGCAAACCGGTTTACTTAGAAAAAAAAAAAACAGGACAATAAGTAAACCTTGACTTCAGGCACAAAATGAACAAAACAAAATACAGGAGCAGGAAAAAGTAGAAAAAAGCTCTGCTTTTTTCTACTTTTTCCTGCTCATGTTAAAGCCCTCAGAGTCCGAGGGAGAAGTCTCGTGCACCCTGAAGAGTTTCATTATACACATGGTGAGCTCCAAAAACTTTTTTCTTTATTTGCTTAAAACAAAATGCAGCCTTAACTTCAGGCAAAAACAAAATAAAAACCTGCTCGTCTGAGCAACTAACTAAACAGAATGGATAACCTAACTATATATGTGGCTTACTTCCAGCTACATGAACAAAACAGGCACAATATAGTCTCACCAAACTCAGGGTTACAGGACAGAACCATACACCTCCTTTCACCTCATGGAACTGCACTGCAGTTTTCTGGCCCATTAATGAGCCAAGAACTCACACCTGGGCTGAGAACTACTCAGATCCACCCTGGATCCACCCATATCTGACAGAAACCTGGGGCTGATATATCTGGACTCCAGCACTCTGCCTGTCACAGTGTGTAAAAATAAATAACACATGCAATAGGTAAAGTTATGATATTATTTCTAAAATTATGTGTTTCAAATTTACCCAGGGATTCCAAGTCTGTTATCCATTTTTCTAACTTTCATTAATCTGACCTGGGCTAGTGTCCGGCATAAAGGGATTAGAGGATACATTGCTGACTAGTGAGCATCAGACTGCTGAAGACCCCCACAGATCCTGTGAACCGGGGTGTTTTAACCCAGTTATGAATGTAGCTGTGGAGGACACAGATCGACCCCCGCTACACTCCGTTCAACAGGAGCCATGAATATAGTTAAAGTATAGCACTCAGCTATATCCTGGGTAGCCATTGAAGTGAATGGATTCGCCATGTATACTTCTATTTTAAGATTAGATTATATAATTCTCCTCCACAAATTCTAGATATAAATCTTTTCACTTTATTATCCAAAATAATGTTATTCATAATTCCTGAGGAGTCTTTTTTTAAAAAACAATCTGGGGAATCTGACAATTCTAGTTCATTTTAGATATTTGTAAAATTCTCTCTGGGGGATTCCAAATTATCCTTTTAATAGTAGAAAAATTTATTAATATATCGCCCTAAAATATATGATATTTAAATTTTAATTTTTTTAAAATCAAAAGTAACAATTCCATGAAAATTTGATTAACTTTATAATGAAATGAAGCGGAACGCAAACAAAACTCAAAGTGCCTTTCACCGGCAGACTCGTCTTTCTATAAAACCAACACTGTTCTCGGAGATCACATAAAAGTAGGGCAATCATTTATTAAGCACATTCTAAAACGAAATTAACACATTGCCATTTTACCACTTTACAAGATAAATTGATAGGCTTAATGTGAATGGGAGAGGACTATCAGCGAGAGTGCACAATGGTTTAACAAGTATTTATAATCTATGATCACTTATTGGAATCCTTTGTTCACTGAATGCGGCACTGAAAGGAAATTATTACGGGTAAAGTCTGTATAGGATTACAGTGAAATCATTCTAGTAGCTCTAGTCTATCAGTATTAGTAACATAGCGATCGTACCATGCAAGGTGAAAATTACTCAAGAAATGCAAAAACAGCAGAAAATCTAGTAAAACATCCAAACCAGATTATCATTGTAGTTTTATCTACCTTACACAAAAACATGGGCATAAAATTACTGGGTTTATAGCAGGGCTACTAAGGGCTCGTTCACACAGTTTTTTGTCAGTGGATTTTGATGCGGAATCCATCTCAAAATCTGCTGCCAAAGAGGGCTCCCATTGACTTCAATGGGAGCTGATCGCTTCTTTTTTAACCTAGCTATTAGCGGAAAAATGAAGCGACATGATCCTTCTTCCCACGGATTCCACGGCTGACTCAGCCATGGTGTACGGAGCGCGAGACTCTCTCCCATTCATTCAGGCCTAATCCGGAGCGAAATGTCGCAATGGGATGATGGTGCACTGAATTAGCATTCCGGTGCAGCTAGCCACACGGAATGTTCACACGCAGAATGCAAATCCTGCCATGTGAAAATACCCTTAGAATAGGCAACCTTGTGTTATGATAACTCTCCCCATTCTTTCTTTTATTTATTTTTATTTTATTTTTATGGTAGAGTTGGAAGGGACCTCAAGGGCCATCGGGTCCAACCCCCAGCGAGTGCAGGTTTTCCTAAATCATCCCAGCTATATGTTTATCCAGATTCCGCTTGAAGATTTCCATTGATGGAGCGCCCACCACCTCCCGTGGCAGCCTATTCCACTCTCTCACTACTCTCACTGTCAGAAAGTTTTTCCTAATGTCTAATCTGTATCTCTTTCCCTTTAGTTTCATCCCATTGCTTCTTGTACTTCCTTGTGCTAATGAGAATAGGGTAGATCCCTCTGCACTGTGACTACCTTTCAGATATTTGTATACTGCTATTAAATCTCCCCTCAGCCTTCTCTTCTGCAAACTAAACAATCCCAGTTCTTTTAGCCGCTCCTCATAGGACATGGTTTGCAGACCTTCCACCATTTTGGTTGCTCTTCTCTGGACTTGCTCCAATATATCGATGTCTTTCTTGAATTGAGGCGCCCAGAACTGTACACAGTATTCCAGGTGTGGTCGGACCAGGGAAGAGTACAGCGGAATAATGACCTCTCTTGATCTAGATTCAATGCTTGTCTTAATACATCCCAGAATTTTATTAGCCTTTTTTGCAGCAGCACCGCACTTTTGGCTCATGTTGAATTTGTGATCTACTATTATGCCCAAGTCCTTTTCCCCTATGCTATCACTTAGTTCTATTCCTCCCATACTATATATGTTTTTTACATTTCTGTTACCCAGATGTAGAACTTTGCATTTGTCCCTGTTAAATACCATTTTGTTCGCCTTAGCCCATTGTTCCAGTGTGTCTAAGTCCTTTTGAATACACTCTCTCTCCTCTCTAGTGTTGGCTATTCCTCCTATCTTCGTATCATCTGCAAATTTTATGAGTTCCCCAATAATTCCATCATCCAGATCATTTATAAAGATATTAAAAAGTACTGGGCCCAGAACAGAGCCCTGCGGCACCCCGCTTTTGACTTTCTTCCAGTTCGATGTGTAGCCATTTAGTATTACTCGTTGTGCCCAATCATTAAGCCAGTTGTGAATCCACCTAACTGATTTTTTGTCAAAGCCATACTTTTTTCATTTTTTCAATAAGAAGGTTATGTGATACTTTATCAAATGCCTTACTGAAGTCAAGATATACTATGTCCACGGCATTCCCTTGGTCCAACCATTCAGTGATTTTGTTGTAGAAGGAAATCAGGTTAGTCTGACAAGATTTATTGGTCATAAAGCCGTGCTGGCTCTGGTTAATTAATGCCTTCCCATCCAGGTACCGAAGTAAATGTTCCTTGACAATTTGCTCAAAGATTTTTCCTGCTATCGAGGTCAGACTTACCGGCCTGTAATTTCCTGGATCGTCCCTTTTCCCCTTTTTGTAGATGGGGACAACATTTGCCCTTTTCCAATCTAAAGGGACCACTCCTGTTTCCCATGACTTACCGAAGATTATAGCAAGGGGTTCTGTTATTTCCTCTGCTATCTCTTTCAGGACTCTAGGGTGTAAATCATCTGGTCCTGGGGACTTGGTTTCCTGTAACTTGGCTAAGTGCTCTCTTACCAGACCTTCGCTTATAGTCAGCTTGGAGTCCTCCTTCCCCTCATCTCCATCACTATTAATGTCGATATTTCCATTAGTTTCTTGGGAGAAGACGGATACAAAATATGAATTTAGTAGCTCCACCTGCTGTTCCACCATGTTAACTGTTTCTCCTTTGTCATTCTTCAGGACTCCAATGGTCTTTCACAGGTACAAATGTCTCATTTTTTTTTTACTTTTTCTCCTGATCCAATATATTTTAGGATAATCTGCTTTTTTTTTCTAAAAAAATAAAATAAAACAGCAACACTATTTGATTTTGCAATATACTGTCACCAGGTGCCTATCCATATATAGATGGACATCCAGTAGTTGTGTTGGAAGCTGCAGCCTGTCCATGGTTGTTATACTGGGTTTTGAATTTGTTCAATGAGAAATTGTAATCCTTAACCAAAACCAAGCTAAGGCTGAGGCCACACGTTGCAGAAACGCTGCCTTTTTTTTTTTTTTTTTTGCAGTTTTTACTGTGGTTTTTTGAGCCAAAGGCAGAAGTGTATTTAGCAGAAGGCAGAAGTATAAGAGCTTACTATACATTTTCCATGGCTTTGGCTCAAAAAACTGCACCAAAGTCTGAAACATAAATAGCTGTGTCTCTGCAACATGGGGTCTCAGCCTAAAGCAGAGTTAGGCAGCATTAACACAAACAGTGAAAAAAAGCGGCCATGAAAAATGGATGGTTCTATTTATTTCACGGCTGTGGGGTAGCTGCTTTCACAGGTCTCCCATGGACTTGAATCTATTGAGGGATCTGGGGAAAAAAGGACAGGTCCTATTTTTTGCCCTGCAATGTTGAAGTCCTAGGTTCAACTCCAACCAAGGAAAATACATGCTAGGATTTGGTATGTCTTCTTGTGTGTGTTATGGTCTGGGGATCTCTGACCATGGACTGGCCCCTGACTGATAACTTCTCAGTCAAGTTCAAGAAAATATACAAAAATCAGAAGTATGAGCAGTTTGGAATAACTAGTGTGTGATACTCCTATATCCTGCCTCGGACACTAAAAGTAGCCGTGGGCCCGACTAACTTACCTGAGTGGGCGCAGACACAGCCGGAGAAATAACTCACCTATAAGTGAAACAGAAACCTGACTAGTTTCACATTTATGAAGGAGAGGCAGATACAGAATAAGCCCCCCACATGTTTTCCGACTGGGCTAAGGGCTTGTTCACATTTGCGCCCGGTCTCTGTTCTGCAGGTTTCCGTTCCCTGCACAAAACAGAGGCAGGAGATGGAAACCTGCAGGACTCTTTCATACCCATTCATTTGAATGGGTTTGAAAGCTGTCCGGCCGTGAGCGGCGGTGAGCGTTTTATGTGCTCCGCCGCAAAACCGTTTTTTTAAACCGGACACAGAGTCGGACATGCAATACGCTGTGTCCGATTTAAAAAAAAAACGGTTTCACCACCGCTCACGGCCGGACCCGCTCTGACAGGTTTCCGTCTTCTGCATGCAGAAGACGGAAACCACAGAACGAAGACCGAACGCTGGTGTGAACTCAGCATAACGGTGAATGTAAGGAAATCAAAGTATAGAACAGAAAATGTGAAACACAGAATTACTGACACTATGCAAAGGGAAAGGATAAACAGAACTTAGTATCACACACAAAAACATACAAAAAGACCAAACCTACAAGCAGAAAATAGACTAGGGTTCGCTGCACCCGCAACAACTATGCTTGGATAAGGAAGCTCAATACTTGGCATTCAGGATGGTGTGAACAGGCAGCAAGGAAGCTGAATGGGCCAGGACTGAGATGCAGATGAGATAGCAGGCTTCAGACAAAGAGACCATGTCTGGGACACAGGAACTGAAGATTAAAACCGGCATCAGACAGCATGCACAGTGGATTTAAAAAGGAAGGAGCAGGATTAGAACCGCCCACAGCCTGTAATTCCTCAGCACTGCAAAAGACTTAACCCCTTCTGAGGCCGAGACACACCAAGCACTGATCCAGAAGGCGACTCATCACGTGATCCATGCTTGAGTGCTACCGCAGAAACAGCATGCCTAGTGTGAACATTCCCCTGCAGTGCATCAGATGATTCATGCTCCAAATGCCGTTCAGACACTCTACGCCTGAACCTAACAGGCTGAGACCGCAGAGACCGGGTCATAACAGTGTACTTGGGTTTCCTCAGACATACTGATAGGGAACTTAGATTGTGAGCCCTACTTGGGGCAGTACTGAAAATGTTTATAAAGTGTTAGAAAATATGATGGCCCTAAATAAATAATAATGTCTATCTAAGAAAGGTTAGACTTGAGCTGTATGTTTTTAGCTACATTACCATGGAAAGTCCCTATAGGACCTGCTATAACCAAGAGATGTTAGATTATGCCTTTAAAAAGTTATTCACACTATACAAAGTTATGGCATATTTGTAGGATTTGCTCGTTCTGATTGGTCAGGGATTGCTGTATTTCTGAGAATGACGTGGCCACAGCTTTCAGTACTGAGGGGGTCCCAGCACACAGACTCCGATCATTCAGAAAAAATAATAGCATATCCTAGTGATATGCCATCACTTAGTGCGAAGGGAATAACTCATTAACTTAATAAATTAACATCAGAATTATGCATTATAGATGACTTCTTTTTAGTTATCATAGCACTTAGCAGAGTAAGGTTCAGATATCCATTAATGTACATATTGGTGACTGAAGCTTTAGGAACAGATCAGAACTAAGTGAAGCTGTCAGGACCTGATGGGAGTTGTAGTTCTGCAACCACTGGGGAACCATGGGTTCCTCACCACTGGTTTAAAGGGGTTATCCAGCTTCCAAAAATTAACTGCAAATACATCCTCAGCAGTGCTAAATACTCTCTGTTCCCTTGTACACTCTTTGCTTGGCTTTATTTTACTTGCTGATCCTTGTATCACAGGTATTTACATGCAGTGAATCTGTAGACAAACTACATCTCCCATGATTCAACTGGCTTCACTCACTATTTGTACCCCTTTCTTCTCCACTCTACCTTGTGTGCAAATTCCTTCCCTGCTACAAGGTCTGTGTTGTGTCGTAGTATCTGTTTTGTGTCTCACTTCTTCAGTCCATGCAGCATCGCTCTCCTCCACATATTTGAGCAGGCAATTAATCAATCCAACAAGTGGCTTCAAAGGACAAGGAGATCACATGCTGCTGTGAAGTTTTGTTTGCTGGCTGAACGACTCACAGGGAGGGGTAGTGAGCTTGCAAATGAAAGAACACAGCATGACCTGAAAATAAATCAGATAAACAGTGCAGAATTTTAACAGGGTACCTATTAGGAAATGTTTTGTATTGATGCATCCTGTTATTTAGACCCATATTTTTTTTTTAAAGGTGTATAACCCCTTTAATGTTTTAGCAGGGTTTCACAACACAACATTGAAGACTATCAAGTTTTTTGTTTTTTTTGTATAAATACATATGCATTGAATTTCTCTTAGGCCCAGTTCACATCTGCGTTCGGGTTTCCGTTCAGGGAGTCCGTTTGGGGACCCCCGAACAGAAACCTATATGGATAAAAAAAAAGTGGTTACCTAAAGAAACCTACGGACCCCATAGACTTAATTGGGTCTGTGTGTTTTCTGTTCGGTTTCATGCAGAAACCTAGTGGAAACAACACGGACCCCATTATAGTCTGTGGGATCCACAGGTTTCCTTAGGTAACCACTTTTATCACCAACTCCCAAACAGTGGATAAAAAATATGATGGATGGGCTAGTCTTATAGTAGATTTCAAGACATGTGAGGATCAGGTTCAATGAAGTGGGTGATTAGCAAGCAATTGCTATCCTTATCCCTCGTTCACATCTGTGTTTGGTATTCCGTTCGGGGAGTCCACATGGGGACCCCCTGAATGGAATACTGAACGCAACTGGAAGCAGTGTGCAGTAAAAGCACACGGAGCCCATAGACTATAATGGCGTCTGTGTAATGGCCGCAAGATCTCCGCATGAATCATGCGTACAGGAAAGTAGATTGTGAACTACTTTCCTGTCCACATGATCCCTGTGGAGATCTGCGGCAAGCACACAGACCCCATTATAGTCTATGTGGTCCATGTGCTTTCACTGGCTCACTGCTTGCAGTTGCGTTCGGTATTCCGTTCTGGGGGGGTCCTCATGCGGACTCCCCCGGACGGAATCCAGAAGCAGATGTGAACGAGGCCTTAGTACTAGAGTAGCATCTTGTGAATTCTTTCAATGGGGTAAAGCTAAATATCTGTATTTACCCCTCCACATTTTGTATAAAATTGTATTAACTAACTGTAGCTTCAAGGAATTAGAAAAACATGGCTGTTTGTTTCCAAAAACATCACCACTAGAGATGAGCGAGTACTATTCGAAACTCCCGTTTCGAATAGCACACAACCATAGGAATGAATGGAAGCGGCCGACACGCAGACTTTAACCCCGACTGCGTCCATTCATTCCTATGGGTGAAACTAGAGTATCGAATAGTGCTCGCTCATCTCTAATTACCACACCTATTTACAGGTTGTTTGCAATACTGCAGCTGTGCAGTATTCACAATGATGGAGCTAAACTGCAATACTACACACAACCCATGGACAGATATCATACTGCCATGTTTTCAAATCATATAGAACCCCTTTAAAACTCAGTTAGAGGGAACCTGTCACTATGAAAATTCCCTATAACTAAATTATTGTTTTTTAAAACAGAAAGTATATGGATGTAAAGAAAAAAAATGACATGTTACATATAATTTCCCACAAAACTGTATCAATCTACTCACCTCCTCCTGTTCTATAACATATACAATAGTGAAGGGGGCGTGGTGGAGCGGCGTTAGCAGGCAGAGAGCAGGCAGGGAGAGGACCTGCTCTCTGCCTGAGCGTGAGGGGAGGCCACTGGAGCAGCGCTGTTCCAGCGGCCTCCCCAATCCACCGCTCGGTGACGGTGACGCTAAGCCAGTCCAGGACAGCTTGTCCTGAACTGGCTTAGGTAAGCAAAAATGCCGCCCTCCCCAGGGCACTGGCATAGCTCCGCCTGAAGCGGTCGCTTCAGGTAGCCTCATGGGAGGTGCGGCGCTGGCTGCTCCACTGATTTCAGCACAGTTGAAATTTTTTCTCTAGCCCCTGCCATTCCTAAGCAATAAATGCTGTTAATTCTGGTGTATATATACTATCTAGGTTAGGCGGTGTCAGGCAGGAGCAGGCAAGGTCTGTGATTCTGAGCTCTGACAATGGCTGCTTGCTACCTGATCTAGAGATAAAATTCCAACTGGGCTGGAATCATTAGAGCGGCCAGATGCAAAGAACTGGAGTTGTTAGAGGTGGTGAAAGGTCCTCTTTAAACATCTTTGTAAGGAATAAAGGAAGCTCGTAGACTGCTATCACTATACATAGCTTGCAGAGGAATGCAACTAAGATAATAATAAATAATAATAATAATAATTTATACAGCAATAATAATGCATCGCGAGTTAAAATGTTTTGTTTTACATTGTATCAATAAATCTTACAGCCTAATACAAAAGCAAATCAACCAAAAGGGGGCATTGAAAGACTAAACTAAGTGAATATATTGCTATTTAAATTTAATGTGCTGATAACACAGACAACTCATTTGAGGGAGTAATTAAAAAAATGTTCCCAGATATTTGTTACTTTAGAACATTGGAGACTTGTATGCAGATGGAGAATTTAAAGGAAGTAAGTGATAACCACATAGTGGAGAGACTATAAAAGAGACCTTGATGTTTGACAGTTGTAATAACCTGCAGAGTGCTCTAATGGCTCAGGGATCAGGTGCAGAAGTACAGCAATAACAAGAGCTGAATAATTATCACAGCCATATCTGTATAACCAAAGTCCCTGAGTATGAACTATATAAGGAGGCTTCTGCTGCCTCTCCAAGATTTCCTGAAATGTTAAATCACTGAACAGGGAGCACTTTCAGCATTAGTGCTGCCCAGTTAGAAAGAAATAAAGCACACAAACCCCCAGTGCCTGTTCTAATGTCTTTGTTAATTATGAATTATGGGTAAACATGCAGACTCACAGAGGTCACGGCTGTCAGCAACAATACTTTTCAAGAAGGATTCTTATGGGGGTCTTTCTAATCTGCTATAATACCCTTTTATTGTATATACATAGGATGTGCCAAGAATAAAGGGGAAACTCTTACTTGCTGAGACCGAGTATATTTCCTTATCATTTGCATCTCTTCTCATTAAGACCTGCACTCTGTCCACACATCCCATGTCCTAAACATGTTCTGATTGAAGTAAGGGAACGTGCTAGGAAAATGGCTCAGGATTGGGTATGAAAAATATGGCAGAATAGAATGTGGGTGACCAGGCACTCTTCTATTATTCATAGTCATGCAATATATCATAGAGGATTGTACAGCATTGTTAGACTGGGTTCACGCTACCATTGTTAATGTCCGTTGCTGTCTTCCGTCACAGTATGACAGCAACAGACATTAAACTGTTGCAAAGAATGGACACAGACTGATTCTGTGTCCATTCCTATTGACACTAATGTAAGCAGCATGATGGAAGCTATCTTCTGTCATATTTGTTTACTTTTGTAACGGAAGATAAAGTCGTGCATGCAGGACTTTTCTCATGTACAATTTTCTCTTGGTTCCTACTGTCTGGATGTAAAGGTCCTAAAACAAGCCAGTATAACATTGTGAGAAGGTGTGTGGTATGGCAGACAGAACTTCCTGGGAAAAAGGCATTCTGTATATCGTAGGGACCGTGGGAAATACGCATGCCTTCCATGCAGCGCTGCACCTCCCATGAGGCGACCTGAAGCGACCGTTTCAGGTGGCGCTATGCCAGGGCCCCAGGGAGGGCGGCATTTTTGCTTACCTAAGCCAGTCCAGGTCCTGCTCTCTGCCTGCTAACGCTCCACCACGCCCCCTTCGCTCCACCACACCCCCTTCACTCCGCCCCCTCCGCTCCTTCCCCTCCGCCCCCTCCTCCCTCCTCGGGCGGCGACAAAGGTAGGTTCACCATTGCTTCCATGCCCTCCATTGACCCATTCATTTCCAGCCACAAAACAGACAGTCTCACGGCCTCTTACACAAACTCATAATAATATACAGGCACGTAAAATACAGGCATCACAAATATAGTTAGCACATTCGTGTGCAGGAAGCCTGAGGTAACATTCACATGTAGTAATGCGGCGTTGATTCTGCCACAATAACTTGTGTAAGAATCAGCGCTGCAAAACAGAATCCCATTGACTTCAATGAGTTTCGTTTAACGTGCGTAACACATTGAAATCAGTGGGTTAAAAATCATCCCATTGATTTCAATGTGTTACGTATGTTAAATGGAACCCATTGAAGTCAATGGGATTCTGTTTTGCAGCGCTGATTCTTAAACGAGTTATCGTGGCAGAATCAGCGCCGAGTTACTACGTGTGAATGCCACCTCAGGGTAAGTTACATAGTGGATTTAGCATTTTCAGCTGGATCTGCTATGCAGAAAGATTTCCTACTCCCATTCACTTCAATGGGGGGTTCAGGCAGAATCCAAATGAAGTGTCAGACTTCCATTAATGAGATACAGAATTTTGGCAACAGATTCTGACCCACAAATCCCATCATGTAAACTAGCATGATAGCATGAAAATATAAAGGTAGTGGGTGAAATGTGTTCTGGGACTAGTAGTGCAGCCTGGACGCAAAGATTTCCCTTTGGTACTACAGGAGTAGTTATGGAGTGGTAGCACACAACCAAAAGTCAGCTTTTCAAAGCAGTGGAGCATCTGAGAGGGGAACAGCAACACAGCAAAGCTTTGGAAAGAGATTCAGCTAGCGATCAGATAAAGGGCACCTGGTGTATAGTACAACTAATAGTAAGAGACTTACAAAGACTGTTACTATATCGAATTGCTTTATATTCTTAGATAGACTATCAGAGTTCTCAGTATATGAAGACTTGAATTCCTACTTGAAACCATTTTATGTGTAGAGACTGATGTGCCTATTGCTATAGTGTTACATATCCCGAGGTAAAAAAATCAAAACCCTCTTCTTCAGATTTATTGCCATACAGATGCCTATCATTGCTGCCTGCACCATTGCTTGCCTTGGTGAAATAGATTTGAATGGAGTGTGCCTCAATTTTTTTGCTTGGGAAAAAACACTGTGGGCAGATTTATTATGCCTTATACACCAGGTATGAAAATGTTGCAAAATTTTAGCGCACAAAATTTTTTTTTTTTTTTCTGTGTTATGCATATCATTGGAATATTAATGCATTCTGAGAATAAAGTGCTGCCATAGTGCTGCCTACATTTCATTGTTCTTCCCCAAACAGTGGCATATTGGTGTCCTGCTATGTATGGAATTGCAGCAAGTGGATAGAGGCAGAGCTACAGTATTCCAGCATAACCACAACAGGGAAACATGGTGGCTCAGTGGCTAGCACTGCTGTCTTGGGGCACTAGGGTCCTTGGTTCAAGGACAATATCTATATGGTGTTTGTATATCCTCCTTAAGTTTGCATGGATTTTCTCCCATTACTGATAGGTAATTTTCCATGAACACTGTGGGTGTAGCGGATGGGTTACAGTATGGCAGCCACATTTTTCCCTGAGTTTTGTGTTTTAAATGTGCATTCCAAATTTTTGTATTCCAGATCCATTTCCTGTATAGGTTCCCATGTTGGAGGCTACCTGGAAAAGCTAATTGGATTGAGGTCTGGGTGTCAGACCCCCATCAATCTGATACTGATGTGTATGTCCTAGCTAATCTCCAGCACAGAAAGCCCTTTTAAAATGTCTGCATGTAAAATCACATTTTCCTAATATGTTAGTTCAGAACAAGTATACTGTATGATTACTATGATTTCTACTGTGTGCCTTAAGGACAACTACTTAATAGTACATATAAAGGATGTTGGGGTTGTAGGACCTGGCCTGCCTAGGACCTGAGACCGTGCCATAGCTACCAGGTCTCTTCTATTTTACACAGCAGGGATCCAACAACTATGATCATAACCATTAACCCTTCATACGCTGTGGTTAGGTCTGACCTTGGCATCTAAATGGTTATTTTTAGTTTAACTTTTGTTTTAAAGAGAGTCTATCATTGGCTATAGTGAATTTAACAAAGCATATATTTGCATAGCCTTCAGAAAGGCTATTCTAGACATACCTTTTATTCATAAATCCTCCCAGTCATTTTTGAATTAGCCCACTTTTATTGATATGCTAATTATCCTGCACGGAGCACCCAGAAGTCTTTGTGATGTTCCAATGATAGACTCCCTTTAAGCAATTGAATGGTTCTCCAGCTGGAAGATCATGAGAGTTGCTGCACTGCTATGATGACCTACCATTGTTATAATTCTGAGCTCTGCTGATGTCAGGGTTCAGTTATAACATAGTGATTGCCCCACCAATTGTAATAAAGTAGTATTATAGCCTATAGCCTAACAATCTAATGAGTGCAGGTTCAAGCCATCCATGGGGGTAAAATAAAAGTTTTTGGCTAAACCCTCATATTGCAGAAGTGTAGTATTTTTGTCTGCTGCAGACGTTATTTGTAGCTCATGATGACTTCTTTGGGATTTACAAAAAGAAAATTTATTTTAGTGAAATACATTAGTCTTTAGACCAGTCAGCCAGGCTGTGACAATACTGAAATAGTGGTTGTACTATACCCCTGTGAAGAGTTACAAAAAGAAAACCTTAATTTACATTAGATAAATTCAGTTGTCTTTAGAATTTAGTAGACAGTATAGACCGCATTAATTAGTCAGAATAGTATTAATAGTGAGTACTTCTATTACTAGAAGTCAGGGACTTAGTTATAGAGGGTGCAGCAGTAGCGGTCATCGGATCCTACACCCTGAGAGGTCCCAAAAGGTCCCACTGCCACATAAAATATACCATTATCCTAAATGGCAGAAGATAGGAAGAGGATACATCGGGGTCCAGAAGCTTCTAGTAACGCCTTTGCTATTAATGCTATGATCGCTTATTAGCAAATAACAGCTTTCTGTCTTCTGCATGCAGAAGATGGAAAGCTCAAAACAGAGTTCGGGCGCTAGTGTGAACCCAGCGTCATATGGGTCACAAGAGTGCTATATCTGATAATGGCTGATAACAAAGAACAATAGTGAGTGTTGAAATCCTCTGATAACGGTGTATATTACTGAGACCATTAATAGTAAAGGACCTGCCAGCTTCTATTGGCTAATACAAGTTATGTGAGTGCTGTCCTAACAGAGATTTGATGTGATTGCATTATAACATTACAAAGTAAATTTTTCAGATAAAAAGTTCAAAATACTGGAAGGTTTTTTTTATTTTTTATTTTATTTGAAACACATTTTAATATTGTATATTTTACCATCCTAAAAGTGGACTTGAACATAAAAACACTTGATTCCATGATCAATTTACTGCAATACCTTTGTATTGCAGTATATAGTACATTGCTGCAGATGTCCATTAGGTCCTGCTTCTAGCACCTCATTGTCTTTTTGTAGGGCCTAATACACTATTGTACGTGACAATGCATCCTTATCACGAGGGGATGAGAGAAGGGGTTCCCCACTATTGATCGTGGCCTCTAAGTTGTTTAACTGCTGTCATAGGTATTATCAGACTCTAGCAAACAAAGCAGGGTCCTGACTGTATAATACAACCAGAACATAGCAATGTACTAAACCTAACAGGTGAGCACCCAGATATAGGGACTTATGGTTGGGTTAACCTATAACCTTGGTGATGCTTATAGATTCTGCACTGAGGCTCTTGGTTCCATTTT